>NC_057812.1:594687767-595027431 GCF_018294505.1 Triticum aestivum | reverse complement strand
AAACATTGAGATGCGTGGTTTTAAAATTCTAGTAAATCCAAAAATCGTCTGAAATTCATGAAACTTGGCATGCTATCACGGAATGGCACCAACATGCTGTGGCATTTTTCGTCTCCATTTTGAGAGAAGGCACACTCTAATAATGACAGCCAACAAAGGCATTTTGAAAAAATAGCTGCCACTTTAATATCTCCAATGTTTGTATAATTCAAACCGTGTGCGTTTTGTTAACCATTCACGTGACGCCACGTGTCTTGGTTTTAATGGCTGTAGGAGGTGTTGTGGAGACAGCTGCTTGACCTTGACTGAATGGGAGGCGTGGGAGGGCAGTCTGGTGCGCAGGCTGACTAAGAGGCGTGCAAGGTGTCCTCCAATGCGTAGGCTCACCGGGAAGCATTCGAGATGTACGCTGCGCGGGCTCACTGGGAAGCGAGCCCTTTGACTTCCATGGTTGCTTGCCTTCCTCTCCATTAATGGCGCCTGAGCCGCTGTTTTATATGGGCGGCCTTAAAGTTCGCCTCCCATTCCCCTCCCTCCCACAGACCTCCACCAACACAGAATGATCATCTGCCACTATTCTTCAAGTTTAGTGAAGTCGACTCCGAGCCGGAGGAGAAAGAAAATAAGGAGGAATAGGGCCTCATGGACATGGCCCAGAACAAGCTGGCCGTGGTGGTTGCTGCCCCGCTCCCGTCCCATCTCCCATCCCCGCGCCCACGCCAGCGACCATCCCCGTAGCATAGACGGGCTGGAAGCCGTGGGCGTCAGCGAGGTCTTCATGGACCCGCGTGAGCTCGTGTACATGCCAGCACTAGCGCCCGTGCCCGTGTGGGCCTCTCCACCCACCGTGGCTCCAGGCCCCATGTGTTTGGCTGCACCCGTTGCGCCCGTGCCCCTGCCCGTGCACGCCCCTCCACCCACCGCGGCGCCGGTCCCCGTGCATTTGGCTGCACCCACCGCACCCATGACCATGCCCGTGCATGCACCCCTTCAGTAGCATGGGACGCTGTCGTTGACCGCTACCTCTCAGCGGTGCTAGTTGCCGTCCTCTCGCGCCCCGCCCGTCGATCGCGCGACAACATGATGTTTGATTTACAAGTGAAGAACATTTTTTGCTACCCTGAAGACTTCAACAACGGCGTCCCAGAGGACGACAACGACAACGATGGCGCGGCACATCGCCTCTGCCGCTGCCGGAAATAGTTTTTTTGGGGTTTAATTCTGTATCTCGAATTCTCGATCATATGAATATAAATTCGAAGTGTGACTGAATAAAAGATATTGTTTCAACGAACTTGCGTTTCTCTCTCTTAATTTACAAACTTATCAAACGATTTTATTTTGAAAAAAACGTCAATGGTTTTTAAATATAAAACGCTCATCACAAATGTTTTAGTTAGAACACCCGTATGCAAACCGACATCTTCCCCAGGAAGCCAAGGGAAAATGTGCCGAGCAGGATTTCTGCATCCCTTCAACGCAAACGGTTGTTTTGCATGACCCGTGTGCAACCACGTACAAACAATTGGGTAAGATTTGCATATCTGTAATTTTGGGTATGTTGCCATTTGTCATATTGGAAAGATTGACATTTGTTTGTCTAGTAATATTGCCATTTGTCAACCTTGTAACACTGCGATTTGATGGACGCATACCTAATTTTTGCAACAATCACTAGCACTGTTCATATGGACACCACTAGCAGGCGTGAGTTGATGGACGCATATGCAAATGTACCATTGATTACATACAACAAGTCATCAACCCACAACAACAACGAGGATACACGTTGGATTATAGATCATTTCCAACAAAACATTATAGTAAAGTTTTCCTCACACAACAAATAACAAAGCAATGAAATGAACTTTAGCTCAACCACTCATCAGCCTTGGAAACACTTGATTTGAACCAGAAGTGATTCTCTGGGAAGGGCCAGCTACTGTCAATCTCGAGACCAACGTAGGACTGATCATCTAGGCTGGAGCGGCCTATGTCGGGACCCATATTGGGACGGTAGGGAAGCACAATAATGTCTGAGGTATAGATACAGTTGCTTCTCATAAATGGTAGTAACGTTGTGTCAACAACAGCTGGATCGCCTTCCACCATCATTGGATAGTTTTGTCCAAGGAAGAGCAAGTTTCCTAGAAGACTTTCAATACCAAACCAGGGAGAACATGTTGGTGCTAGTACACTAGTATCCATCCCGAATACCCTGCATGGATGTTGGAATAGGTTCGGAGAGTGCGACCATGCGAGACAACACCTGCTTCCTTAGTAACATCTACAGTGACCTGTATACAGACAAGAAGAGGCGATCCATCGGAATAAGTTTCCAGGCGCCACTAAGTATATGGGTCCTGCTCGTCCTCATGCTCATGATCATCAGCATCGTCTTCTCCCCCTTAGTTATAAATTTTTTTCAAGTATAGGTGGTGCAATGTTCACAGGACCTTGGAAACACAAGAAGGTTAATTAGTAAAGGGAAACTAGCTAACCCGCATGCATGTGAATGAAACAATTATAATTACGGTGGAAGACAAACGTACCTAAAGCATCAAGATTCCATACAAAAACAGTGCCACGAGTGGTGGCAGCAAACACAAGACCCTCGTATTGAATTGGATCACATTACTCATCCATGTACATAAATTGGTTTTTGAGCAATATCCATTGAGGCGTGGAAGTAAGGACGACAACAAGCTTGTTGAAGATAGCAACAACTTGATAGTTCGTGCAATCCCAAGAACGGTTGGGAACTCGACAAATTGCTATCTTCCGTAGACGACAATCACCATGATCATATTTGAACTCACGTAGAATACCAGTGAACTCAACCTCTCGGCAGTCGTCTGAGATTTTCGGAAGTGGAACCCGTTGAAGAGTGTGCACATTCACAAGTTCCCACTCGCAGTTGTACCCAATATAAACAACCCAATGTCCATTTGCGCCTGCCAAGCCTTGCCCTCAAGCGATGGCATCTTAACATCATACATATCATTATCAAGCGGCATCAACTTGCACAAGGCGAGGCTTCCCTTGTCCCCGCACCGGTCAGCAGGGTCATGGCGAAGAAGATAGGGGAGATCAAACTGCTCCTGGACCCTTGGGTTCCTTGTAATGATGTTATTAGTTGAGTCGAGAATGGTCTTGAACGAACCAGCCATGCTAGTCGAGGTGATGACATCTTACCGATCAATGAGTTCCTCCACTACGTCATCATTCAGAATGGGGCAAGAATAATGGGGTCATTTCCAGCCTGTTCCCTCCATGGAGAAGAAGATCGAACAATGGCAGAAGGAAGGGTGAAGGAAAATGGAGGAGGGAGGAAGAGTGTGCGACAGCATTTCCAAATTGAGAGGGGAAGGTGAAGAGTTGGTGGACTGTTTCCACGGTACACGAAGAGGCGCCTAGGGAGTGAACGGTTGCCACAGAGGTCACACACTGACGACAAGGGCCAAGTGAACCACATGCGTATATTGCACACACCTTGATTTGGCTGACCGTTTCTTTTGTGTTGCCTAATCACAAACAATTCATCTGAGTGAACCGTATGTTGTATATCGCACACACCTTCATCTGGCTGCCCGTTTCTTTTGTGTTGCCAAATCACAAACAGTTCATCCATGTGAACTGTCTGTTGTGTATCGCACACACGCCATCATTTGGCTACCCATTTCTATTGTTCGTCCTCATCGCAAACAATTAATTGAAACTGAATCGTATGCCCTTCAGCACACACGCAACTAAATTCTGAATCATGTTTGATGCATCCGTCATCGCAAATGTTTTATACATTTTTGACGGTTTTCATACACCACCATTTGCGATTATTGCATCACACACAGTTTCTCGAAGGGTCTCTGATCGTAGTGTCGCGTTAGCAGCATCCTGCAGTAGTGTACTATTACTCCACACATTGACCGCTATCCAGCATGCATCTAGTATATTCACTACAAAAAAATCACTTCCGTGATGATACCTGTTTGTCATAGTAGGTCACGTTTTTTGTCATGCATGTACATCTATGAAGATTTTATGACAGAATCAAGACAGTCATACATGTGATGTCGTAGAAGTGTTGCATGACAATACCAAAATTATCATCACAGAATTGTCCACTTCCATCACAATAAATAGCATGTCATGGAAGTGTTTTATTCAAGGGTAACCAACATGTGGCATCCACCATAATGGGTCACCGTTAAGCTATTGGGGGTTTGGTTTGGATCCGATAACCCGTCAATAGCCCAGACCAATGTGGATTTTCCACGTGTAAAATTCTCATTCGCCGGAGGATTTATGTGTCGGCTTAGCATTGGAACAAATGTCATCCGTACAATGAAGGGAAAACTCCTATCATACCTCGACATGTGGCATGGCCCAATAGTAGGCCCTTTAAGATAAAAAGGTCAGCCCAGCCAAGGGCCCACAAGATTTTGTCATACTCTACTTGGTTGGCCCCCGTTAACAGCCTGCCACGATTTGGGCCAAATTACGGCCCACATAAGATATGACCCGTTAGATGTGTTGGTTTAGGCCAAATGACAGCCCACATCAGATCCTGCCCATCAACGGTCTGCCATGTTTTGGGCCAAATGACGGCTGGATCCGGCCCGTTAATTGCCTGACATATTTTGGGCCAAATTATGGCCCATATATGATCTGGCCCGTTAACAGGTGTGGTGCTTTTCGCCCCATTAGGGGCCCATTTGAACTACGGCCTCCTAAAGGCCCATGTAATAGTTCAAACTGATATTACTTTCAACCTATTAATTGCCATTGGTAGATATGGGCCGTTTTCGGCCTCGTTACACTTTCGGCCATTTAACGACCTATGCTGCATGTGGGCCTATTTCTGGGACGAAGTGAGTTTCAGCCTCTTAAAGGCATGTAGTCTTCGTAGATACATTTTAGCCCAACCAGCCTATTGCCCCATTAAAGGTCCGTGAGATAACTAGGCCTAATGATAGCCTGCTTTGCAACTAGTCTACTTATGACCCATAATGTTATTGGGCCAACTGTGGCCCAAATCATATTTTGGCGTATTACCGGCCTGTTTTTTGGCTAGGCCAACCATGGGCCTCCAACACTGTTCAGGCCCAATCTACTTTTAGTATGTTAAAAGCCCATTCTATTTTCTGGTCCAACTTAGGAAACTTGTTTACTCGGCCTGTTAAAGGCCCAAAATTAATAGTTGGTGAGTTTACGTCTAGGCCTGCTATTGGTCGAACATGATTGTAGGCCCACTTTTTAGCCCATTCACAACGATTGGCGGGCCGACCTGTTTTAGTAACGTAATTTTTTAATATAATAAACCACACGTTTAGGCCCATTGCGCTCCATGAAAGCTTATGACCTTTTCAGGGAGCAACGACAGCATATATAAATTAAATTACAACATCATGACGAAGAATATACCTAGACTATACAACCAGAAATTACTGCATATTACATGCACTTGGCATAAAAGTTCACCGCCAGCGATAATAAAGCGCAACTAGACAGAAAATTCCATGCACCAGGCATCAAAAATCGCCACCAGTGCAAATAAACACGCCACTTAAAATAATATACAGAACCGACATCACTCCAACATAGTTCAAGAAAGGTTAGCCCTGCTTGGGAGCTGCAGCGCAAGCAGCTGAGCAAAACTGATGATTGCACTTGTTTGAAGCTTATATCCAACTCTAGCTGCATAGCATCAATGGTAGTTCTTGGCGTCAGTGATATCACCCTGAAAGAGAAAAAAGTAGACAGATAACATGCTTTGCACATATAAGCATACAATGTGTCAATTCATCCCATTTCTTAGTGGCGAATAAAGAGACCTGGATTAAAATAGAATAGAAATTGTTCATAGTTAAGACATGGTAGGAAAATAGCATTGTGCAGGAGAGGCCAGCTTCACCACAGCACTGGATTACAGATGAAGAACACAAGCATACATGCAGTGCTAAAGATTTAATAAGCATCGATGGCGAGTGTACTATCAATTTATCCCATTTTAGATTGGTAAATAAAGAGACACCATTTAAATAACATAAACATAATTTGCATTGTTGATAGTCAATACATAGCATGATATGACATTGTCCTGGACTTGGTAGTTTGACCACACCACTGGATTACAGATCAACAATACAAGCATACATGCAGTGCTAAGGAAGATCACTTGCTATGTTTAGTTCAATTTACATGGTACGAATAAGGAAGTAGGTTGTACTATTAAAAACTAAAATTCATAAGGAGAAACTTATGTTTTTGAACTTCTTCATAATAAACTTTAAACATGCAATTTGATGCAAGCGACAAAAATAAACAACAGTTGCATTCATTACTATCCAAATGTACACAATAAAGTTTGAAGGCTCAAGAAGGACAAACTTACGTTACTAATGAAGACCGGCTCTATAAAGCCCTTTCCATGTTGATAGGGGGGCAATTCAATAAGTTTACCATAGAGTCTTCTTCATAAGCATTGCCTTGATTCTACATTTTGTTAAGATTAAATATAGAAGTGATAATATAGGAATAAGTGGACATTATTTAAGCTAAGATGCAGAATGATTCTACATAATCAACTAGCTATAAATGTAGGTAAAACATGCAGCCAAAAGGTACTAACAAGAGTAATGCAGAGCAAAACCTCTTAAGTGGAATTGGTTTTATTCAAAATTTTGGTAAGAGTAAACATAGATCTGATGTGTACAAAATGGATGGCAAGGGAAAGTAAGCTCCAAAGTGGTGGTACATGAACAACTAGATGACAGTATAAGTACAGTGGTAATGGAGAACAGGTACTTATAAGAACAATGTAGAGCTAAACTTCTTCATAAGCAGTGGGTTTATTCTATAGATCTGATAATCAAGAGAGACCAGTGGATATGCAGGTTATCATGCACACTGATGTCACACAATCAACCAGGCATGAATGTAAGTATAGTGATACAAGACAACATGAACTAACAAGAGCAAAGCAACGAGCAGCATAGTTGTGATATCCTAGGTTTTGTGGCACTTGTTCTATCGCCAATATAAGTTGGGTGTTGTTTCATTTCCACGGTACCACCACCTTTTTCAAGGACTTTGCTACAACTCCTTCAGGTTCTGCAATCACTCTCTTGCTTTTGGATGTCTGATACACAAGAACAACATTTGAATCAAAACATGGCATGATGATAAATGTAATTGATAATGGGTGGGCATTGCAACTTCACATATATGATAAGTAAACTAAGTAGATGGCAGTGCAAAGAAGTAGAAGAAATGCAAGGCAGCTTACACAAGTTACGTGTAACCAATAAAACCTTGCCAAATTAGAATAGGCACCTTGCAGGGTGAAGAGGATAGGCCACCTGCCTTTGACTCCTTGATCTCAGAATAGTCATTAGGATCATATTCTAAACACGAATCTGTAGGTGCAGAGAGTGTGGGCTTCATTCCATCCAGAATGGAACTCAATGCCTTGAAGTCATGTTTGTTAGTCATTGCACTGTTCCGCGATACTCTTCTGATGTGTGCACTCTCATATTTATTGTGATTTTGTTCAATATCTGGGAAGCATGACAACATAAATAGTAGTGAGATTATCTTTGTAATGGAGAGGATATTCTAATATAATATGGGCTCCTTGT
The DNA here is from genome assembly GCF_018294505.1 of Triticum aestivum. Lineage (NCBI taxonomy): Eukaryota > Viridiplantae > Streptophyta > Magnoliopsida > Poales > Poaceae > Triticum > Triticum aestivum. The sequence continues at coordinate 595,019,791 of NC_057812.1, read as the reverse complement.
AAACCCTTGTGTACTATCACTGGATTTGGATGAGAGATCCCTAGTTTGCTGCAATTTCGTGCATACAATAATATAATCTGGCGCAACTACACAAAAAAGGCTCCCTATTGGGAGCTCCAGATGTAAGGATAGTTGGCAGATGATAGGTTCATAATATATTGTACTGAATGTTTATTGCAAAACCATAACAACGAGAGTGGACAGAGAAATAGTATTCCAACATGTCTCTATATGTGGCGCACATGCATTTCAAAACTCACGTAGTAACATTAGACATTAGCTGATGAATTAAATGTAAGCTTTGGAAATATGGCATGTAGTTTTGCTTGAAGGATGGAGTTCTCCTATTACGGCACAAAGCCACTACGTAGATTGTAGTGTGGATAAAAGGTGGACATCATAAGCATCATAAATAAATCGGGGAAGTGGAACTGGTTGGAAAATATGGTTTTGTATTGCCGCTACTAACTGAAAGCCTACCGATCATCTACAGGCCAGCTCTATTCACCTGAAGGCGCAGTACTATTACTATCAGTCTAGTCTCTCAAAGGCGACACAGCTCCCAGCATTTCCTGGATATTATGGTAGACCAACTCAAATTGCTAAAAGGAACTTGTAGAAGCGGCCAAATAGAAATGTCGACTGCAAATGTCCCTGCTTGCCTTCTTGACGAGGAACATATTATTGTACTTATTGAAGAAGAATAGAAGAGGAATATGTTAAAGAATGGAACAGGAAGCATATTATGGAGATTTTGTTTCTTTCTATACAATGTTGGTTTCCCACCCATGATGAATCAGAGCATCCAAAGAAATGCAATTCGATGTTGTCTCTCTCTCTATGTGGCCACAGACATTTGGAAACTCAAGTGGGAGCATTAGCTGGACAATTAAATGTATGTCTGTTAACTAATACGAATATTATGTCACATTCGTACTGGAACAAGTAAGCTTTGGAATTATGATTGGTGGGTTATTTAGCTTTTAAGGGTGGAGTGCTGCTAGTAGGACACAAATCACCTACGCAGATAATACTATAGATATAATGGGAAAAACCTAAGCATCACGAGTAAAATAGTAAAGTGAAACTTGCTAGAAAATATGTGCTAGTATTGTCAGTACGGCTAGAATGGCTTTGGATACTAGCTCCCTACAACTAAAGGCGTAGTACTGTTACTATCAGTCTTACTCTCAAAGGCGACACATATGATCAAATACGAAGAGTTGAAAGCGTCCATGACAAGCGACATGAAGTCAAACACGAAGAGTTGAAAGCGTCCATGACAAGCGTCTGAATAAACCTGTACACTACAAATGTCCCTGCTCCTCTTCACTACAAGGAACATATTGTACTACTATTATACTCCCTCTGTTCCTAAATACAAGTCTTTGTAAAGATTCCACTATGGATCACATACGGATGTATATAGATACATTTTGGAGTGTAGATTCCATTTTGCTCCGTATGTAGTCCATGGAGGAATCTCTATAAAGACTTATATTTAGTAACAGAGAGAGTAATTGTTAAAGAAGAATAGAAGAGGAGCACACTAAAGAAGAGCAAGCAAATTTTGTATAATAAAATGTTCGTTGCCCACACATGATGAACCAGAGCGCATAAAGAATGCAACTCCCTATTGTCCCTCGATATGTGGCGCACGTGCTTATCGAAAGTAAAGTAGGAACATTAGCTGACCAATTAAACATTCTTTGTTTTAGTACATGTCAGCATCATATCAGATTCGTATTTGAGCAACTAAGTTTAGAATTATGAGTGGCATGTTTTCTAGCTTGATGGGTTGAGGAGCACTACTTGCACGTCCCGAAGCACCTATGATGATGGTACTGAATATATGGGAATGTCTACCTGCAAGTCACCTGACTTTCGTCATTTCGGTCAGTTCACCATTTTAGGTGGTTGGATTAAGATCCTACGTCTCCTAACCCTTCTTCTTCCTCGCCTCTTAATCTTCCTCTACGGACCACCACATGGGTCGCCAGCCGAACCACCGGCCCCCGCCCTCCCTTGAACAGCCCACCAGCTCCAGTCTCCTGCCACCCCCGGCCATCCCTCTAGCAAACCCCTCCCCCACCACCGACCCATGTCGAGTTTTGCCTTCGGCGAGGCCCCACCATAGCCCGACTACCGGCCCTCACAATGACTGATCCCAGCCGAAACCCTATGATAGATAAAGGGGCAGCCCTCCAGCGAGTCCCTTCATTCCCTCCGGTGAACTCTCAAAAATGGACTCCCCAAATTGAAATTTAGTTGACTGTCATTTAAGCTAATCTGGAATACTAGTCAATGTGTACATGCAATGCATGTTAATTTGGAAGTATATTTTGTGCATGTAGATATTAAGTAGGATATTATTTGCATGTTATTATGTGATTAGCACTATATTTGGCATGAAATTAACTGCATGCTAAACTTGTTGAGCGCTCCACATTGAAGCAGTCTACACTACGAAAAAAATACACTACCGTGATGATATGTGTTTGTCATAGTAGGTCACGTTTTCTGTCATGCATGTACATCCATGACGATTTTATGACAGAATCAAGATAGTCATCCCTGTGCGGTTGTAGAAGTGTTCCATGACATTACAAAAATTATCATCACATAAGTGTCCACTTCCATGAAGATAAATCATGCATCATAGAAGTGCTTTCGTCAAGGGTAACTGACACATGGCATCCACCTTAACGGGTCGCCGTTAAGCTTTCGGGTTTCGGTTTGGATCCGATAACCCGTTAACAACACTGACCAATGGGAATTTTCCATGTGTAAAATTCTCATTCGCCGACAGATCCCCGTGTCGGCCCGACGTTCGGATAGTTGTCATCCACCGAATGGATGGAACGGGCCTATGATACGTCGACATGTGTCTCGGCCCAATAGTGGCCTAAGTAGATTAAAAGGTCGGGCCTGTCAAAATAAGCGGGTCGGACCATTAGCGGCCTACTTGAGTTAGGCCCATTCACAAGCACGGCCCATACAAGTTACACAGAATCATCCCATCAAAGGCCCATTCTAAATTTGACAATTTCTAGCCCATCGTCAGTTTCAGCCAGTTAAGGGCCTACTACGTCTTTGGGCCCAATTACGGCCGAAGCTTCTTTCGGCCTGTTACCAGGCCATCATCAGTTCTAGCCCGTTAACGGCCCGGGACGTCTTTCTGCGCTTTCTTGGCACATTCTGTAGTTAGGCCAATTCTAGCCCGTTGTGACTTTAGGCCTGTCCTCGGCCCATTCGATAAATGGGCCAATTCCTAGCCCATTTTGTCTTCCGGCCTGTTACGGCCCGCACAACAGTTGGGCCTTTGACTTTGGGTCCATTAGGGGCCCACGCTCCGCAGGGCAAAATTTCAGCCCAACGCAACTTTCGGCCAATTTAAAGCGTAGTTTGCAAAATTGACATTTATTTCAGCCTGCTAGACGTCCGCGGGCCATTTCCATTTATACGGCCCTATCAAGCTTTTGGCATGTTAACGGCCTGCTATGAGCCATTGTTACGGTGGGCCACATCATTTGGGAACCACTAAATATTATTTTGACCAGCCCAATTAAGGCCCGCTTTGGCTACACATGTTTGTTTGTTTGTATGGTGTCTAGGAAATGTTTGGGCATGTTGGACCCCATTTCAATGATATAGTGTAACAACCTAGATTTTTTCCCTTTTCTTTTTCCTTTGATTTTCTTGGATTTCCTGTTTTGTTTTGCTTTTCCATGGCTATGTGGTTCTGAAACTTGGGATGATCATGTCTTCCTAGGTTTTATAGTGGCTTGTCACCCTCTTCATCATCCCAAGATCATGTCATTTCCATCCTTGACCTAACCCAAAATTCTTTTGTTGGGATATTCCTTTTCTGATAAAGGAATAACCCTTAAAACCCTAGTTTGTGAAGCAACCTATATTTCTGTCACTCCTAAAATTCCCAAATAATTCTCAAATTGTTTGGGTAATATCTTCATCCAATATGGCAAAATATATCATTGGCCATGTTTCCCATCATGCTCAATAAATTCATTTCCTATCCTGACCTAAATGGCACATTGTGAAGCAAGTGCTATTTATCTTTCCCCATTTGAACCCAAACTTCTTGGACAAATATTCCTGTCCATGTCGTTGGCTCATGCTAAAATTCAACTCAATTTGCCTAGTAAATATTCCTGACCAATTTTTCAAAGTTCCTGTCTGAGGGAAGTGATTGTGAAGGAAGTACAAGCTAGACATATCCAAATGAGTTGAAACTTTGCAAGGACCTTTATTATCAAATCACGACTCTCCACCAAATATGAGCTTATGTAACTCATCTATATGAGCCCAGCCCCAAATCTTAGTTTCTGGTTAGATTTTCAGTTCGTGAAGCAACTATATTTTATATTGCTTCAATTGAGCTGAAACTTTACCAAGACATGCTTCTATCTATATCAACTCCCTCCACCATGTTTTACCTCAACTAGTTAATCCAATTGCCTTGTGTAATTTTTCCAAGTTTCTGTCCAGAATGAAGCTTTGTGAAGCAAGTGCCACTTTGGTATTTCCAAATGGCATGAAACTTTTACAACAACTTCATATCATCAAATAACCCCTCTATGCCAAATTTCAGCTCATGACAATCAAGTATGTGAGTGTATCATCCAAATCCCTAATTCTGGCCAGCTTTGCACTTTCTATAGCAACCCTCATCTAAACTCCTCCTCTTAGTCTGATTTTTGGTGATAAGCATCACCTTAGGATGTGATCATCATCAGACAAGCTCTTTACCACGTTACCTAGCTGGTTTAACCACGGAGAGTTACAAACACCTTCTTGCTGATTTACTTTGGAGCTAAGTGCAAATCTCTTCTTTGCCCCTGGACCAATTTATTTCTTCAGTTGGACTAAGGGCACCAAGGTCAACCTACTGGACATGGTTGGCCATGCCAAAGAGCGCTGCTTCCACCAGTGCTCGTGGTGATCACGGTGGCGTCACGCACAGTGCAAGTTCTGGCTCGGTCCGGCCACTGTGCTCGTCTCCTCCCTCCTCGTCTCGGCCTCCATTCATGTCCTGGAGCTCGCCCGTGCTCCACTGCATCGCCCTACGTCGCTGCCTCGTCGTGGTTCACCATTAATTCGCCGCTAGAACAGTGCTCGTGCCATGCCCCGCCTCTGACCTCCATTAGAGCACTGCTCAAGCTCGCTAGCGTGCTCTAAAGCCCTCCCCTCGGCTATATAAGCGTGCCCCTAGCCCTCCCGCAGCTCATCCACTCCTCGCTTGCCTCCCTAGCCCACCGGAGTCTTCAGTCCTCTCTTCTTTTCGCCGGAGGTCGCCATGGCCGCCTCGGTTCCTCCTCTGTTTTGGTGAACCTAGCCCCTCCCCTCTCCTCCAGAGCTGTCCACCGCATTCCCCTCATCCCCGCGGTTCGCCCCACCACCTCGCCCTTCTCCGGAGTCCACTCTGGCCGCGTGCCCCGCAAGGCAGGCCGCCGCCCGCCTCTCTGCATCACTCCACCTCGAGCTATCCCGAGCTCCTCCTGCCTACACGACCCCACCACCGTCCTCCCCGTGCTCCGTTGAGTCGCCACACCCGTCACCCCTCGCCGGAGCACCCTGCGTCACCGGAGATCATCACCACCGCCGCCTCTCTGTCCGCCTCCGTCGCCGCGGCCTCCCCTCCTCCCCGTGCCTCCACGGGAGCCATTTCTCCTCTGAATGGAGCTGCTGCATCCTGCGAGCCCGCCGGTGCGCTCGGTTTGGCCGGAGGCCACCGGAGCCGGCCGACCCCATCTCCGCTTCCCTCCCCTGCCTCCACTATGTTCCACGAGGGAACAAAGGCGCGAGGTGGAAGAAAGCGACAAGCGCCAGCCTGGCCCCTGCCCCCCGGGCCCCGCCAGTCAGCCTCTGGTCATTGTCTTAGCCTCGGGCCCGCATGGATTCAAGTGGAGATGTACTCCACCAGAGTATGTTTTCTCTTTCCAATAACATATAGTGCAAATGCCCCTAACATGGGACATTTACATATATGCCCCTAATTTGCGCCCGCTCTTAGATTTACCCCTAATTTCAAAGCCTGCTCAAATTTTGCCCCTCCACCGTTAGGTGCACTTACAGAAATACCCTTCTATGCTGTTACTGTCCAGTCAAAGCCAGTCAAAGGGCTTTGACCATCCTGAAAAAAATAGCAAAAAAATTCTAAAAAATCTGAAAATTTGTGGGATCAAAGATACTCAGGTTCGCAAGGTGCATGCAAAGTTTCGTGTTGTTCATACATTCCAAGAGCTCATGTCAGAGGAAAAACAGTAAATATGTAAGCCTGTGAACAGTAAATTCAAAAAAATAGTAAGAAAATTCAAAAAATATGAAATTTTTTGGCATCAAAGAGGCTCGGGTCTGCAAGCTGCGTGCAAATTTTTGTTGTTGTTTGGACATTGGAGGGGCTTGTGGATAAAAAAACAAAATTTGGCTCGGGAAAAAACTTGGGAAAAAATGAGTATTTTGTTTTTTCTTGCTAGAGCTCCTCGCATGTCATTTGATCACAAAAACTTGCAAGCACCTTGTGCACCCAAGCCACTTTGATGCCAAACAATTTCATATTTTTTTAATTTTTTTGCTATTTTATTTCAAATTTATTGTTCATAAGTGTGCAGATTAACTGTTTTTGCTCGCCACGAGCTCCTGGAATGTCCAAATAGCACGAAAATTTGCACACACCTTGGGAACATGAGTATCTTCGATCTCACAAAATTTTAGATTTTTTTGCTATTTTTTTCAGGACGGTCAAAGCTGTTTGACCGAACGGTAATGACGCAAAAGGGCATTTCTACAAGGGCACCTAATGGCGGAGGGGCAAATTTGAGCAGGCTTTTGAATTAGGGGTATATCTGATTGGGTGGATCGAGTTAGGGACAGAAATGCAAATGGCCCTAAAATATACTGTTGACTACGCTTTCCTTCAGGGAAAGCGTATTTCATTCTACTTCGGCTCAAAGTACGTTTTCCAGTTCTGAAAACGTATTCTCTTATATGTGTTTCTGCCTTATCCACTCAGGGACCTGTTGGTGACAAATTTTTCACACATTAATCCCTGTTCTTCCAACCTTCACAACTTTTCAACTGTAACTCCGATTGAGGTGAAACCAACGCTCACTTCTTCGTCTTGTTGAGCTCTATCTTTTGGTAACATTTTCAGTAGGTGTTCTCATAGTGAAAATGACCATTTTGCCCTTGCATCTAATCAGCCCCCTCTAAGAGAGAACCGTCCGACGGTTTGTTCCGCGGCTTCACCACACTTCTTTCTGGAGTCTCCATCACCCCAAGCAAGCCACAATACCCACTTGCATCATAGTCATGCAGTAGCCATGGTTCTCAACTTGAATATTTATTAAATGTTTTCTTGTTTAAAATATGGTTATCGTTGTAAGGCTTCTGGATTAGTGTTTACTTTCTTGCTATGTTGTTATGCACCTGGTTGTCATGCCCTGCTAGTTGCTAGTATTCTTTTCATATGTTTATGCTTGCTAGTGGTACATGTTGATGTTGGTAATGGTCTTCGGTGCATGACTGCTGTCTGTCCCAAGTACCGTCGTTATGCTTGCTCCATTGCATCCAGTTGGTTAAATGCTTGCATGATGGCATTGTTGATATGTTCTTGCATGATATTTATTGATTGATGCTAGTGTTCAGGCTATGTTTCGGAGAAGTATGTACTTATGATGTTCATGCTAGTCAGTATGCCATGCTTAGTTGGATATGGTTCATTGTTGATATGGTGGATAGTTATGTGGTTCTCTCATGATTATGTTGATATCATGCTCATGCACTATAATTGCATCATGTTATTTTATCATGGCTCAGCATATTGCATTCAAGTTTAACCAGATTAAATTGAACTTGAACACTTGTTGGCTGAATCATGGTGCCACCATATCGAACTGACCAACGCAACCACGCTTACCTTTATGGGAAGGTCCTAACTGGGTATATTGTCGTGCCTCTCACCGGTGCCTCCAACGAGGAAAGGTTATGGGCATGCGGTACCCTGGCCCGGTAAGCAGACATAACCTTGTGTGCATGCTGTTTTTGTTATGGATTCGGTCCCTGTGAGGGACGTTTTGGCCATGACGGTGGTCGTTGTGTCTTTGTTAGACACGGGGCTACCAAGGACTAGCCTGGTTGGGAGTGGGTCGTAGTGGCTGGGAGAGTGTCATGGCAGTAGATCAGTTTTGTCGGAATGCCATTGGTCCACCCGAATGGGAGTGCGAGGCCATGGGTTCCCTAGTGTGGGTACATTGTACTAACCTCTGCAGAGTGTATACTAAATCTATCGATAGCCGCACCCGCAGATAAGGGCCCAGTTCGTGTCGGCCACACTATGAGTCAATAGTAATAATAATAATGTGTTTAATAACAACCCCGGTTCGATGAGGAGATAAGTTGGTTGTGATAGCCGGAAGGATCACCGTTTGAGGCCAGATATTGGTCATTGTTGTGATCGCCGGAAGGATCACTGTTGAGTCCAAGTGTTGGTCATGGTTGGCATCACCGGAATGATCACCGTGGTATCGAGGATACCGAGTTGTTGGATATTCGTGATGTTGTGCGAGAGTCGTGGGTAAAGATCAAGCTCCTTATGGTCATTTGATGATTACTACGGTCTTATTTATACCAAGCTTGATTTGATCCTGAGATGATCGCGTAATGTTCGAAGTTGGTAAGTGATGCATGTGATGGTTACGAGGTAACCCGAGCAGAATAAATGGTGCATGTAGTGTCATCGTGTTGCATGCTAGTATCATCAGATTTATATGTTCATGCCATGATCATATTATTCTAGCGATATTATGTTCATGTTGTTCATGCCATGTTATCATGATGATCCAATGATAATTCCCGCTTATCCTGTAATTGCCATGCTGTTGTTTGTCTTGAATGCTTCTGGTTATTGTGAGCTTGCAAGTACATTCAATGTACTGACCTGGCGTGTCATGCCGGTTTGCTGGTCGTGCCTGGATTGCTTGCTTGTTTGGTGTTGTTCCCGTGTTCGCGAACTAGGATAAATGTTCCAGCCAGAGTCCCTGTGGATTGGAGTCCATCATCGCCGTTCGTTGTTCCGCTGCCAGTAGTTGTACCGCTGCTTCGAGTTGTTATGCTGGTTGTATAGAGCAACCGTGGTTGGCGTAGTGTCGCCGTGCCAATGTTATTCAATGTAATATCGGAACCCTTGTATTCATATTCGTGTGTAATAGAGAGTTGGTTTTTTCTATACTAAGTAGTGTCGTATTCTAGAAGACTTCACCTCGATCTTTGGGCTAGAATTCGGGGCGTTCCGGTTTTCTCTGAGCCGGGGTGCCACATATAGCATATTCAAGAATTATCCTACTCTATCCTATCGCCTCTAAAAACATACTATTCAATAAAAAGACTAAGGCATAGAAACGTAGAATAATACTACACTATACAATAAAGAAATTACAGCCGAATATAAGCACTGGGCATTATAGTTCGGCACCTGTGATAAAAGCATACACAAACAGCAAATTATACACACTAGACAAATAAAGCTCATACATCATGGACACGCATCAATAGAACTTCCCATCTGAACTATAATCTCTTCAGAAAAGAGGATTGACCGGATTCAGATAGCACAAATTTCAGTCTGCAAAATCTCCAATTCCTTCGTCGTTACCTTAGTGTCTCATATCAATTTTTGACTCCTGCATCTAATCCCTGCAAATCCGGCCTCAACATGTTGATTGTACGTTGAGAATCATGTACACGTTGTCTTGCCACCTCTAGTTTATTCTTGAGAACATCCACACATTCCATTTCCAATCCATAATCATTTGGTAATGGCCATGCCGCACTGCTCGCAGATCTTTGTGTTGATGTCACTTCATCGTGAAATGTTTCTGTAAGTACACATGAATAGGGCAAAATATATTTACAACAATGAAGCGAGCAATACAAACTATTTTGTACATGGAAAAACAGCACTAACAATAATGTTACACGTCATGAAGCATAAGCAGGTGATATTTTAAAAATTAAAAAAGTGGTAGTTTGTGCAGCCCGCAAACAGAAATCTCTCCTAGCTCACTAGAGGAGCAAGATGTTGGGGCCAAATCCAAAACATAGAGAAGTTACAAATTTAGACAGCATGTTGTGTATAAGTAAGCAAGCAGTTGGCCATTCTGTAGCTCAACTAAAGTCTTAGGGAGCATAATGAACAGCAGAGGGATTCATACGAAGTAATACAGCAGGAAAAACTATGCAATCATTAGCCTAGTATAAACTAAATTGTGAGCCTCATGCAGTAATAGTTGGTTAATAGGCTTCAAAGCTTCAGGCACACTTCGCCTGAGTAATTAAATGGGAAGGCCTTTAATTATGTCAACTAATAGTTATGCAAGTACCCAACATCAGGCATCATTGTTTGGGTATCTCATTAACCGAGGACAAATAAAGCAATTGAAAAGAGCAAATTAACGATGCCTGAAACAAACAAGCAATTGAACTGTTGAGTTGGATACAGTGACTTACCTTAACTGGTTGAACAGGCTCAGCACTCCTCCTCCTTCTCTTGTAAGTCTCCTTCCTAACATCTTGTACTTGGAAATCCTCAATCTTATCTTCATTGCACCCCCTCTGCAAGGTGACACAAACTAGTTACTCGTCTCCTTAGAAGATAAATATGCATACTTTCCAGTCTGTGAACAACACAAAAGAATGAGATTATAACAAAACAACTCACATAATGAAACATGCCACATCTCTTGCACTTGCACACAATGAAATGATCATTTACTATGTGCGCACTATGTAAAAACTAGGCATACCTTCGAACTTGATCTCCATGTACTATTGGAGAGCCTACTTTAGTGTGCACTATGTATGTTGACATGCTCTGTTAGAGTGTTAGGTCATGAACAACAGGTAATCAAAGCAAACAGTCCTGGTATGGCTAGCTGATACAAACAAGCAATTGAACAGATGTGTGAGCAAATCTTACATATCAAGAAAAGAAGCAAAGAAGCAGGCTTAAAGACCATCACTTGACTGACCAGATTTAAGGGGTATTTAAACATCATGTGCAACGTATGAACTAGCATAAACATTGTATATTCCAGATTCTACAATGGAATGCACATGTATTAGGTTCTGCCATGTATGATGATGCCTAAATGTACACTATAGCAGGCAGGAGTGATTCATCATTGCACGCACAATTGAATTGCAACTTAAGGGCCAGTTCTATTCCGCCTTTTCAGAGCTTATTGTCAAAATAAGGCATAAAAGATGTAAAGAAGTCATTTTTGAGTTATGGGCTTGGGCTTAACTTATATCACTTTGGAGGGGGGTGTTTTGGGTAGAAGCTCGCTAAAAATTGAAGGGAAGGGGGATAGTGAAATGACTCTATTGTCTTCCTATATTACACTCAAAATGCCACTGCCCACGCCCGCATCACACCTGACCCTCAAGTAAAAATAAACATGCAAGTGTTCATTGCCCTGCCCACTTGCATCTCCTCTCCCCTTTCCCTGTACCTCGACCCCTTGCATGCAACACTAGGGTTCCTCCAGCGAGCTGTGGCCACTGGTCCCATCTGGCCTGGTCCTCGACGATGCTCTGTCCAGCTAGGCTACATGGCCATCGAGTAGAGCCACAATCTCCCCGGCTGCTCCTCCCTCTAGCGCTGCCCCTCATTCTCATGGTCTCCAGCAGCTGCTCCACTGTGGTCCATCCAACGCACTACTCTGGCGGTCGCCGCACAACTACGGTTGATGCCACACTGCGACAGAAGGCACCTCATTCCCCTCCCCTCCTCCCAGGCTGTGGCCTTGAGGTGCTGTTGAAGGATGAGCTCATCCAACAAGGTGAGGATCTCCTCTCATTTTTTGCCAAATTTTCATTTTGATCCGCTATATGATGAATTGCTATGAGCTGCTTCTGCTGCTGCTATATGATGGATTGCTATGAGCTGCTCCTAGTGCTGCTATATGATGAATTGCTATGAGATGCTCTTGCTGCTGCTATATGATAAATTGCTATGAGCTGCTGCTGCTATGTGATGAGTTGCTATAAGCTGCTTCTGCTGCTGCTATATGATGAATTGCTATGAGCTGCTCTGGCTCCTGCTATATGATGAATTGCTATGAGCTGCTCCTCCTGCTGCTATATGATGAACTAGCGGGGTCACTCGCGCATTTGCGTGTCTAGAAATTTTGAACTACAATTTAATATGTTAAAAAGCTATATTTCATCATATATTTGCATTTTTTAATATACATCATATACTTCAATTAGTTTTAAAATTATGTATTGAAATAATCTTATTTCACTCGTAAGATATTTTAAAACTCATAATCATTTCTGACTAATAATGTGTTATATAGAACCATTAAACTAAATATATATGCATCAAAAAATGACATTTTCAACTCAAACATATGGTCCAAGAAGGTTTGCATTTATGTGTCTGCACACTTGACGAATATTGCCTTTGGTGGCCGAGCTCCATGGAGCTCGGCTTTGAAAAATTCAAATTTCATCAAATTTTAAAAAAAATATGTTTCAAATAAATCTGAAAAAACACAGATATACATGAAGGCATAAGACACACGTGTGAAAATTTTCATGGCAAAATATGTTGAAATGAGGGCTGTGCAAAAAAGACAAATATGAGGTTTTTAACACATGATATTATTCATCCACCCAGGCCATGAATTTGTCTTTTTAGTATAGGTCGCATGTCAACAGGTTTCATACAAAAATTTTACACACATACACATAACATCCTTGTTTACTTGCACAAAATTTTCATACTTTTTTGAAACCAAAAAGTTTGAATTTTGATTTGGTTTAAAAAAAGGCCTCTATGGAGGCTGAGAGCCAAACGTCCGCTCTCCACTGTTGATTCCTTTGTCCGACTACATTAGTTAAGTATATGTGTTGTTTCCTTGGGGAAATTGTACTACTACCTACAATCCATATTAATTTATGCAAGTCTAGTGCACAATATAACTTTTAACATTTATTTTATTCATCCCTTTAGAAACTTGGCATATTTTTTGTTCAATCGCGATGCAAAGTATGTAGTTCTCCATATGTAATTTGTTGTTGTTTTGATATTTATTTATAATTCTAGTTGTCGTTTGGTAGTAAATTCTCCTTGCTTATGTACTTAGCTGCATATGTTGTTTAAAATTTTGAGCCATGTACATGGTCTTATTTTATCTTTATTTATTTTTATTGAATGATTGTGCCAACTGCAATGTGTAACACTGCTTCCTTGCGGCTTCATAAATTCTCCCTCTCTCTCTCTCTCTCACCAAGCGGCCAGCTTAGTAAGCTACCAACAAAAAATTAAAATTTACAAAATCTCTCTCTCTCTCTCTCTCTCTCTCTCTCTCTAAGACTGGCTTTCCCATGTCAGTACGTAAGGTGGAGTTGACAGTTTTGCATCGTAAGATGTTGAATGGCCAGCGTATCCTCTCCTAGATTTATTGTAAACCGTGTACCATAGAAAATGATATTTCAACTTAAAATGAACACTTTCAAGATAATATTTTAGATTACTTATAAAAATAGGAATGTTTGGTATATACTAAATATCATATATTAATTAAGTTATGTTGATGCAACCAAGGAAAAACATGAAGCACAACCCAGACATTTTTCTCACATCACTTAGGACATGAGCATATGCAATGCTACCCGAATTTTTGTGACAAGAATATTATCCGATTTGCTCCATGCAATTATAGATTCCAAGCATGTTCATTTATAGCGCTTGTTTAACCATAGCATTTTAAATCTTCAATGCTAAGTATGATTCATATAAAAAATAAGTGTCAGTATTATTGCATATGAACTTACTATGATGTAATAAATATGACCTCACCGTAGGTTTGCTTGGATTGCTTGGCCTAGTCCATGATACTTGATTTGTCCTGCAGGTCGTTCAACGTCCCATACATGTATCTGATTTGCTGATAAGTATAGTATTGCTATCTGTTTTTATGTCTTAGTCGTGGTGGCTTGTCTTCAATTGACGCCTAATCTGTTTATGTAATGTACATGTATCCATGTATTCCATGCAGTTGGTTGCAGATTATACATGCTAAGTTTCCTGGATGATATGACCTTGTGTATGCCCGTGTGAAGCAATCAAGAATGTATGGTTACCTGGTTTACCTTGACAATAAATCCTAAATCTGCCTGCATGTTCCTATATGTTCTCTGCAGTATGTGATGACCATCGACCATCGAATAGCTCCCCTATTTTCATCTAGCACCACATTCTATTCCGAACTAAAGAAATACATGCATTGATGACATCGATATACCTGCATACATGATGTAAAAATGCACACCTGGTTCGTGTGATAAACCCGTCGTTGCTCCCATATGTCGATAGCACTACAACCCCAATGGTTCTGGCATCTTGTACTATGTAGACCAGCCAAGTGGCATCTCGTTCTACCCATAGTCTAGGTCAACGAAGCCCCTAGTCATCAAGAGAACTCCCTGGTCCAGTTATTCCTCGTCACTTTGCCGGTGCAATCAATGTGGGCCACTATGTGGCCGTGGCTGGCAACCTAGCCGAGTGTCACATCGTGTTTCATGCTTGCGGCAACGATCTAATTGCAAATAGGTCCAGTGTTACTCCGAAACACCAAAATTCATAGCAATGTCAAGGGCTTCGCCAGGAAGATTCTGGATCAAAATTTCCACCTTGGGGATCGGTTGAGTCTTTCTCATAACTCCGCCATGTTTCGTGCCTCGGCAACAGAGCATGCCGCAAGCACTACCGCTGTAATACGGCCCAGCTATCTGCACTTCATGTGAGCCAAGCCATCCTCTATGCGTCCTTGAAGCATCGCAGCCGTCTCCACATCTCGACCTCGTATTATATCATACTCACTCACTGAGAGACTTGTTTTTTAGTCGTAAGAAATGCCGATAAATCCTTTTTTAGGGAGATTTATGCGTGCATGTTCTTTTCCTAGAAAGACATGCCCGTATGTTCCTTCCTTTTCTCTATACTGTGTACATGATCCATTATATGCGTGTATATGTTTTTCCTAGAAAGACATGCCCATATGTTTTTTTGCTAGAAAGACATGGCCGTCTGGTCCTTTCTTTTTTTATACGATGTACGTGATCTAGTTTAGGTGCTTGGTTCGGATTCAATAACCTGGATGAGCACGTTGCCTAGCTAGCTTTTTAGGTAGCCTATATAGGTAGCTTTGTCCTACGTGTAGCAATCCTAATTTTTGTTGTGTCTTTCCATTAGAAGAATTTGACAGGATTTTTTTATGCGTTCCTTTGTTTCCACCAAAACAAGTTTGGGTGTCCTTCTATTACACATGATTGCGGCTGCACTTTTCCATCATAGCCACATATACGTGACAGACTTCATAAGTGCAAAATAATGCATACACATGATATTTGTATGTAACATTTACATCTTTAAATCTAAGCTATGCATATCTAAAATTAATTGTCAAGATAATCTAATCTGTGTGGATGAACATGATGGCTTGTTTGACTCTTGTTTTAATTATATAATAGATTGCTATGAGCTGCTGGTGGTATATCATGAATTGCACACTGCTGCTCCTACTGCTGTATGATGAGTTGTTATGAGATAATGCTACTGATATATGATGCTTTTAGGTGCTGCTGCTATATGATAATAACCAGCCACTTGTACTATCGAATTTCGATAAATAATTGTTCTTCGTTTAAATTTGGGTTATGCGTTCTTCATTTAAATTAGGCAATGGGATCTCTATGGAAGACATTGACCAAAGTAGATTGTGCCAAGTAGATGGTATCTTTGTATTTGCATTTTGAACAAATATTGATGGTATATTTTCCTATCATATTATTACTACACTAGGTTCAATTTGTCATGTTTGCAAGTCAAATTAATTTCATATGGGCAGCAAAATGACAAAATATAAAGCAATCTAGACTTTTCATTGATCATACCAAAGATAAGATGAAAAAGAAGGCAATGAAAAGAACTGGTTGGCTTATTACCTAGAGCTTATATTCGCCGGTGCTTATTTTCTTAGGATAACTCGTAATAACTGTCCCTAAGAAACTTGACCAATAGATCTGACATACAAATAACATGTCACAATGATTGCAATGGAGGCCCATTTCTTTTGCCAGATTGTCCCAGACTCTGACCCCTACTCAGACTCTCCCAGAATCTTTTAGCACCATTTGTTTTACAATCCTATCTAGTTAGGGTATAATTAGGTAGGATTGTAAAACAAAAGGGGGTCGAAGATTCTAGGAGACGCTAGAGAGGAGCAGATTCTGGGAGAATCCTACAAAAGAATTGGGCCGGAGTGACCTACCATGGCACACTATATAGGCTCATCGATGCCTCTCCTTTTTTGTGATGTTCCATGAAATTGCCACATACATCTTGTACTTATTCATTTCATAAACCTATCTGCAAGTCGACATGGCAAATTTCAAACATCTCCACATGATAATACATTGCATATTCCTTGCGCATATTTAAACCATCAATTAATGATTGTGTGTGTAGCATAAACTAGCCACGACTCTGTGTGCTGGACTAGCAGGCACTCTGTCCCACCCTGATTTTCATGCCACTACACTTAAACTAATAAATCATGATAAAGTGTGGTTTGACAAAAACTTTTGCATTAATTGGCTTTTATTTGGAGTTGGTTTTCTCTCTGTGTTTTTCAAGTGCTCTTTAAAGTCAACACAACTCCACCTTCTGTACTTCATCTCCTTGCCCCAAACTTCTACCCAATGATCATGCCATGTGTATAGTGCAATATAGTATTTTCTTACAAAAATAATTTGGCCAAAAGTATTTTCCAAAATTAGTTTCCCAAAAACCCCTGAATTGTGGTTTGCACTCCAAGTACTTGATTTAGGGTGTGAATAATCTTTCAAAAGAGAATATTTGAAACCTATTAGATATAGGATTCCCATAAACGACAAAAATATAATTTTAAAAGTTATTTTCCTATTTTATTCAAAAGCTTTTTCTTAAGGCCAGAAATGGTCTTTAATAGGGAAAAAATATTTTATTGTTTCAAAATATTTGAGAAAAATCGGGGAAACTCTGTGGACATATATTTTCCATATATATGAGTTTCAACACATGGTCATGATCACAATATTGGACAAAACCTCCCAAAACCATTTCTACCCATTTCAAGGATTTGAAATATTTCTACAAGAAATATTTTCCAATAAATCCAGGAAAATTGTAGCAAGTCACATATGCATAATATGATGATATTGCACAGTTTTAGCCCAAACCAAGCTATTTTGGTTCACCAAAATGCCCCAAAACCCTCTCGGACCAGAATGAAATTTGAACAAGTTTGTACTACCAACTTTCTCTCCTTGACCCCAACTTTTGTGAGCATGGTCACATGACCAAATGAGGCCACTACACCAAGTGGTTCATCAAGTGGAAGTGATTTGCGCAACTAGATTTACACAAGTTCATTTCTGCTAATTTCTAGGGTTTACAAAAGTTGCATTGGCAACTTTGCCCAAATACGCTCCAAATTGGTGGAAGGCCCTAATTATATGTGTCATTTCACCCTGTGGAGTCTCATGGCATTTGGAAATCATCTACTTGCCCAAACCATTATCAAACACCTTCTGCGACTTTTCAAAAATCACCATTTTGACCACTAACACTATTCTCCTTGAGCTCAACTTTTTACTACAGCTCCTCCTAGTCCTCTCCTACCTCCAGTAACTATTCCCTGGCCTCATCTCAATGATTGAAGAGTGAAACATCCCCATTTACCCTTCTGAACAGCAGCATTCTTCTCCTTTCTCACCTCCCTCCTCACCCAGTGGCCACCCAGGGCATCCAATGCCCCTCCCCCATTCTTTACTCCCCCCTAGAGCCACCAGACACCTTTGGTCGTGCCCACATTGCCTAGAAAATGGCCATGCCGGCCATTTGGGTGCTATGGAGCGCGCTACAGTTCACTCCCGCACTGTAGCCACCCCCTGCCAAGAACCTCCGGCCACCTCGGGCTTCCCTAGCGCGCCCGACGAGATGCCTCGACGTCCGCAACACGGCAGCTGGTCTCCCCCTCCTCCTTCTCCCTCCTCTCGCCCCAGCTCGCACGTGCGACGACCGCCCGAGCGCACCAGTGAGCGGGCTCACACACGCGGCGCCTCTGGCCTCCTGCTCCCTCTCTCTTCTTTTCCCTCGATCTGGACCGAACCCACGAGCACCCCAGACATGCCCACACGCGCCCCCATGACCCACAGCAACGGCAACAACCTCGCCGGCGCACGGGTCTACGGTGAGCCGTGGCTCGCCTACTTAAAGGCCTCCCCGAGCCTCTCCCTCACCACCACTCTCTCCTACCTACTCCAAATCGGCCCCCTGTTCCCTCCACTCTCCTCCAGGAACACCCGAGCTCGAGATCAAGCTCGAGCTCCGCCGCCTCGGGTCGCCATCGATCTCGGGGTACAGGCTCTCTCCGCCTCTTCTACCTCTTGATCTGGAACCTCCACACCTCCCTGACCATTTCCCCTCTGGTCCCCCTCTCTATTAAAGCCGGAATCGACCAGGGCAAGCACCTCCCGAAGCTCTGCCACTGGCTTCCTCGTCGCCGGCGAACCCCTGCACCCCGGCGACCAACTCCACCTCCACCCGAACGGTGACTCCGTCCTGAGCACGTCGGTGACCTTAGATCGCGCCGTCGTCGACCAAAGTGGCGCCGGTGAGCTTGCCTCCCTCTCTGACCCGAGGTTGACGACGACGGCCGTGGGGCCCATCCGTCAGCCTCACGTCCTGACGTGTGGATCCCACACGTCAGGTTTAAAACACGCGCGCGCACCGGTTCGCTGTGTCGGCTGGAGGCATATTTCCCAAATACGCCTTCGACGTGGCAGCCTTGCGCGGGATGGATTCCCCCTGGGCCTGCTGCACTGTGGCCGAATAGGCCCAGTTGCAGAGTGTCCTTTTTCCTTTTCTTTTTCTGTGACTTTTCAAAAAAATCCACAGGATTAAATAATAATCCAAATGCAATAATTCCAACTCCTAAATTCTTGTAATAATCCCACCTATTTATTGGTGCAGTTTTCACTCTTATCAAACCAACTTTTCTTCACTATTCAAATTTAAATTTGAATTTGAGCATTTATGCCTGTCATTTAAAATTCCTAGCACTGTTTCCATGACTCCAAATCCAAAACTAGGAATTTTCCCCTTCTTAGATTTCACTCTAGTATTTAACAAAAATGAGTTGACATTTTTCTAAGCACTTTGGTTTTTCTGTTTTATTATTGCCTTATTTTTCTCATTATTATTTTGTGACAATAGATTGCATTGCTGACGAAGGAGTTGGACCAAAAGACTTTGAAGACCGAGAAGGCTTTGTTGAGCCAGGCAAGCAGCCCTTTGACCATGTCTATGAAACCCTTTTTATGCATGACATATAGCACCATATTGTTGTTGCAACAGAATCATGATGAGGTGGAACCACTTTGATGGTTTGCCTCCATTACTTCCTCGTTGATACTTGCATTGTGCATGGCCCTACCTCCTTATGAGGGTTATGCCGGTGGGAGTAGATAGGATGCTAAAGTAGTTGCTACGCAAAAAGAGACAGGAATATGCATGGTGATGGAGACAAAGTATTTTCAAAGTACTTTTCGAAAACCCTGTCGGGTGCCACTTATGCCCGAGGGAGATAATGAGATGGGTAACCGCTTGATGACGAAGTGGTGTACCGAGGCAAGTGTGTGTGTTGCTTTCAAAAACGGATTGGTTTAAGTTGCGACCGTTATTCAAACCTTACATGTGCAACCACTCTACCCTTATATGGGAATGAGCATTATTGATTACCTAGGCCGATACTAGCTTGGAGCCCGCATTACTAGTGATAGGGGAGAGTTGGTGCTCTCTCTCGGGACGTGGTCGTGCCAGGTAGGGCGGCCAAGAACATTTTTATGGGCCACCGGACACATCGTTGGTACCCCATGCCAGTGGTATGTGATGAATATGGGAGCGAGGCTCCACAATTTTAAGTTGTGAAATGTTGGGCACGGGGGTTACTACCAATCGAGTGGACTCCATGTTAGTGTCGTCTAGGGAAAGATAGTGATCGGGTGCTTACCCCAGGTACTTGAGGTACCGCGGGTCGTGGATGACACGGAAGTTCCCCGGATCTTGTGGGTAAAGTGTGCAACCTCTGCAGAGTGTAAACCTATTCGAATAGCCATGTCCATGGTCAAGGATAGTTGGGTAACCGCTCTTGGGCTACGTCCACATGTTTACAAACCAGTGTATGTGTTTGGATAAGTGGGAAGAACTACTTGGGTCAAGTCAAAGGACTTGACATGATTGAGTTGGGTTGATGCCCACTCTATTTATGTTGATATCTGTAACCTGCCCTCATGGTTTCTTGAATTCTCCTGATGCATTTCTTACAAGTGGTTGAACATGTCGTTGCACTCAAGACTAGCTTTCTGCAAAAAAAATTACCAATATCATGCATTGATGTATCTTGAGCCAAAACATGGGTTGCTTGCGAGTACATTCAAAGTACTCATTGGCTTGCCACTGGTTATTTAATTGGCTAGGCATGGAAGAACATGAGTTCGAAGAAGAGTTCTTTGGAGACGAACATGCGAACTAGGACGTTTCCCAGGAAGAATGCCTGTAGGGTTAAGGCAGATGGCATGGGTTCTACTTATCGACGAAGATTTCTGCTGCTTAAGTTTATTTGGCATTCAACCCTTGTGGCTTTATCTATGTAAGAATTGACCATAATGGTCATAATTTGTGTAAGACGATATGTACGGATGTAAGACTCTTGTTATTCAGCTTCTGTGTGTTCAGTGAGCGTTGATCTCTGGGATCACTATACACGTGCATTCGGTGATCACGACTTATGAGTCGGGGTCCCCACATAGTTGGTATCATAGCCATCCTGACTATAGGAAGCCTTAGTTAGCATGGGCGTTAGATAGGACAAAACCTGTTTTGCAAAACCCTCTATACTCCTATTCTTTTCTGAGATTTCCCAAACCTAAGGGATATTTTTCTCTTAATGACCTCTCCTATTCAACTTTTGTAGATGGTCGTCGCCCCCTTGAGACTCCTTATGACAGGGTTCCCATCACTCCTAAAAGACTCCCTCCAATAATGCCACTATCCCTTGCTGCCCATATACACCCTGCATGAACTGGAAAATGATGTGCTCGAAAAGGAGTTCTACGCCAAGGTTTTTGTGCCTGCAAAGACCTCACCCCAGGGGTGGTTCTTCATTGGACCACCCATGCCAACAAGAGACCTGGCCATTCAGCAGGTGGCATATGAAGCGCTCCTCCGTCTTCGAGACCTCCTTCCAGAAATGAAAGAAGAAAACGCCACCCGCTACCTACCTGGCAAGAGTGGCTTTGGGGCTCCGACACAAGTAAGGATTTCCCCAGAAGATGAGGATCCAACCCTCAAGTACCAGATCCGCTTCATCAACGCAGGAGACTACCTTCTACGTCACCTTACCGAAGCATTCCTTAAGGCTCGCCAAGACCTCCCTTCACTTCTGCACCTCCACTGCCTCGAGAAGAAGAAGGTGGCCGAGCGAGGACAGCAAATCACTGCCTTACAAGCCCACCTTGCCAATCAGGAGCAACAAATCGAGGAACTTCGGAAAACCCGCAACCAAACCCCACGCAGGAGGCATAGGAATGAATTTCCATATCCACCTCGTAGAAGATCGTCATCAGGCCATCGACGACATAACCCAAGACTGGATAACAACCTTTTTGCTTCCGTCACTTGTCACGGGTGTGGTGAACTTGGGCAAATTAAAAGGATGTGTCCCAACAAGCAGCCGGCTGTCGCATACCCTTTGGCACCACAAGGGGAACCCAGAAACTGAAGACTGAGAGCCCTTCTCTTCGAGCAAGCATGACTACCGAGTCCGAGGACCCCTAGGGTAGGATGAGTCATGTACCCCCATATGCGTAGTCGAGTCCGTGAGATGGTTCGAATGGAACCGCGTTTTGTGTTGCTTGTTTTTACTTGTTTGTGTAAGTCGCACATTTGCCCTAGGCAGCTTGTACGCGACTATATCACCTATCATGTCTTAATGGAATTGTGTGTGGCCTTGACGGCACTTGTTTGTTTACACTTACACCATAAAACCCCCTTTTAGGCACCCCCCTCCTCTATGCTACTTTTCCCTCTCATCTCTGAAGACCAGTAAGACAAGATACACCAAGGGTTCTACTTTGGAACCAACTAGCACTGAGGACTTTTTCTACAACCTCCTTGACAAAGTATAGCCCCATAGAGTTATGGTTGCCCCTCAAGATTAGAAACCCATTCCTAGACCCTTCGAGACTTCACAAGATACCCTAGCTCGAATCCTTAACCATGAGCTTAACCTATGGAATCACAAGAGAACAAGTTAAGCTACAGTAACCCTTGCTTATCACTGGGTTCATTATGGAACTAGTGGGCATAGTGAGCGAGCACATTATCATCCTAGGGTAGCACCAGAACTGGCGATGCCATAGGAAAGACCAATTTTGGGATATATATGAACAGAGGACAAATGACTTGGTGAGTTTATATCAGTTCCCTTGAGGAATTATCTGAGACTCTTTGGTGGATTATAAGGCTTTCATGTTGATAGACGAACTTGGTGGGATCATGATTATAGAGTAGCATAGCTTTCATTACCCCTGAGTAAATTGGATTTATAGGACAATTATAATCGCAAGCTGAAACTCCTGGAAGTGCAAGGATTTGACTTGATCAGATGATATTGATAGGAGATAGTTGATATTACGTAAATAACTTGAGGGAAACATGTAGGATTCCTCGTTGGACAAGAGGTTTGTATTTAAATAGGTGATCCTAGTTGAGTATAGATGTTGAGTAAGCCTGCGGGATTCGGAATAAATTGGATTTAGACTGATGATCTCGACCGTGATACCATGTTTCTCGATGGACAATAAACTAGGAGATTGGAATTGATTTAAGGATCTATATAAGCTGGCGGTTGGAAGTTACTTGACCCCGATAATGGGAATTGGTGGACTGGCTATAGTAAAGATAACCCTTTTCAAGTATTTGAGCATTATAGGACATTAGAAGATCATGTGGAACACCATAAACATTGTATTTGTAGAATTAAATGGATTTTGTAGTGATTGATGGAAGTCAATGGGCTATTGTAGTTGATTCATAGGAAGGAAACGAGATCTTGGAGTGGCTTACGATGTGTTTCCTTAGGATAGAGGTGCTTTATCTTAGACCTTGGAAGAATAGGTTGAGCACTTGGATTGTTACGTTCAAGCTTAGCAGCTTATATGTTCTACCCATGGATTTTTAGGGGTAGACATACATATGAGTTTGGGGATTGTAGATATATATGATTTTGTTAGACCTCCTCTCGAGAGTCATGAGGATATGGATCAAATGAGTGATGATTGGAGTTGACCTATACGAAAT
The DNA here is from genome assembly GCF_018294505.1 of Triticum aestivum. NCBI lineage: Eukaryota > Viridiplantae > Streptophyta > Magnoliopsida > Poales > Poaceae > Triticum > Triticum aestivum. The sequence goes on along the minus strand of NC_057812.1, from coordinate 594,996,297 downwards.
GATGCTATCAGTGATATGATGTGATTTGTTTAAAGGACTAGATAGCACAATTGGCATCTCAGAAACCGTGCTTAAAGATAAGATGATAAATGTTCACTCGCACACTAGAATCCTTGAAACCCTTAAGCCCTACCAAGCTACAACATGGTCAGATCAGGACCTTAGGGCCTTGACACTAGATCTAGAACACCTTGGCCCATACTCAACAAAGACCACCACTAATTCCCCAGCCTACTTTATGTACCCCGTGAACAAAGTCTTCATGGAGTGCTTAGACAAGATAGTTGTCATCATCATTTGGTGACCTACTTGTCCACCCGAAGACGGAAGAAGAGTTGTTCAGCTAGTCAGGAACATTTGAAGACCGCCATGCCAAGGAGGAAGAACTACACCCACCACCATCGTCCAGAAGTGAACTTTCTCATCAAAGACCAGGTGTATCTGCGAGCCACTTCTCTCAAAGAGGACCAAGCATTTTCATGTCTAGAGAAACTCGCACCAAGATTTATCGTCCTTCTCCAAGATCACTGCAAGACGAAGAAAAGACGGCTACCAGCTAGAATTACCACCTGAGCCACCCACTGTGCACAACATTTTCCACGAGTCACAGCTTCGGAAGTGCTTCCAACATCCTAACCAACCCGATCCCTACAAGGACGCCGATCACCGAGCCATCGACCTCCAGCCCAATATGACTTATGCGAAATACCCCAATGGCAATATGGATCAAGCAGGATGTGATACACGAAGCCACGCCATCGAGTACTTCAAGGTTCAATGGAGCACCACTCAGAGGCACAAGCGATATGAGGACAAGAAGAGTACCCCGAATCCAGTTTTCGTATTCCTTTCCACGCCTAGTTTGGGAATCTCGGGGACGAGATTCTTGTAAGAGGGGTAGGTCTGTCATACCCTGATTTTCAAGCCACAACACTTAAGCTAATAAATCATGATAAAGTGTGGTTTGACAAAAACTTTTGCATCAATTGGCTTTTATTTGGAGTTGGTTTTCTCTCTGCGTTTTTCAAGTGCTCTTTAAAGTCAACACAACTCCACCTTCTGTACTTCATCTCCTTGCCCCAAACTTCTGCCCAATGATCACGCCATGTGTATAGTGCAATATAGTATTTCCTTACAAAAATAATTTGGCCAAAAGTATTTTCTAAAATTAGTTTTCCAAAAACCCCTGAATTGAGGTTTGCCCTGCAAGTACTTGATTTGGGGTGTGAAAAATCTTTCAATAGAGAATATTTGAAGCCTATTAGATATAGGATTCCCATAAACCACAAAAATATAATTTTAAAAGCTATTTTCCTATTTTATTTAAAAAGCTTTTTCTTAAGGCCAGAAATGGTCTTTAATAGGGAAAAATTATTTTATTGTTTCAAAAATATTTGAAAAAAATCAGGGGAAATCAGTGGACATATATTTTCCATATATATGAGTTTCAACACATGGTCATGATCAAAATATTGGACGAAACCTCCCAAAACCATTTCTGCCCATTTCAAGGATTTGAAATATCCCTACAAGAAATATTTTCCAATAAATCCAGGAAAATTCTAGGAAGTCACATATGCATAATATGATGATATTGCACAGTTTCAGCCCAAACCAAACTATTTTGGTTCACCAAAATGCCCCAAAACCCTCTCTGACCAGAATGAAATTTGAACAAGTTTGTACTACCAACTTTATCTCCTTGACCCCAACTTTTGTGAGCATGATCACATGACCAAATGAGGCCACTACACCAAGTGGTTCATCAAGGGGAAGTGATTTGCTCAACTAGATCTACACAAGTTCATTTCTGCTAATTTCTAGGGTTTACAAAAGTTGCATTGGCAACTTTGCCCAAATAAGCTCCAAATTGGTGGAAGGCCCTAATTATATGTGTCATTTCACCCTGTGGAGTCTCATGGCATTTGGAAATGATCTACTTGCCCAAACCATTATCAAACACCTTCTGCCACTTTTCAAAAATCACCATTTTGACAACTAACACTATTCTCCTTGAGCTCAACTTTTTACCACAGCTCCTCCTAGTCCTCTCCTACCTCCAGTAACTCTTCCCTGGCCTCAGCTCAATGATTGAAGAGGGAAACATCCCCATTTACCCTTCTGGACAGCAACATTCTTATCCTTTCTCACCTCCCTCCTCACCTAGTGGCCACCCAGGGCATCCAATTCCCCTCCCCCATTCTTTACTCCCCGCTAGAGCCACCAGACACCTTTGGCGGTGCCCACATTGCCTAGAAAATGGCCATGTCGCCCATTTGGGCGCTCTGGAGCGCGCTACAGTGCACTCCCGCACTGTAGCCGCCCCCTGCCAAGCACCTCCGCTCACCTCAGGCATCCCTAGCGCGCCCGACGAGATGCCTCGATGTCCGCAACACGTCAGCTGGTCGGCCCCCTCCTCCTTCTCCCTCCTCTCGCCCCAGCTCGCACACGCGATGACCGCCCGAGCGAACCAGTGTGCGTGCTCACACGCGCGACGCCTCTGGCCTCCTGCTCCCTCTCTCTTCTTTCCCTTGATCTGGACCAAACCCACGAGCGCCCCAGACACGCCCACACGCACCCCCATGACCAATAGTGGCAACAACCTCGCCGGCGCACGGTTCTACGGTGAGCCGTGGCTCGCCTACTTAAAGGCCTCCCGAGCCTCTCCCGGATGTAACTTTCCCAGTTTGTACTCCAACTCTTGTCGTTTCCGGCGTTAAGTTATTTTATTTTCTTGGGTTCGGGTTTTTTTCTCCTTGTGTTGTTATCGTTGTCATGCATCTCATATCATGTCATCATGTGCATTGCATTTGCATACATGTTCATCTCATGCATTCGAGCATTTTCCCCGTTGTCCGTTTTGCATTCCGGTGCTTCGTTCTCCTCCGGTGGTCAATTCTACCTTTCTTTCGTGTGTGGGGATTAAACATTTTCGGATTGGGCCGAGACTTGCCAAGCGGCCTTGGTTTACTACCGGTAGACCGCCTGTCAAGTTTCGTACTATTTGGACTTCATTTGATACTCCAACGGTTAACCGAGGGACCGAAAAGGCCTCGTGTGTTTTGCAGCTCAACACCCCTCCAATTTGGACCAAAACCCACCAAAACCCTCTCCATCATCTAGAGCGTTCGATCACGATCGCGTGGCCGAAAACCGCACCTCATTTGGAGTCTCCTAGCTCCCTCTACCTATAAATAGGCATCTCGCCCGAAATTTCGGATCAAACCCTAGATCCCTCTCCCCTCCGCGCAGCCGGATGTGTCCGCCTGCCGCCGGACGAAAAATCCCGCCGCCGCCGCCACATGGCATCACGCCATTCGCCGCCTTGTGCCCCACATCGCCGCCTGCCAGCGCCGGCCCGACCGGCCCGTTGAGAGCCCCCGCGGCCTGGGGCCGAGCCGACCACCCGGGCCTCCAGCGCCCTCGCCACGCCGCCCGCCTCCTTCTCGCCGGCGTCGGCCTCGCCGCCCTGCCGCCGAATGCACCTCGCCGTGCCCCGGCGCCCCCGCATCGCCTCGCCGCCACCTAACCTTGCCGAGCCGCCGCCCCACCTCGCCAGCCACCTCGTCGCCGTCCTCGTCTACTCCAGTCACCGGCGAGCCCCTCGTCCACAGATCCGGCGAACTCCGTCCTCTCCGGCCGGCTACAGTAAATCTGGCCATCCTCGTAATCTGTGCCAAATCCAGATCTGAGATTGCCTCGGGTTGACATTTTGCCCGAAACCCTAGCTCATATGCTCCTGTTCATTGCATCGTAACTTTGCATCCGTAACTCCGTTTTAGGCATATAGCATATCAAAATGTTCATCTCAGAGAGTACATCATTTCATTCCATTGCATCATTTTCATTTGAGTTCATCTTGATGCCCGAAATGCTGTTAGAATAGTGCTACTTGAGATATTTGTCAGATCTGCTACTCCATTTAGATAATTGTCATTTTTGCCAAGATTATTGTGTGCATGATATGCCCATCAGTTCTACATATGTTTTGTTAAGGGTTTTGCCATCTTTCCAGAGGTGCAACCTATATATTTTTGTGATGTGCGTGGTGACTAGCATAAGCTTGCAAAGTGAGGCACTTGGTAATGCTAATTTCAGGGACTTAGTATTTCCACTAAGTCCTTGAGCTGTTTATCTCATATGGCCATATGTTCATGTTGTTTCCTAGTGATCCGTGCCTCTTTTGAGGATGATCAGTAAGGATGTTTTGTTAATCTTGTAGTGCTCTATCCATCCATGTCATTGTTTGCAATTATGGAGCACCCTAGCTTGAGTCAATCGAGCTCTACTTTTGCTACTTCGTGAATCTGGGCAGATTGTCTACTTGTTAGCGATTTTGCCGAGGATGTTGTAGTTGATCCATGCATGCTATGCTATTGTTCTTGCCATGTCTAGCTTGTATTTTGTGTATTCTTGATGGGTGTACACTCTGCTTGTCATGACTTGCTCCGTAGTGAGCGCATCGAGCTCGTAAACATGCCTACTTGAGATATGTTTCAGCACGCTCCAGTTTTCACTAAGTCTGTGATCTGATTATGTCTTTGCCATGTTCACATGCTTGCAATTGTATTTTTTGATCCCTTTTGGCTCAAGGTCACTAAGGGACTTTTGTTAAGCTCTTTGAGTAGCTCCATTCCGTGCTTTACATTGCCATGTTAAGGTCCTGTAGCATGTAGCTTTGTTGCTCCGAAGAGTGCTATCTGATCTGAAATTCCAGACAAGTGTTAATTTCACTAAGTCTGAAATCTGTTTGCCATATGCATTTTTGCCATGCTTGTTTGAACCTGTTAATGGATGAATTGGCCGTAGCTCAGTGCTAGACTTTTGTTAAGCATCATGAATGCATCCCTGCCATGTATTTTGTTGCCATGTTTGGGTGCTGTAGCATGTTCATCGCTTTGCATTTAGATGGCTACTTGCTGTAAATCGCAGACCGGTGTCATATTTGAATTGCTTGCCATTTCCAAACCGTAACTCCGATTCCGGCGTTCTTCATATCATTTTCAAGCGATTTCATCTCATCTTTCCAGTAGCACACTTGGATTTCCATGTTGAGGCCAGATTCATGCATCCCTTGTCAAATCTTGCATATGCATCCCACATAGCATACCATCTTTGCATCATATTGTTTGAGATTTGCACGTGGTTGATTGTGTCCTTGTTGCTTGTTTGTCTTGTTTGGGTAGAGCCGGGAGACGAGTTCACTAACAAGGAGCCCATTGAGTTTGTTTTCGAGGATCCAGTCAACTCTAACAACTTTGCAGGCAAGATGATCATACCCTCGAAATCACTACTATCTTTGCTTTGCTAGATGCTCACTCTTTTGCTATGCCAATGCTACGATGCCTACCACTTGCTTTCAAGCCTCCCAAATTGCCATGTCAAACCTCTAACCCACCATGTCCTAGCAAACCGTTGATTGGCTATGTTACCGCTTTGCTCAGCCCCTCTTATAGCGTTGCTAGTTGCAGGTGAAGATTGGAGACCGTTCCTTGTTGGAACCTTATTTTGCTTGTTGGGATATCATTATATTTCCATGTTATCTTAATGCATCTATACACTTGGTAAAGGGTGGAAGGCTCGGCCTCTCGCCTAGTGTTTTGTTCCACTCTTGCCGCCCTAGTTTCCGCCATATCGGTGTTATGTTCCCGGATTTTGCGTTCCTTACGCGGCTGGGTTATAATGGGAACCCCTTGATAGTTCGCCTTGATTAAAGCTTTTCCAGCAGTGCCCAACCTTGGTTTTACCGTTTGCCACCTAGCCTCTTTTTCCCTTGGGTTTTCGGAGCCCGAGGGTCATCTTATTTTAGCCCCCCTAGGCCAGTGCTCCTCTAAGTGTTGGTCCACCCGAGCGATGTCCGGGGCTACCAGGGGCAACTCTGGGCTGGCCTACCCGACGTCTGGCTCATCTGAGTGTGCCCTGAGAACGAGATATGTGCAGCTCCTATCGGGATTTGTCGGCACATTCGGGCGGTGTTGTTGGTCTCGTTTTAACCTATCGAAGTGTCTTGAAGAACCGAGGTACCGAGTCTGATCGGAACGTCTTGGAAGGAGGTCTATTCCTTCGTTGACCGTGAGAGCTTGTCATGGGCTAAGTTGGGACTCCCCTGCAGGGATTTGAACTTTCGAAAGTCGTGCCTGCGGTTATGGGCAGATGGGAATTTGTTAATGTCCGGTTGTAGATAACTTGAACCTTAACTTAATTAAAATGAATCAACTTAGTGTGTTACTGTGATGGACTCTTCTCGGGGGAGTCCGGGAAGTGGACATGGTGTTGGAGTAATGTTTGCGCAGGTTGCTCTCTTGTTTCTCGCTCGTGCTTTGCCTCCTCTTCTCGCTCTCTTTTGTGAACAGGATAGCCACCATATTTGCTAGTCGCTTGCTGCAGCTCCACATTTTTACCTTGCCTTACCTATAAGCTTAAATAGTCTTGATCGCGAGGGTGCGAGATTGCTGAGTCCCTGTGGCTCACAGATTACTTACACCAGATGCAGGGCCTGACGATTCCGCTCCAGGTGACGCGCTCGAGCTCAAGTGGGAGTGCGACGAGGACTCTCAACGATACTATGTTTCCTTTCCTGATGATCAGTAGTGGTGCCCAGTTGGGGGTGATCGGGACCGTGTCGCATGTTGGGTTATATTTTATTTTGGCGCCGTAGTCGAGCCATGAGTGTTTGGATGATGTAATGTTATTTATGTACTTGATTGACATGGCGAGTGTAAGCCAACTATGTTATCTCCCCTTTTATTATCTATATTACATGGGATGTTGTGAAGATTGCCTAACTTGCGACATATGCCTTCAATGCGATTATGCCTCTAAGTCGTGCCTCGTCACGTGGGAGATATAGTCGCATCGAGGGTGTTACAAGTTGGTAATCAGAGCCTTCCCCGACCTTAGGAGCCCCATTGCTTGATCATTATTAGCGGCCGTGTTGTGTCTAGAAAAAATGCTTTGAGTCATTTAGGAATTATATATCGGAGAGTTTAGGAATTCTTTTTACTTCCTAGTCTCCTCATCGCTGTGGTAAGGCATCCTGACGTAGAGTTTTGACTCTTCTCTTCTCAAATTTCACAAAAAAAATTTAGGATCACGCGGGTATCTTGGAATCGTTCCGATGGTTTTATGATGAGAACATTGTCTTGGTGCCTCCTGTCAGGGGTTTTGTGGAAGTGTCCCGGGAGTTGAGCTCTGAGGTGTTGTCGTCATAATTTTATCGTCGCAGTTCTGGAATACCTGAGTTTAGTACGCCGACATCGAAAATCTCTTTTATGCAGTTCGTTGGTGAGATAACCTCAACGCCACCCAGTACTGGGGCGGGAGTTCGGGAGTATCGCCATAACTTGTATAACGGATGCTTTTCGAAGGTTGAGATAGATGGTTTCCGAAGTTTTTCTAGATTATGTGTTGAAGGATTGATACAGCTGGATGTAGGATTTGCTAGATTAGGGTGAGATATTATGCTTCCCCTGTATCCCCAACACCTGATTGCATAACCGGAAAGGTTCGGGAGTTTCATAGGTGGGAATTCTAGTAGCTCTAGTTCTTCTTCCATGGATATTGGTTTGAGATTGGGATTTCTTACCGATTATTCGTTCTTGATCCGTACCTTGTTGATTTATTTCTCTACTTTAATTCTACGTGGCTTCTCAATTAATGGATATGTGACCATTTCAAGAGGAATGCATTCGTTCATTTTGTTCGGATGTGAAGACTATATGTTGCAATTTTCATTCCGTTGGATTCAGCTTCAATATTTGTCTATCAATGTGCTAATGGATGTCAACCTCTTCAGGATGGCTCCTCCAACACGCACGACTCCGAATCCTGATCCGCCACCACCTCCACCTCCTCCGGAGGCATGGCAAGCTGTGATGGCCGCAACCAATGCAAACACACAGTTGATCATGCAAATTCTTCAAGAGCGCAATCAAGGCAACCAAGGGAATCAAGGCAACAATCAGAACCACTTTGCTACACTCAACCAGTTCCTTGCTAATGGGCCAAAGACTTTCAGCAATTGTGTTGAGGCAACCGATGCTGACGATTGGCTTGTGGATCTGGGCAAGCATTTCGGGTGCAGTATCATCAGGCCTGAGGACTTCGTCAAGTTCGCTTCCTTCCAACTCAAAGATCAAGCTGCAGAATGGTTCCAGCAGTACAAGGATTCCAGAGGTGGACATGTTATTACCTGGGATGAATTCCGTCAAGATTTCAGAGCTCATCATATCCCTCAGAGCGTGGTTGAAAGGTAGTGTGAGGAATTCCGCAACCTGAAGCAAGGCTCTTTGTCTGTCTATGACTACAACAAATTGTTTCAGAGGCTCGCCCGCTTTGCCAAGCAGGACGTCCCTGATGAGAAGAGCGTGAGATACCAGTTCAGGGGTGGGCTCAGAGAAGAAATTCAGCTAGCTCTTGTTCTCTTTGAGCCCTTGAGGTACGATGAGTTCTACAACATGGCATTGAAGCAAGAGGCTGCTCAATTGAGGTGTGATGCTTCCAAGAAGCGAGTCAGAGATGCTTTCTTCCTCTACTCAAGTGGCCAAGCAGCGGAAGTATTGGCTTCCTCCTCCTCCGTTCTGTCAGCCGTATCAGCAGAAGAGCAAAGGTGGCAGTGGTTCTTCCCACCCACCCAACCCTGGCTTTTAGAACAAGACTTCGTCTCAAGCTCCAAGATCGAGTGCTCCGTATCACCGTCCGCTTTCAGAGGTCACGTGCAACAAGTGCCAACAGAAGGGTCACTATGCCAACAAGTGTTTCAACCAGAGGCGTCTTCCTCCTCCTCCACCTGTGAGATCGGCAAGTACAGCTGTGATCAAGCATAACCCCAAGTCCGCCAAGGTCAACTTGATGAATGCAGCTCAGGCAGAGGACTCATCAGATGTCATTATGGGTAACCTTCCTGTTAATGATGTTCCCGCAAAAGTTCTTTTTGACACTGGTGCATCACATTGTTTCATTTCCAAACCTTTTGCATCGAAGTATGAGTGCGACTATCAGTATCTGCAAAATTCTTTGCAAATCGTGTCACCTGGCAAGCAAATGATAGCTAATTTCCGCGTCCCGGATATTACTATCACGTTGGGCGACTACAAATTTCTAGCTTCTCCTATTGTTCTTGGTGATTCGGATATTGATCTTATTCTTGGGATGGATTGGCTTTCTAAGCACAAGGCTTATCTTGACTGTGCAGCCAGGCAGATTCAATAGACTCATTCATCTGAGGATGTAATTGTGTTTGCCGCTCGTGATGATACCATCCGTCTATTTTCTCTCAATGAGAAGGGTGAACTAGATGCCATCTCGCAGATTCCAGTCGTTTGCGAATATCAAGACGTCTTTCCAGAAGAGCTTCCAGGAATGCCTCCGCACCGGCCAGTTGAATTCGTTATTGATCTTGAGCCTTGCACAGAACTAGTGTGCAAGCGTCCTTACAAGCTCGGACCTGAAGAGTTGAAGGAGCTGAAGAAGCAACTCGATATTCAAGAGAAAATGGGTCTCATCTGGCCTAGTTCTTCTTCTTGGGGTTGTGGTGTTCTTTTTGTGAAGAAGAAGGATGGGACAGACCGACTTTGTGTTGATTACCGTCCATTGAACAAGAAGACCATCAAGAACAAATATCCACCTCCCAACATCAACGAGCTGTTCTAACAACTCAAAGGTGCCCAAGTATTCTCCAAGCTTGATCTTCGTATGGGTTATCATCAGATTCGAATCCGTGAGGAAGATATTCCCAAGACGGCTTTCAGGACAAGCTATGGTTCATATGAATACACTATCATGTCTTTTGGCCTCGTCAACGCTCCTCCGACGTTCTCTCGCATGATGAACTTCATCTTGAACGCCTACACCGATGACTTCGTTTTGGTCTATCTCGACGACATTCTGGTTTTCTCGAAGAACAAGGAAGATCATGCCAAGCACTTGCGTTTGGTACTCGATAAGCTGAGGGAACACGAGTTCTACGCCAAGTTCTCCAAGTGCAAATTTTGGCTCGATGAGGTTCTTTATCTTGGTCATATCATCTTTGCCAAGGGCATTGCGGTGAATCCTGAGAAGGTGTCTGCAATTGTGAATTGGGAACCTCCTCAGAACATGAAGCAACTCCGTAGCTTCCTCGGTCTCGCAAGCTATTGTCGAAGATTCGTTGAAAACTTTTCTAAGATCGCGAAGCCTCTCTCAAATCTTTTCCAAAAGCACGTCAAGTACGTTTGGTCTCCGGAGTGTGACATTGCTTTCAACACTTTGAAAGCGAAATTGATCACTGCTCCAGTTCTGACTCCTCCTGATGAATCCAAGCCGTACGAGGTCTTTTGTGATGCCTCTCTCCAAGGTCTTGGCGCAGTGTTGATGCAAGAGAAGAAAGTTGTTGCTTATACCTCTCGCCAGTTGAAGCCCAATGAAAAGAACTACCCCACTCATGATCTCGAGTTGGTGGCAGTTGTCCATGCTCTTTTGACTTGGAGACATCTCTTATTGGGAAGAAAAGTGGACATTTTCACTGATCACAAGAGTCTCAAGTACATCTTCACTCAGCCTAATCTCAACCTCAGGCAAACTCGATGGGTCGAAATGATTCAAGAGTATAATCCGAGTATCGAGTATACTCCAGGCAAGGCCAATGTGATTGCTGACGCATTGAGCAGAAAGGCTTATTGCAACAGTCTGATTCTCAAGCCTTATCAACCCGAGCTTTGTGAAGCTTTCCTCAAACTTAACCTGCAAGTTGTTCCTCAAGGTTTCCTCGCCAACCTTCAAGTCTCACCTACCTTGGAAGACCAGATTCGCCAAGCCCACCTTCTTGCTGCTATGGTGAAAAGGGTGAAGATTGGGATTGCCAAGAGTCAACCCAAGTACAAGTGCTACCGCCTTGATGACAAGGACACTCTCTTCTTCGAGGATCATATTGTTGTGCCCAAAGGTGACCTCCGTAAAGTGATCATGAACGAGGCTCACAATTCTCTCCTCTCCATCCACCCTGGGAGCACGACGATGTATCAGGACCTCAAGCAGGCTTATTGGTGGACTCGAATGAAGCGCGAGATTGCTCAATTCGTGAATGAATGTGATGTCTGCAGAAGAGTGAAGGCAGAACACCAAAGGCCAGCTGGTCTCCTCCAACCTCTTGCCATTCCAAAATGGAAGTTTGACCACATTGATATGGACTTCGTGACTGGGTTTCCAAAGTCCAAGCATGGCAATGATGCTATATTCGTTGTCATCGACAAACTCACCAAAGTGGCTCATTTTCTTCCTATCAAAGAGTCAATCACTGCAGCTCAATTGGCGGAACTCTATACCTCTCGAATTGTCTCTCTGCACGGTATTCCACAAGTGATCTCTTCAGACCGTGGCAGCATCTTTACCTCCAAGTTTTGGGATTCTTTTCAGAAGGCCATGGGCACCAACATCCGCTTCATCACAGCTTTCCATCCTCAAACTAGCGGTCAAGTCAAGCGTGTCAACCAGATTCTTGAAGATATGCTCAGGGCTTGTGTGATCTCCTTCGGCATGAAGTGGGAGGATTGTCTTCCTTATGCTGAATTCTCCTACAACAACAGTTTTCAAGCAAGTTCGGGCAAGGCCCCATTTGAAATTCTGTATGGCAGGAAGTGCCGTACCCCTCTCAACTGGTCCGAAACCGGTGAACATCAGCTTTTGGGAAATTACTAATCACAGAGGCAGAGGAGATGTGCAAAGTCATTCGAGATAACCTCAAAGTAGCCCAATCCCGCTAGAAGAGCTACTATGATAGTAAGCACCGTGATTTGGCTTTCGAGATCAGACATCATGTTTACCTCCGTGTCTCTCCTATGAAAGGTACTCGTCGCTTCGGTATCAAAGGGAAGCTTGCCCCTAGATACGTGGGACCTTTTAAGATTGTCAGCAAGAGAGGTGGCCTCGCCTATCAACTCGAGCTTCCTTCAAACTTTGCCAATGTTAATGATGTGTTCCATGTCTCTCAGCTCCGAATGTGCTTCAAGACTCCTGACCGCACCGTCAACTTCGAGGACATTGAGCTCCAAGAATATCTCTCTTATCGTGAGCACCCAGTTGCTATTCTTGAAGAGACTGAACGCAAGACTCGCAACAAGTCAATCGAATTTCTCAAAGTCAAGTGGTCACACCATTCCGACCGTGAAGCTACCTGGGAACGCGAGGATCACCTCCGTTCTGTGTACCCGACGTTCTTTCAGTCCTAGATCTCGGGACGAGATCCTTTCGTAGTGGTGGAGTGTTGTAACACCCCGGATGTAACTTTCCCAATTTGTACTCCAACTCTTGCCGTTTCTGGCGTTAAGTTATTTTATTTTCTCGGGTTCAGGATTTTGTCTCCGTGTGTTGTTATCGTTGTCATGCATCTCATATCATGTCATCATGTGCATTGCATTTGCATACGTGTTCATCTCATGCATTCGAGCATTTTCTCCGTTGTCCCTTTTGCATTCCAGCGCTTCGTTCTCCTCTGGTGGTCAATTCTACCTTTCTTTCGTGTGTGGGGATTAAACATTTCAGGATTGGGCTGAGACTTGCCAAGCGGCCTTGGTTTACTACCGGTAGACCGCCTGTCAAGTTTCGTACCATTTGGACTTTGTTTGATACTCCAACGGTTAACCGAGGGACCGAAAAGGCCTCGTGTGTGTTGCAGCCCAACACCCCTCCAATTTGGCCCAAAACCCACCAAAACCCTCTCCATCATCTAGAGCATTTGATCATGATCGCGTGGCCGAAAACCACACCTCATTTGGAGTCTCCTAGCTCCCTCTACCTATAAATAGGCATCTCCCCCGAAATTTCGGATCAAACCCTAGATCCCTCTCCCCTCCGCGCGGCCGGACATGTCCGCCTGCCGCCGGATGAAAAATCCCGCCGCTGCCACCACGTGGCATCACGCCATTCGCCACCTCGTGCCCCACATCGCCGCCTGCCAGCGCCGGCCCGCCCGGCCCGTAGAGAGCCTCCGCGGCCCGGGGCCGAGCCGACCGCCCGGGCCTCCAGCGCCCTCGCCGCGCCGCCCGCCTCCTTCTCGCCGGCGTCAGCCTCGCCGCCCTGCCGCCGCACGCACCTCGCCGCACCCCGGTGCCACCGCATCGCCTCGCCGCCGCCTGACCTCGCCGAGCCGCCGCCCCACCTCGCCGGTCACCTCGTTGTCGTCCTCGTCTACTCCGGTCACCGGCGAGCCCCTCGTCCACGGATCCGGCGAAATCCGTCCTGTCCGGCCGGCTACAGTAAATCCGTCCATCCTCGTAATCCGTGCCAGATCCAGATCTGAGATTGCCTCGGGTTGACTTTTTGCCCAAAACCCTAGCTCATATGCTCCTGTTCATTGCATCCGTAACTCCGTTTTAGGCATATAACATATTAAAATGTTCATCTCAGAGAGTACATCATTTCATTCCATTGCATCATTTTCATTTGAGTTCATCTTGATGCCCGAAATGCTGTTAGAAGAGTGCTACTTGAGATATTTGTTAGATCTGCTACTCCATTTAGATAATTGTCATTTTTGGCATGATTATTGTGTGCATGATATGCCCATGAGTTCTACATATATTTTGTTAAGGGTTTTGCAATCTTTCCAGAGGTGCAACCTATCTATTTTTGTGATGTGTGTGGTGACTAGCACAAGCTTGCAAAGTGAGGCACTTGGTAATCCTGATTTCAGGGACTTAGCATTTCCACTAAGTCCTTGAGCTGTCTATCTCATATGGCCATATGTTCATATTGTTTCCTAGTGATACGTGCCTCTTTTGAGGATGATTCAGTAAGGATATTTTGTTAATCTTGTAGTGCTCTATCCATCCATGTCTTTGTTTGCAATTATGGAGCACTCTAGCTTGAGTCAATCGAACTCTACTTTTACTACTTCGTGAATCTGGGCAGATTGTCTACTTGTTAACGATTTTGCCGAGGATGTTGTAGTTGATCCGTGCATGCTATGCTATTTTTCTTGCCATGTATAGCTTTTATTTTGTGTATTCTTGATGGGTGTACGCTCTGCTTGTCATGACTTCCTCCGTAGTGAGTGCATCGAGCTCATAAACATGCCTACTTGAGATATGTTTCAGCATGCTCCAGTTTTCACCAAGTCTGTGATCTGATTATGTTTTTGCCATGTTCACATGCTTGCAATTGTATTTTCTGATCCCTTTTGGCTCAAGGTCACTAAGGTACTTTTGTTAAGCTCTTTGAGTAGCTCCATGCCATGCTTTACATTGCCATGTTCAGGTCCTGTAGCATGTAGCTTTGTTGCTCCGAAGAGTGCTATCTGATCTGAAATTCCAGACAAGTGTTAATTTCACTAAGTCTGAAATTTGTTTGTCATATGCATTTTTGCCATGCTTGTTTGAACCTGTTAATGGATGAATTGGCCGTAGCTCAGTGCTAGACTTTTGTTAAGCATCATGAATGCATCCCTGCCATATATTTTGTTGCCATGTTTGGGTTCGGTAGCTTGTTCATCTCATTGCATTTAGATGGCTACTTGCTGTAAATCGCAGACCGGTGTCATATTTGAATTGCTTGCCATTTCCAAACCGTAACTCCGATTCCGGCGTTCTTTATATCGTTTTCAAGCGATTTCATCTCATCTTTCTAGTGGCACACTTGGATTTCCATCTTGAGGCCAGATTCATGCATCCCTTGTCAAATCTTGCAAATGCATCCCGCATTGCATCCCGCATAGCATACCATCTTTGCATCATATTGTTTGAGATTTGCACGTGGTTGATTGTGTCCTTGTTGCTTGTTTGTCTTGTTTGGGTAGATCCGGGAGACGAGTTCGCTAATGAGGAGCCTGTTGAGTTTGTTTTCGAGGATCCAGTCAACTCTGACAACTTTGCATGCAAGATGATCATACCCTCGAAATCACTACTATCTTTGCTTTGCTAGATGCTCGCTCTTTTGGTATGCCAATGCTACGATGCCTACCACTTGCTTTCAACCCTCTCAAATTGACATGTCAAACCTCTAACCCACCATGTCCTAGCAAACCGTTGATTGGCTATGTTACCGCTTTGCTCAGCCCCTCTTATAGCGTTGCTAGTTGCAGGTGAAGATTGGAGACCGTTCCTTGTTGGAACCTTATTTTGCTTGTTGGGATATCATTATATTGCCATGTTATCTTAATGAATCTATACACTTGGTAAAGGGTGGAAGGCTCGGCCTCTCGCCTAGTGTTTTGTTCCACTCTTGCCGCCCTAGTTTCCGTCATATCGGTGTTATGTTCCCGGATTTTGCGTTCCTTACGCGGTTGGGTTATAATGGGAACCCCTTGATAGTTCGCCTTGATTAAAGCTTTTCCAGCAATGCCCAATCTTGGTTTTACCGTTTGCCACCTAGCCTCTTTTTCCCTTGGGTTTCCCGAGCCCGAGGGTCATCTTATTTTAGCCCCCCTGGGCCAGTGCTCCTCTGAGTGTTGGTCCATCCGAGCGATGTCCGGGGCTACCAGGGGAAACTCTGGGCTGGCCTACCCGACATCTGGCTCATCTAAGTGTGCCCTGAGAACGAGATATGTGCAGCTCCTATCGGGATTTGTCGGCACATTCGAGTGGTGTTGCTGGTCTTGTTTTAACCTGTCGTGTGTCTTGAGTTACCGAGATACCGAGTCTGATCGGAACATCTTGGGAGGAGGTCTATTCCTTCGTTGACCGTGAGAGCTTGTCATGGGCTAAGTTGGGACTCCCCTGTAGGGTTTGAACTTTCGAAAGTCGTGCCCGCGGTTATGGGCAGATGGGAATTTGTTAATGTCTAGTTGTAGATAACTTGAACCTTAACTTAATTAAAATGAATCAACTGAGTGTGTTACCGTGATGGCCTCTTCTCGGCGGAGTCCGAGAAGTGGACATGGTGTTGGAGTAATGTTTGCGCAGGTTGCTCTCTAGTTTCTCGCTCGCGCTTTGCCTCCTCTTCTCGCTCTCTTTTGCGAACAGGATAGCCACCATATTTGCTAGTCGCTTGCTGCAGCTCCACATTTTTACCTTGCCTTACCTACAAGCTTAAATAGTCTTGATCGCAAGGGTACGAGATTGCTGAGTCCATGTGGCTCACAGATTACTATTACACCAGATGCAGGGCCAGACGATTCCGCTCCAGGTGACGCACTCGAGCTCAAGTGGGATTTCGACGAGGACTCTCAACGATACTATGTTTCCTTTCCTGATGATCAGTAGTGATGCACAGTTGGGGGTGATCGGGACCGTGTCGCATGTTGGGTTATCTTTTATTTTGGTGACGTAGTCGGTCCATGAGTGTTTGGATGATGTAATGTTATTTATGTACTTGATTGTCGTGGCGAGTGTAAGCCAACTATGTTATCTCCCCTTTTATTATCTATATTACATGGGATGTTGTGAAGATTGCCTAACTTGCGACATATGCCTTCAATGCGATTATGCCTCTAAGTCGTGCCTCGACACGTGGGAGATACAGTCGCATCGAGGGTGTTACAACCTACTCCAAGTCGGCCCCCTGTGCCCTCCACTCTCCTCCAGGAGCACCCGAGCTCGAGATCGAGCTCGAGCTCCGCCGCCTCTAGTCGCCGTCGATCTCGGGGTACAGGCTCTCTCCGCCTCTTCTACCTCTTGATCTGGAACCTCCACACCTCCCTGACCATTTCTCCTCTAGTCCCCCTCTCTATTACAGACGGAATCGACCGGGGCAAGCACCTCACGAAGCTCTGCCACCGGCTTCCTCGTCGCCGGCGAACCCCTGCACCCCAGCGACGAACTCCACCTCCACCCGAACGGCGACTCCATCTTTAGCACGTCGGTGCCCTTAGATCGCGCCACCGTCGACCAAAGCGGCACCGGTGAGCTCGCCGCCCTCTCTGACCCGAGGTTGACGACGACGGCCGTGGGGCCCGTCCGTCCGCCTCACGTCCTGACGTGTGGGTCCGACACGTTAGGTTTAAAACACCCACGCGCACCGGTTCGCTGCGTCGGCTGGAGGTGTATTTCCCAAATACGCCTTCGACATGGCAGCCTTGCACGGGCTGGATTCCCCCTGGGCCTGCTGCACTGTGGCCGAATAGGCCCAGTTGCACAGTGTCCTTTTTCCTTTTCTTTTTCTGTGACTTTTCAAAAAAAAATCCACAGGATTAAATAATAATCCAAATGCAATAATTCCAACTCCTAAATTCTTGTAATAATCCCACCTATTTATTGGTGCAGTTTTCACTCTTATCAAACCAACTTTTCTTCATTGTTCAAATTTAAATTTGAATTTGAGCATTTATGCCTCTCATTTGAAATTCCTAGCACTATTTCCATGACTACAAATCCAAAACTAGGAATTTTCCCCTTCTTAGATTTCACCCTAGTATTTAACAAAAATGAGTTGACATTTTTCTGAGCACTTTGGTTTTTCTGTTTTATTATTGCCTTATTTTTCTCGTTATTATCATTCGTGACGAAGGAGTTGGACCAAAAGACTTTGAAGACCCAGAAGGCTTTGTTGAGCCAGGCAAGCAGCCCTTTTTATGCATGACATATAGCACCATATTGTTGTTGCAACGGAATCATGATGAGGTGGAACCACTTTGATGGTTTGCCTCCGTTACTTCCTCGTTGATACTTGCATTATGCATGACCCTACCTCCTTATGAGGGTTATGCCGGTGGGAGTAGATAGGATGCTAAAGTAGTTGCTACACAAAAAGGGACGGGAATATGCATGGTGATGGAAACAAAGTATTTTCAAACGACTTTCTGAAAACCCTGTCGGGTGCCACTTATGCCCGAGGGAGATAATCAGATGGGTAACCGCTTGATGACGAAGTGGTGTACCGAGGCAAGTGTGTGTGTTGCTTTAAAAAACGGATTAGTTTAAGTTGCGACCGTTATTCCAACCTTACGTGCGCAACCACTCTACCCTTATATGGGAAAGGGCATTATTGATTACCTAGGCCGATACTAGCTTGGAGCCTGCATTACTAGTGAAGCGGGAGAGTTGGTGCTCTCTCTCGGGATGGGTTCGTGCCAGGTAGGGCGGTCAAGAACATTTTTATGGGGCACCGGACACACCGTTGGTACCCCGTGCCAGTGGTATTTGATGAATATGGGAGCGAGGCTCCACAATTTTAAGTTGTGAAATGTTGGGCATGGGGGTTACTACCAATCGAGTGGACTCCATGTTAGTGTCGTCTAGGGAAACATAGTGATCGAGTGCTTACCCCGGGTACTTGAGGTACCGCGGTTCGTGGATGACACGGAAGTTCCCTGGATCTTGTGGGCAAAGTGTGCAACCTATGCAGAGTGTAAAACGATTCGAATAGTCGTGTCCACAGTTAAGGACAGTTGGGTAACCGCTCTTGGGCTACGTCCACATGTTTACAAACTAGTGTATGTGTTTGGATAAGTGGGAAGAACTACTTGGGTCAAGTCAAAGGACTTGACATGATTGAGTGGGGTTGATGCCCACTCTATTTATGTTGATATCTGTAACCTGCCCTCATGGTTACTTGAATTCTCCCAATGCATGTCTTGCAAGTTGTTGAACATGTAATTGCACTCAAGACTAACTTTCTGCAAAAAAAATTACTATATCATATATTGATGTGTCTTGAGCCAAAACATGGGTTTCTTGCGAGTACATTCCAAGTACTCATTTGCTTGCCACTAGTTATTTAGTTGGCCAGGCATGGAAGAATAGGAGTTCGAAGAAGAGTTCTTTGGAGATGAACATGCGAACTAGGATGTTTCCCAGTCAGAATGCCTGTAGGGTTAAGGCAGATGGCATTGGTTCTACTTATCGATGAAGATTTCCGCTGCTTAAGTTTATTTGGCATTTAGCCCTTGTGGCTTTATCTATGTAAGAATTGACCATAATGGTCATAATTTGTGTAAGATGATATGTATGGATGTAAGACTCTTGTTATTCAGCTTCTGTGTGTTCAGTGAGCATTGATCTCTGGGATCACTATACACGTGCATTCAGTGATCACGACATATGAGTCGGGGTCCCCACACACTCTATGGGAGCATAATGTACGTAGTGCACTAGAATTCCTACATGCCACCTACGATTTTGTGTTATGTATTACCTCTGTTCCTAAATATATGTCTTTGTAGAGATTCCAGTATGGACCACATATAGATGTATATAGATGAATTTTCGTGTGTAGGTTCACTCATTTTGCTCTGTATGTACCCTATAGTGGAATCTCTAGAAAGTCTTATATTTAGGAACGGAGGTAGTATCGTGTATGACATCTACATATCTAATTTAGCAGCCAGTAGTATAAATCATTGTCTGCACAAAGGGATTACTAGTTGAAAATCCTAGAAAAGCACGCTGACAAGCACACAACAATACAAGAGAGAGAGAGACGCACTTACAAGATCATAGCAATGCCTCAGTCCAGGATCTTGGTTGGCCAAGCTGTTAGATCTAGAAGAAACATCGTCCTTTTAGTTTTTGCCAGCTACATTACATGTAACAGTGACCTAGTAGTATATTTGAAGTACATAGGGCATGTGATGCTGGACGGGTTTAAAGGTGACAAGTACCTAGGCCATGGCGGGTGCTTGGCATCTTGCCAGACGGTGGGAATCAGGTTAGAAATGTCAAGAGTGATGACGCTGCACTGGCTGTGGATCGGCGTCTGGTAAGGAGATATAGAACCGTGGAGTAGGGTGTTTGTGGAGCGGCCCCGGTAGGGTGGACTATGGTGTGGGCGAAGCGGATCTGAGGCCGTGGATGAGGGCATCGTTGAAGCTGCTCCGGTGGTTGGGTTCAGGATGGTGTCGATGATGCGGATCTGCGGCCATGGATAGGGCGTCAGAAGCTGCTCCGGTTGGTTGGACGAGGGTTCGACGAAGCGGATTTGAGGCCGTGGACTTGTGAGTTGGCAAAGCGGCCCTGGTAGGGTTGAGAATGGTATAGGCGAAGCCACTCTGGTTGGGTTGACGATGGTGTCGGTGAAGCGGCTCCGGTAGGGTTGAGGAAGGTGTTGGCGAAGAGGGTCAGAGGCTGTGGACGGGGGCGTGGGTGGGGCAGCTCCGGGGGGTGTTGATGAAGAGTCTCCGGTGGGGAGTACGAAGGATCCGCTGTAGATGCGTTGTGGTTAATGAGAGTACCGACGAAGAAAATCTACCGTCGTGGACAGGGCCGACACTGAATGGGCTGTGGTACAGTGGTGGATGAGCAGTCTACTTGTTTCTAGGGGAGGTGGGAGGGGTAGATGCGGCCGCAGAAGCTGATCCGGCGAGGTGGACACCGCTGGTAGTGAATGGGCTCTGGTACGCCGGTGGATGAGCAGTCTAGGGTTTCGACATGGGAGGGGTAGAAAGGCCGATGAAGTACAGACGACGTGATGAAAGATGCTCTGGTGTTGTGGATTTAGTCATTTTTCTGGGAGGGGGAGAGGACATGGGGTTGCCGTGTGGTGGGGGAACCGGAAGTTACCAAAGCAGCCCCGACCTATTATGTAAATGAGGGCTTATTTGTAACTATTGTTCTCCGTGCAATAAGGACAAAAGGGGAATTTTGCATGCTAAAGACTAGGTGGCGGAAATTTTGGAGGGAGGCAGGAGATTTTTCCGCCCGGAGGATCGATCGTATCCAGTTTCAACTAATATTGGAGAGTGTTAGCGGGAAGGTCATGCGAGACTGTGTACACGGGGCACGCGTCAGCGGTTAATCACTGGTGTGAAGTCCAGCCCAGAAAAAAGACAATAAGGCCTCCTTTGGTTCATAGGGTAGGAAAATTATAGGAATATAGAAGTCATAGTAAATGAGAGGACATGCATCTCAAATCCTATGAGTAGGAATAGGAAAGGAGATGTCCTTTGTTTCACATCACAGGATTTTTTCCATTGAGTCTAGGCTAATGTTTATTTTTCCTATGAAATGTGGAGGATAGGAAGATTTCCTCCATAGGAATAGGATTCCATTCCTACAAACCAAAGAGCTCTATAGGATTTTTTCTTATAAAAATCGTACCCAATGAAATTCCTACAAAATTCCTCCAAACCAAAGGAGTCCTAACTCGGGATGATGCACCGATAACTTGGACGCTCACACGGGCACGGCCAATCGTATGGGTGTAGAGGCGCGTTCACAAAACAAGGGATCAAACACTCAGCCTATGTATTTTTCGTGTAAATTGATAGTTTAGTGCCATTGGTTACTTACTTTAAACATAATGTATTGACGTGTTATTGTAGAGGCGCACCCGAAGAAATGGATATTGTAGTCCCACAAAAGAAATGAATATTGTAGAGGCGCACAAAAATAAATGGATGTTGAATTCATATATGAATATTACATATATTAGTTCATAATAGAACCTTAAATCATCCAAGACAAATGAATTTGAATGCAAGACAAACAATGGTGCATGTACATGATAGAAACATTGGTTGTTTCAAGAAACATCACTGTAACTTTGGCATGCACAATTGAAAAGGATTATTTCGAAAAAAATGTTGTATGTGAGTCTCCATTATTTATAGCTTGAATCGATATTATATCTTTGGCCACAATACAAAGTATTATGTCCAAGCGATGCACGTCCACGATCGCTAGATAGAGATACGTGAATGAATTGTGCGATCTCTCTCACATGCACACATATCTCATTTCTCCATGGGCATCAGAATCATACACGCGCACGTGTATTTCTCTCCCTCCATCAAGGTTAGAATTCGTCTTTCTACCCCGTCCTACAAGCCTCTCACACAGAAACACACACACTCTCTCTATCAAACACGCCCACCCCTTTAATTCCACCCACCCACCGCCACTAATGTTTCAAAGTATAATTATGTCTCTCACACATATGCCTAAGGTTAACTCAAGTTCCGGAACCATATGAATACATACAATGGGATTCCAGCAGATCACCTTATGTTTTGAGATTTCGCTCTCTCTCTCACACATACACACACACACGCATAGACATTGTTTCTCTCTTCATTTTTTTCCGACACTTGCATGCACACCATTTGTTTATCTCGGTGATGCTTTAAGTATGCCTCGCACACATGCTATCTACCTATCCCTTAATATTGATACGTGTCACACAAACTCCTTCTCCTTATATCTAAGTGTCACTGCCCCCCCCCCCACACACCCACACACACACACTTCCTGACACCGAAGGAGCAGGGTGACACCTTGATCTTGATACTAATCTATCTACTGGCTTCTCTCTCGAACACACAAACACACATGTACAATACCCGACCATCGGCATCCTGGGAACGTGGGTACCCAGACTTGCCTGCTTATGGCCCATGGTGTGGATCTGTCAGCGGCCCCGTACGGCCCATCTTCACCAGCAAACACTGAAGACCCTCGCGAGGGGCCGAGCCTCGCGAGGCGGACAATGCAAGACCTCCTCGGGGGCGGCCTCACCAGGCTGGCTCACGAGGGGCGGAGAGATCAAGGCAAGGGGCACCTCACGAGGTTCATATGACACAACCCATGACAACCAAGACCAGGTGGGCACCAGGCGGGCGCCAACGCGCACAGTGTCCTCGTTTCCTCTTTGGATGTCCCGAGGCATTAGGCAAAGGTTTGCATATCTGTGCAATGAGACCAAGACCCGTAGGACGGCAGGACGGAGGTCACTGTGGAGCCACCAGAGCCTTTTGCAGGCGAAGACCATCTTTTGTTAGGATAGCTTGTACTAGCCGCCCCCCTTCAAATTGGCCATTGTGGGATCCCTTCCCGCCTAATATTTGGGAAGAGGACCCGGGCCTCTATATATATGACTAGCCACCTCCGTAGGGAGAGGGATGATCTGGGATCAGATCCATTCCACCAAGGCCACCACACTCGTCAAGCACAAGAGCACCTCTCCTTAGGAGGTTGTTCTTCCCTTCTAACTGTTCATCCTTAGTCCAAGAAGCAATGCACAACACAACACTAGAGTCGGGTATTACACCACATCGGTGGCCTGAACCAGTATAAATCTTGTGTCCCTTTGTTCTGCGAGTTCGACGCGCTGAGCCTTGAGCTTGCGGCGAGGGCGCTAGCTAGAGGGAGGAGAGATCTTCGTGCGCACCCCAGTGTTCGAACCTCAAGGGTTTTGCCGGAACCCGGAATCAAATATTTGGCGTGCCAGGTAGGGTTGCGTTGAAGCTTTCCTTCCGCTGGTCCGCGTTCCACCGCTACACCACATCCATGTCTGTCGCACGTCGAGCCTGTGCCGAGCGCCGGGCCGCCCTCGCCTCCCGTGTCGCTCAAACAGCCCCTGTCGGCGGGCCTCCCAGTCATTCTCCATCTCCTCTTGCCAACACAGCTACCGGCCCAGCATCAAACAAGCAGCAAGCGTCCTCACTGCACCCCTCTGTGCAGCAGGACGGCCGAACCGCCACCCCGTCACTTACTACGGACGGCTCATCGTCTCACGCTCACCGCGCACCCACGGACGCGCAGGATGCGCTGCTCATGGCATGTGAGCTCCTGCGCTACCGCCCGGTCGACGACCTCTAAATGGACTCGTTAGACCGCATCGCCGAGCTCGTCAGCGCCGCTGGGGGCTCTCCTACACCATCCCTCTTGTTGTGTCGCCAACCTCTAGCCGCGGGTGATGTAGCTCATGGAGCGCCTCTGCATCAAGATGGCGTCCTCGCGCCAAGACGCACAGCTCACGGAGCGCCACCTTCCCCTCTGCGCCAAGACAGTGTCCTCACCCCAAGACGCGCGGTCCCGATGCCACCAAGAAAGAAGGTGCCAAGAGGTTCCCCGGCCGCAAGAAAACACTCTAGCGCTCCCGGCTCCACGACATGACCGCGTGCCGCCTGCGGCGGGGTGCCCGGATATCAAGGCCAGGCTCCGCCCCTGCCGAGGGCCCAGTGGCCATCGCGATATAACACCTACAATGCGGCTATATCTCCCATGTGTTGGGGCACGACTTAGAGGCATAGCCGCATGGTAGGTTTGTCGCAAGAGGGGTAATCTTCACACAATCCCATGTACTGAATAAGAACGGGATAAAGAGTTGGCTTACAGTCGCCACTTCACACAAATACAAGTTAAACATACATCATCCAGAATACAATCAAGGTCCGACTATGGAACCAAAATAAAAGAAGACAACCCCAAATGCTAGATCCCCTATCGTCCCAACTGGGCTCCGCTATTGATCAACAGGAAACGAAAAGAAAACAACGATCAAGATCTTCATCGAGCTCTCACTTGAGCTGGGTTGCGTCACCTGCACAGGTAACATCGGGACCTTCAACTATTTGGAAGTATCTGTGAGTCATGAAGACTCAGCAATCTCACACCCGCGAGATCAAGAATATTTAAGCTCATGGGTAGGAAAAAGATAGTGAGGTGGAGCTGCAGCAAGCACTAGCATAGATGGTGGCCAACTTACGCAAAAGAGAGCGAGAAAAGAAGAAACACACGGTCGATAAACAAGAAGTGATCAAGAAGTTATCCTGAAACAACTTACATTCAAGCATAACACAAGAGCCGTGTTCACTTCCCGGACTCCGCCGAGAAGAGACCATCACGGCTACACGCGGTTGATGCATTTTAATTAAGTTAAGTGTCAAGTTCTCTACAACCGGATATTAACAAATTCCCATCTGCCGCATAACCGCAGGCACGGCTCTCGAAAGTTCAAACCCTGCAGGGGTGTCCCAACTTAGCCCATCACAAGATCTCACGGTCAACGAAGGATATTCCTTCTCCCGAGAAGACCCGATCAGTCTCGGAATCCAGGTTACAAGACATTTCGAAATGGTAAAACAAGACCAGCAAAGCCGCCCATGCCGACAAATCCCGATCGGAGCTGCACATATCTCGTTCTCAGGGCACACCGGATGGGCAAGACGTTGGGTTGGCATAGACCCTGGTTGCCCAAGGGGCGCCGGACATCGCCCAGTTCGGACCAATACTCAGAGAAGCACTGGCCCGTGGGGGGGGGGGGGGGGTTAAAATAAAGATGACCGTCGGGCTCGCGAAAACCCAAGGGAAGGTTATAGGTTGTTAGGCAAATGTAAAACAAAGGTTGGGCCTTGCTGGAGGAGTTTTATTCAAAGCAAACTGTCAAGGGGTTCCCATAACACCCAACCGCGTAAGGAACGCAAAATCAAGGAACATAACACCGGTATGACGGAAACTAGGGAGGCAAGAGTGGAACAAAACACCAGGCATAAGGCCGAGCCTTCCACCCTTTACCATCTATATATATATATATATATGCATTAAAGTAAACAAGATATAATAATGATATCTTAACAATATCCATGTTCTAACATGGAACAAACTTCATCTTCACCTGCAACTAGCAACGCTATAAGAGGGGCTGAGCAAAGCGGTAAAATAGCCAAACAACAGTTTGCCAAGAAAGGTGGGTTAGAGGCTTCACATGGCAATATGGGAGGCATGATATAGCAAGTGGTAGGTAACGCGGCATAGCAATAGAGCGAACAACTAGCAAGCAAAGATAGAAGTGATTTCGAGGGTATGGTCATATTGCCTGCAAAGTTCTTAGAGTTGTTGAAAGCTTGATCCTCGAAAGTGTACTCGACAGGTACCTCAACACGTACTCGTCTCCCGGCTCTACCCAAAGCAAGAACAAAAGCAAAGGACCAACAATCAATCACGGTGCAATGCACAAACAACATGATGCAAAACATGGCGTGATATGCGACACAGAGGCACGGTTTGCAAACGGCAACAAAACAAGAATGTTACAATTCTGCGATTAACAGCACAATGCCATCTAGAATGCAAGAAGAAACAAAGCTACTGCACCCCAACATATCAACAAGGCATATGGCAGTAATGTACTCAAGATGCTTGACAAAACATGAACACTGAGCTATGGCTAAATCACATAAGCGCAGGTTCAAATAAGCATGGCAAAAGTTCAAAAGATATCAGCTTCTTAGACTTTGTGAAAATACTAACATGCTAGGAATAACATCAGGAAGTCATGTTTAGAGCAAGCTAACAACTTGCTATAGGAACATGTCATAGCAAACAAAGGCATAGGATGGCAAAGTGCACAAATAGTACTACAAATTAAGTGGAGCTCAATATGCAACAAGTTGCATATTGACGGAACACCACATCAATTATTTAGTTCTCTCCCGTTTAGGTGCCCAACAATATTAAATGTTGTTAAACATGGCAATAAAGGAAGCATGAGTAAAATACACAGTTAGGCATTTTAAATGAGGCTGGAAACATCAAACAACAATTCCAGTAAATCCCCATATACATTTAGCAATTTAAGCAAACAACAATTTAAACATTCTTGGTGTTCTTATGATGATGCGGATGACATATTCAAGTTGGATGCAATTTTTATGAAAAATGTTGATAAGAGCATGTTATGAAGCATTTGTCATCGTGGCGGAAACGAAAGAGGTGCCACGACAATGACAATGGAAATGGTGCCACCGCAGCATTCGGGTTCCGATAGCTCATGGAGATACCGGTGCAAAAGGAAAAGTGACGGGAGCGTGTCATGCCAGGATGGTGGGGTGCTCCCGGATACCGGGTTCCCACATGTCGGTGACAAGGCAAAAGAGGGGCAACATGCACCGACAATTCAGACTCGAGGAAAACAAGGGTGCATCTCATACAACATGCATTCATTCGTTCACGGGCGTCGTCTCGGGGTTATACCTTCGAAGCATGCAATTCCGGAGCGGAACGAGTTTGTAGTAGAAGTGGTGGGGGTAGACGTTCTCACGATGGTGGTTGAAGTAGTGGTACTATCGGTCCTTGACGGTAGTGGTACACATTTTCCTGTAGATGTTCGGGTTAACGAGGGGGTACTTGGCGCAACATAGGTCTCCGGGGTCGTCGGGTAAACGTTCACGAAGTAGTCGTACACATCGACGGTAGTTGTTCACTTGATGGCCTTCAATGAGGGTAGTTGTTCTCGTGTCGTCGTGGAAGTAGTGGTACTTTTTCGAAGAGGAACTTGATGAACCCAACATCTCCGAGGCGACGGTAGTCTTACATGGCAACTGTAGTTGAACTTGTAGGGTCGTCCATTTCGTGGTACTTAGGTGAATCCGCGGGAAATGGTAGTCGTACACAGTTCATCGAGGAACTCGACGTTTCGGCCTGTAGTCGTTCGAGCGTCCGACGGTAATGGTACTCGGTCATTTCGAAGAGGTACTTGGGGTCATTCGAACTTGTCGGTCTCGTCATCTCGAAGTGGTAATTGGCATTTCTGCTACCCGGATCGTCGGCGACAGTATTTGTTCTATGCATCGGGCGTGAAGGTACT
Source organism: Triticum aestivum (assembly GCF_018294505.1). Taxonomy (NCBI): domain Eukaryota; kingdom Viridiplantae; phylum Streptophyta; class Magnoliopsida; order Poales; family Poaceae; genus Triticum; species Triticum aestivum. The sequence goes on along the minus strand of NC_057812.1, from coordinate 594,969,087 downwards.
TGTCGATCCGGATCCACGGTGACGGTAATCGTACACGTATCGAAGAGGAACTTGGCACACCCTAGGGTCTTTGAGTACTGGTTTTGATGGAGTTCGGGTCTTCGGTGTCGTGGTACTTGGTGATCTTCCCTGCTCGGTGGTCTTGTAGCAGCAGCTAGGGCGTCGGGGAGGAGATGTTCATGTTCAGCGGCAGAAAGCAGGGAGCTCGAGTGCGAAGCGGGCGACTGGGCAGACGACGCAGGGACGAACGGGTGAGAGGCGAGGCAGAGCGGCGGGTCGTCGTGGCCGGCAGGAGAGGTTCGAGACGGCAGCGACGATGCGGCGGGGTTACCACGAGGTCGGCACAGGCGGCGGCGCATGTCGGAGTGGGCGGCAGAGCGCAGGGAACCCGAGCGGCGGCGGCAGGGCGCTCGGGCCCACAGGGCGCGGCGGCGGGCTCAGTCGGGCTCGCGCGGGCCCGCGATGGGCTCGGCGGGCCGCGGCCGCAGGGACGACGGCGGCGGACAGGTGGCTGCTCCGGATTGGGCAGGGGCGGTGGCGGACATGTCCGGGCATGAGGATGGACATGTCCGTCGGTGGGAGGAGGAAGAAGCTAGGGTTTCGTCCGTGAAAAATGGAAGGGGGGGTGTTTATATAGGTAGAGGGAGGTAGGAATTTCCAAATGAGGTGTAGTTTTCGCCCACACGATCATGATCCGACGATGGAGGATATGGAAGGGGTTTAGATGGGTTATTGGGCCATTTTGGAGTGTTGTTGGGCTCCAACACACAAGAGGCTTTCCTGGTTAGGCGGTTAACCATTGGAGTATCAAACGGACTCCAAACGGCATGAAATTTTACGGGCGGCCTACCGGTATTGTACCAAGGTCACTTGGCAAATCTCGGTACATTACCAGAACGTTCGACACCCGCTCACTAAAAGAGACAAGAGGGGTACGCCGATGCAAGTAGGAGTGTCGGATTGCAAAACGGACAACGGGGGAAAAAAGCTCGGATGCGTGAGACGAACACGTATGCAAATGCGATGCACATGATGACATGATATGAAATGCATGACATGAACAAAATGCAAAACGAAGGACCAAAAAACCCAACTACGAAGGGAAAATCATATCGCATCTCCGGAAAAGGCAAGAGTCGGAGTTACAAATATGGAAAGTTGCATCCGGGGCATTACACGCGAGCTACCACGCCTTCTCTCCCGAGCTATGCACCATCGTTTCGCCAGGCAAGTTCAAGCCGGATCTGCCTCTGTGCTACATTGGCAACCCCGACCCCACGGAGTTCCTACAGCTCTACGAGCTGAGCATCGAGGCGGCCAACGGCGATGAAAAGGTCATGGCGAACTGGTTTCCGATGGCTCTCAAGGATGGCGCCCGCTCATGGCTCCTGAACCTGCCCGCGGGATCGATCTCGTCCTGGGGTGAGATGCGCAACCACTTCATCGCCAACTTCCAGGGTACTCGCAACCGTCCTCCAGCTGCGGGTGACCTACGCCGCATCAAGCAACAGTTGGGAGAGATGTAAGTGCATCTAGTGCCCCTTAGTGATTTTGGTGTATTGAAGACTTATAGGTTAAGGGAATGATGCGTTTGTGAGTGTACACAGGTCTATAAGTCTATGAGGAGTTTGATATTTATAGAGAAAGTCGACCCCTAAAAATGAAGATCTTCGACTGAAGACTTTGAATTTCTGAAGACTTTCTGAACACTCTGAAAGTGAAGAAATTTGTGTGACCTTGAAGACTTGGTATTCATTTGAGGAACATGAAGCGTGAAGACTTTTTTTTGTAGTTTCATTTTCTCTTTCTTGAGTCTCAGGAAACACCGTACTGTTAAAGGGGGTCGAGGAAATACTAAGGAAAAATTCATGTGATGCTCAAATCAAAATCCTACACCTACCAATACCTTCGAGCGAAGCCATTGGAAATCTCATACAGTTCAGTCATATTCTTCAGTTACAGAGACGAAGTTCTTATGGTCTCTGAGGAAATTGTTCTGACTGAGGAGTTAGGAATTCGCCACTGCGGATTGCCTACATAGTGAGGAACATGATAGCCCAGAGGAATTTGACTCTCACAATTCCGACAGTTGCTGTGCTATGCGCCAGCTGTCCCAGAATATCTACCCACCTAACGGTCATATCATTGAAGGGCATTTATGTCTTATCATGTCAGGATGCTCCCTAGGCTATAAATAGCCGCCCGCTACAACCACTGGCTGGTTGGTTGCTCCGAGAGAAACTGACACTTGTCATTTGAGAGCATCCCATCCTCCAAGGACTTTGAGCGAAAATCATCAAGTGAGGAAAACCCAAACCCAAACACATACAAACCCCAAGTGATTAACCATCGCTGAAGAGATTGATCCTGCGTGGATCTGATGCTTGTTACCTTTGAAGACTGTTCTTCTTCCAGACGGTTAGGCGTCAAGGTCTAGAGCATCCAAGAGGAATTGTGGATTGCCGAGTGACCAAGTTTTTGAAGGTTCGGAAGTCACCTGAAGACCTACCACGACTGATTGGGCGAGGTCTGTGTGACCTTAGCTCAAGGGGAATACGGTGAGGACTTAGTGTTTTGGACTGCGTGTTCAGAACTGGGTGTCCGGGAGGTGTGTCCTCAGGTTTAAATACCTAGCCGCCCTAACTAGACGTACAACTGTCACAGCAGTGGGAACTGGTCTACCAAATCATTGTCTTCACCAAGCTCACTGGTTCTATTTCCTCAACTCTTTCATTTCCTCGTAACTGTGTTGAGTGCTTGTTCATATCTGTGTTTGAAGACTTTAACTAAAGACTTTCTCAAATTCCTCAGTGCAATTTCTTCAGTCTATTTTTCTTCATCCTGTGTTATCCTGTGCTTACGCTTTTTGTACTCTGTGCTTGTCTTCATTTCATCATGATGACTATACTTGTGGTCTATTATGTTTACTTTTGAGTACTTATTCCACTACTAGTAGTTCTTCGCTAAGGAATTTCCTCACCTACAAATTCCTTAGTGAAGAATTCATAAAAATCGCCTATTCACCCCCCTCTAGTCGATATAACGCACTTGAGTTCTATGAAGGTCTATTGGTATCTGAGCAAGGTACTCCCTTGTTCTGTGTGATTTTGGTTTAACCGCCTGGAGTTTTAGTTATGTCGCCCACAGGTATGAAGAAAGTGACATGCCCCACCTTTGACGGTCACGAGTATCCCATGTGGAAGGCCATGATGAAGAAGCGCCTCCTGGCGATGAACAGCAAGCTATGGACCATCACCGAGATTGGTCTGACCGATCTGTGCAAGATGGCAGAAGATGATGACATTAACCTCACGGCGAAGGATGTCATCTGCTCCTGTCTCTCTCAAAATCAGTTCAGGAATATCATGCATCTCGATCATGCGAAGCTTATCTGGGACCATCTCTCTGAGGTCTATGAAGGTCATCGAACCTGTCATGATCCTTGGTTTGAGGACTTCAAGGAATCTCTCAAAAGCGATGACATTCGAACCAGAATCATCATCTTCTGCATCATGCCTTATGGCAAAAGATGCTAAGGTAACTGAATGCTACCTATCCGAGTCTAGTGATGATGAATCTGGTGATGAATTTGGACCCAGCTATGTCAAACTTGCTTCCCTTGCCACTAAACAACAGAGAGCTTTGGAAAAAGTTCAATACATGCTAAATAAGGGCGATGATATGTTGGGTGAAGAAATGGATCAGTCAAAAGCTTTGGCTGAAAGTCTTCAGAGACTTCATACTAAGTATGACATCCTTCAAGATCATCATAACACTCTCTTATCTGATCATGATAAGCTTTCTTATGGATTTCTTAAAAGAAAGCAATACCTTGAGAAGCTAAGAGTGAGTTATGAAGATCTTCAGAAGGAGCGCGATTCATTACTTGCTCAACAAATCAGCGCTTCTTAGGAAGAATTTGTTCCTCCATGCTTGAAGTGCATTGAACGTGAATCTGCTAATTCTTCACCTGAATGTTCAAATGCTACTATGGTTTCAAATTCATTACATGCCTCTGCTTTCACTAATTCCTCATCTAAGGACACTGCTAGTATCACTGACGATGCATGGCTGAAGGAATTGTACATGACAGGCATGTACAAAAGCCTCAAAGGGCATAAGACTCTTTGTGATGTGCTTAAAAAGCAGATCCTCAACAGGAACCCTAGGAAAGAGGGTATTGCCTTTGAGAGGAAACTCAATGCTGATGGTACATATTGGAAGCCTGAGCAGTACCCCAAAACCTCATGGGTTGCTGCAAAGGGACCTCCAGTTGATCCATCTAACTTATCTGGCTTTGCATGTGAATCTCCTCGTTCTGATGATGAGTCATTTGACTCCAACTATAAACTGTTCAAAAATCAGAATGGTGAAGTATTTGCTAGATATGTTGGCACTAACTGCGGGAACGGTTCCCCTATGAAGAAAATCTGGGTTCCCAAAAGGTGCCTTGAAAGTCTTTAGGTGAATGTCCTCAGGACACCACCTGTGAAGAATAGGAACCCCAGATCAAATTCTTCATATGGACCAAATTCCTCAAAAGGATCAAAGTCCTCATATGAATATCATCGTGCTAACAACTCTGTTTCATAGGGAAGAGCTAAGGGCTATGAATATGAGCATTATTCTTCTAATCATTATGTTCATAATTCCTCGAAGAATTACTCTGCTTATTCATATGCTTATCCTAACCCCTCTTATGTGAAACGAAATGGACTGGCTTCTATGCCACCTTTCTCGTATGGAGCTCGCAGAGTGATGAACTCTTTGCCACCCCTTTAGATGTGGGTGGTGAAGAAAAAGAACTAATCTCTTCTGCAGGGTCAGGTCTCCAGACGTACGTAATCGTCTGAAGAATTTGCTGGAGACCTGAGTGTGCCTGATAGGACGCAGGCTAACCATGAAGAAATGAACTTTCATTTCTCATGTCCTCATACTGCTTTATCTGTTCTATTGCTTGATGAAATTGATCTGATGAATTGATGTCATATTCTTCACTGATGAAGTATATGAGTTCGTAAGCTGCACTAATTCATCTGAAGGATGATCAACCCAAAGCCACTGAGTGGGTCCTCGATAGTGGATGTACAAATCACATGACTGGTGACAAGAATCTATTGATGGATGCTCCATTATCTCCGTCGCATCTGAAGCATATCATCTTTGCTGACAAAGGCAAAAGTCAGGTATTGGGTCTAGGTAAGGTTGCGATCACAAAGGATCGACACATGGACAAAGTCATGCTTGTCGAGTCCTTAGGATACAACCTCATGTCTGTCTCAATGCTTTGCGATCTTGATATGGTTGTTGTCTTTGGCAAGTACCGTTGTGTTGTGGTTATGGAAGCTGACAATTCCAAAGTCTTCGAAGGCTTTAGGAGAGGAGACCTGTATATTGTTGATTTCTCTACAGGACCACAACCAGCCGTGTGCCTACTTGCAAAAGCTTCAGAAGGCTGGCTCTGGCATCGACGACTTGGTCATGCAGGCATGAGGAATTTGCACACGCTTGCGAAGAAGAAGCATGTCATTGGCATCGAGAATGTCAAATTCCTCAAGGATCACTTATGCGGAGCCTGTGAAGCTGGGAAGATGACAAAGGCTAAGCATCCAGCGAAGACTATCATGACCACCACTCGTCCATTTGAATTGCTTCACATGGATCTCTTCGGTCCTAACCATTATTCTGCAGTCTCAAATGAGGCATCTCAATATGGCTTTGTTATTGTTGATGATTACTCTCGATACACATGGGTACACATTGTTACTTACAAACATGAAGTGCAGGAAGTCTTCAAACGATTTTCCTCGAGGGCTTCAACCAACTTTGGTGTGAAGATCAAGCACATCAGAAGTGACAATGGAACTGAGTTCAAGAATTCTGGTCTTGATGACTATCTTGATGAACTTGGTATTACTCATGAGTTATCTGCTCCTTATACTCCTCAGCAGAACGGCGTCGTGGAGCGCAAGAACAGGACTCTTGCTGAGATGGCTCGCACTATGCTTGATGAATACAAAACGCCTCGTCGTTTCTGGATTGAGGCAATTGATACTGCGTGCCACATCATCAACAGAGTATATCTTCACAAATTCTTCAAGAAGACTGCCTATGAACTCCTCACTGATAAGAAACCCAATGTAAGTTATTTCAAAGTCTTCGGTGCTAAATGTTGGATTAGAGATCCTCATCACAACTCAAAATTTGCACCGAAAGCACATGAAGGTTTTGTGCTTGGTTACGGAAAGGACTCGCACACCTACAGAGTCTTCAACAACGTTCTTCACAAGGTTGTTGAAACTGTAGATGTGCGGTTCGATGAAACTAATGGCTCGCAAAGAGAGCACCTACCTACTGTGATAGATGAACCAGCACCTGAGGAAACTATCAAGTTGAAGGATATTGAGGATGTCATTCCTACTGAAGAATCTGCTGAAGAATTCATTCCAGAACATGAAGAACGTCGAGCTAATGCACCTGAAGAAAATACTGAAGAAAATGGTGCTGAAGAAAATGTTGATCAAATTCATCAACGACAACCAGCTCATCCTCGCATTGCAAAAGAAGTGCAAGTTGAAAAGATCATCAATGACATTAAAGCGCCAGGTCCTCTCACACGCTCAAAAGCTTCACATTTATCTAAGTTTTGTGGGCACTATGCTTTTGTCTCTATCACAGAGCCCACTAAGGTAGATGAAGCATTTCTGGAGCCTGAGTGGATTCAGGCCATGCAAGAAGAATTACATCAGTTCGAGCTCAACAACGTCTGGGAACTGGTCAAACATCCAGATCCTCACAAGCGCAATATCATTGGCACGAAGTGGATCTATCGCAACAAGCAAGACGAAAATGGCCTTGTGTAAGGAATAAGGCACGGCTTGTAGCTCAAGGCTACACACAGGTTGAAGGGATTGATTTCGATGAAACTTTTTCACCTGTTGCTAGACTTGAGGCTATTCACATATTACTTTCTTATGCTAACCATCATGATATCACTTTATATCAAATGGATGTGAAAAGTGCATTCCTCAATGGTAAGCTTGAGGAAGAAGTATATGTTGCTCAACCCCCAGGTTTTGAAGATCCAAAGAATCCTGACAAAGTCTTCAGACTCAATAAGGCCCTCTATGGCCTCAAGCAGGCCCCACGGGCGTGGTATGATACTTTGAAGGAATTCCTTATGAAGAAACGCTTCAAACCCGGTTCACTCGACCCTACTCTTTTCACTAAATCTTATGATGGTGAATTGTTTGTGTGCCAAATATATGTTGATGATATTATCTTTGGCTGTACTGACCAACGTTATAGTGATGAATTTGCCTATATGATGAGTGAAGAATATCAAATGTCTATGATGGGAGAATTGAAATTCTTCTTAGGTCTTCAAATTCGTCAACAACGCAATGGCATATTCATATCTCAGGAGAAATACCTCAAGGATGTACTGAGGAAATTCGGCATGCAAGATTGCAAAGGCGTCAAAATTCCTATGCCCACAAATGGCCATCTGTGCACTGATGAAAATGGTATTGACTTCGATCATAAGGTATACCGCTCCATGATTGGTTCTTTATTGTACTTATGTGCATCTAGGCCAGATATAATGCTTAGTGTTTGCATGTGTGCCCGATTTCAAGCTACACCAAAGGAATCACACCATAAGGCTGTGAAGCATATTCTTCGATATCTAGCTCACACACCAACACTTGGATTATGGTACCCCAAGGGCTCGGCTTTTGATCTCATCGGATATTCTGACTCTGACTATGCTGGTGATCGTGTGGACCGCAAGTCAACATCTGGTACATGTCATTTCCTCGGACGATCTTTGGTCTGTTGGTCCTCGAAGAAACAGAACTGCGTATCACTATCTACTGCTGAAGCTGAGTACATTGCCGCTGGTTCTTGCTGTGCTCAATTGCTATGGATGAAGCAAACTCTCAAGGACTACGGCGTCAACATGAAGAATGTGCCTCTCTTCTGTGACAATGAGAGTGCCATCAAGATTGCTCACAACCCAGTTCAGCACTCGAAGACAAAGCACATTCAGATTCGTCATCATTTTCTTCGTGATCATGTGTTGAAGGGTGACATTTCTATTGAGCATGTGAAGACTGAAGAACAGCTAGCCGATATCTTCACAAAGCCCTTGGATGAGAAGAGATTTAGCAAGTTGCGGTGTGAGCTAAATATCCTAGAATCTTCGAATGTTCTCTGAAAAGGACACTCATCCTAACACTTATGCAAAATTGATGACTTAGATGTGCAACACATGAAGAAACGTTTTTCTTCAATCAATGAAGAATAACACTCTAAGTGTGAAGAAATTAATGAAGAATGTGATTCTCAGAACCCTACGACAATTGTACGCGGTGTCTGAAATCATCATTCATATACGGTGGGTCTCGCCACCACCAAAAGTTGAAATTCCTCAGTTGTTCAAATTCTTCAACTTTGCATTGTCTTCACTGTTTCCGTCGTTTTTCTTCATTGGCTATATATATATATGAGTTTATGTCCTCTACAGCATTCACTTATTGCTAATTCTTCAAGTTGGTTTTTCTGCTAAGTGAATGTGATCGGACCCTTCCCCCTCTATGCTAAACTCAACCCAATCTATTCACAAATTCTTCATGTGCGTTCTATTTGAAACTCGTTCAAAATCTTCACTGTGTCCTTGTCAGCTGAAGAATTTGCGAACGGAACGTTAAAACTTATCTTATCCAAAATTTTCGGCTTTGCCGCTCAAACCATTCCGCATCCCACGATATACTTATATATTCACCCACGATCTAACACGATCTCCACTTCTCAGTACGTGGGTGACACATGTCATGCGAATGAGAAGGGTCAGGGGCACGTTCGTCCAAATTCTTCGGGCGAATAGTTTTTCACCGTGGCTATAAATACCCCTCTCCCCTTCCTCACTTCCTTTACTCCGCTCGACCTCCTGCTCCAGCTCGAGCTTCTCAAACCCTAGCGCCGCTGCTACTTCATCGTCGCAGGTGAGGAAGAGCTTCACTGCCTCGACCTCGTCACCGCCGTACTCGCGCCGGCCATGGAAATCTTCACTCCGCCGCCTCTGTAGCCGTATTCCTCCACCGAGTTAGGGCATGGAAGATCTTCACTGACGAACTTCACTTCTCCACCTCACAGTTCGTCGTGTTCTTCATTCAGGGTAATTAAAATATACTTTTACTGCCCTCTGTGATTCAAATGATTATCTACAAAATCTTCAAAGGTGTTTTTCTTCAAATCTTCACACACTAAAACACCTCACATGTCATCTGTTCTTAATTCATTTCTCTAAGCTACAAATTGCTCTTCAAGATACCTCAATTGTGTGGATTTCTGATCTGTAAAACTTTGGAACCTAAGGGTAAGAACGCTCAGTGAAATTCTTCAAGACTCGTCTGGTCAAATTCCTCAAACTTGTTCTTTTTACAAAACCTTTTGAGAACGCATATGACCTTTCCAAGTTCCTCGCAACTATACTCTGTTCACAGGTACTCATGTCCGCTGCTGAATCACTAGGTTCTCATCAACTTAACTCATTTGCAGCGTTCCTTGAAGAAAAATTGCATACTTCTTCAGAGAATTCGATTGTTCAAATTCCTCAACCAAAGAAAATGGCTGACAGTAAGAAGCCACAGAAAGGAGGAAAGAAGCCAGAGGTCAACACAGTGTTTGAAATTCCTGATGACATCTATTCTGGGTACTGCACACCTCCTGAGGAAGATAAAAATCAGCGCAAGGTGCGCATTCAGAAGATAGAGAGGAGATGGGCTAGAGAGTGGAGGGAGTACATATATGTTACTCCCAAATACATGAAGAAATTCGTTGTTACCCCTCCATGCTCAAGACCTCCATTGGCACCTGGCCAAGAAGCGGATCCCACCAGCGTCAAGCACGGTGAAGACTTCCCTGAAGAATGGGCCAAGCGCCAGGCCAAGTTGGCCAAACAAGCAAAAGAAGCAGTGAGGAAATTCAATGAAGACTCTGATACTGATACTGCCACTGAGGCCTCTATCAAGCCGAAGAAATCTATGGCAAAGAAGCCTGCATGTAAGACGAGTGCTTCACCTTCAGTGCCCTCAAGGCCAAGTTCCTCGGCAATGCCCTCACGGCCAGAATCTTCAAAGCCCTCAAGGCTAATTCCTCATGCTGCTCCGGCTCCTCCAAAATCCTCAGCTCCTCAAAAGTCCTCAGCAGCTCCTCCAAAGTCCTCAGCTTCTCCGACAAAGTCCTCTACACCTGTGCATCTTGCCACGTGCCAAAGGACTACAGGCATCTCTATTGCCTCAGGAGCTTCAGCTAGTTCCTCAGCTACACCCAATTCTTCAACGGGACCCTCTCTACTGAAGACAAAGGCCACTGCTAGACGAGGTCCTTGCCCTAGTCCTCAGAAGAAGCAGGTCGCCTTCCAAGTGCCATCTGAAGAAGACGAAGCTGATGATGAAGAACTTGCTGAGATCATCGGAGATAGGCAAGTCAGGGCCGCTAGAGCCAAAGGCACAAATGTGCCACTGCTTTTGGATCCAAGGTTCATCCTCGACTATATTCTCTCTGGCACAAGGACCCAAACACTCCTACGCCTGATTTCAAGTTGACTCCTGGCCAAAGTCACATGCTGACCCATTTCATCCAAGAAGAAAAATGGAAATATCAGAAGGCCAGGCAGATCAAGAAAGTGCAATATAAGAAGGAGAAATTTCTGAAGAACAACGTTGTCACTATGACAACTGATGAACTTGTAAAAATCCAGTCTGAAATCAAAACCCTCAGCGATGACTTCAAAGCCTACTATGCTGATTGGCAAGGAGCCAAGGTCAGGTTTGTTAAACTGACTGAGAAGTTCACCTCAAATGTTGCAGCTCCATCGCAACAGGAAATTCCTCAGGCTGAAGCATCTGCTCAGCCAACTGAAGAACATGCCAGCACCGCTGATGACTTTCAGGCTGCTGAAGAAAATGTGAGTTCCAGGGCTGATGACTGCATTCCAGCCGCTGAAGAAATTGCCAGGGCATCCACTAGTGGTGCGCCTGAAGAAAATGAAGAAGTCAGGGCAACTGCATCAGTTGTACCTGAAGAAAATCAACCAGATTCCTCTGCTCCTCCTGCGCCTACACCAACTCCGATCCCTCCATCTGCATCAGATGTGAAGAAGACCAAGGCTGCAGAGCGTGCAGCTGTGAAGAAAAGGAAAGCATCAGCTACTTCAAATTCTTCAGCTCCTAAGAAAATGAAGTCTATGAAAAGTTCGTTCCCAAATCCCATTGATGTTGTTCCAATCTCAACCATACCATCAAAGGACCTTGTTCCTTTTGATGAATAATATGTGATCCCTAGTGGATCTAATGAAGAAAATCCTTCGGCTGCTTCGTCAGAGCAGATGGATGAAGAAATTGAGGCGGATCAAATACCTTGAACACCAATTGTTTCCTCGCCTATGCCTCAGTTCACAGCTGAAGAGGATAGTATTGAAGAAAGGGAAGATGAAGATGTCGACATTGGCTGCACCACACCAGTGATGAATGATGACTTTTGGGAAAGTCAGCATCCCAACTCTCCACTATTCACACCTTTACAGCAAATACCTCAGTCCCCTGCACAAACTATTCAAACGGGCTCTGAAGAAACTCACCCACTTCGTCTGTACATGAAGAAATTCCAGCCACTAGTGCTAAAGAAACTGCTGCAGCTGAACATCTGAAGACGCAGACTGCCACTGAAGAGGAACCAGAAATTCCTCAGCCTAAAGAACCTTAGATTGTGATTCCTGGGGTTGTGATGCAACTCACTTACACTCCTCTATCCAAGCCAAAAGATCCATTCTCCAGGAAGCAAAAATACAAGGCTGATGATTTCTTCGGCGAGCACGTATTCTTCACAGACTACAACCCCTATGACTCTGCTCGCATTAGGAAAATGCGTTTCTGGACTGCCAGCCAGGCTAATTTCTATTCCTCAGTGTTGTTCAACAAAGATAAAATCTTCTACCATGAGCACATTCCTCACGTGGATATGGAATCTTTGCCGTGCTTCGTGCCAGTCCTCAGTGTTCTTCACGACGTTGGACTATTAAATTTCTGCACTGATATTTGTGATTGGAATGAAGAACTTATTCTTCAATTTTATGCGACGCTGCACATCACATGAGATTCTGAAGATGTGAATTCATGGGTGCTGGACTGGATGTCTGAAAACACTCACTACACGACACCAGCTACAGAATTGCTTCGTGCTTTACCACTCAGTCCTCCCCTTGAAGCTGCTCGTTGCATTTACAGTGAATGTGAGCTTACAAATCACTACATGCAAGTTCTGATGAAGCCTTTGAAGCTAGGTCAGGCCCGACGAACCAAATTCCTCTTGAAGGAATTACTATATGTGCCTTGGACTGTCTATCGCATTTTGACGAGGACAATGAGTCCCATCAAAGGCCACGAGTCATATGATGAGGAAATAGTTGGCATCATGAAGAATCTGCTATTCAACATCATACATAGCATTCCTATCAACAATCATGATTTCTTCATGAGGACTCTGGCAAATGTTGCACTTTCTCCGTTTGAGCTGAAACCTTATGAACCTTGGATTATGAGATTCCTCAGGACAAGGTCTTCACTCAACTACACAGCTGATTTTCAGAATCACCTTAGCTATCTGCCCCCGATTGAAGTCCTCAAGCAGGATTTTGGTTCAACTGATGAAAAGGGCAAGGCTCCTGCTGTCATTAATGAAGGCATTCGTCCATTGGATGGTCAGTTTCGCAAAGCTGCATCTTATTCCACCAATGATGACTCTGCCACACATGACTCTGCTGCCAATGCACCCAAGTCAACTCGCCAAGCCACTGCTTCTCATGTGATGACTGACCGTGAGCTTCTGCTTAGTCTTCACCAGAAGGTGGATCGAAACCATAAATGGGTTAAGCGTCAGTTTGGTTCATTTCTTCACAACATGACTACTACACACAATGCAATGAAGAAAAACCATTACTACCTCCATGAAGTTTTCGGTCGCACCTGGGCCATTCTGTCACATCTGTATGGTGAAGAAGATCTCAAGAAAATGGGTCTCAAGGAAGATTTTGACTGGTCTGCACCTCCACCGAAGAAATACAAGAAGGTCAAGGTTCCTCCTTTGGTGTCTAGCTCCTATTCTTCATCTCCCGACACTGACGAGCATGAAGACTTGGACGACATTGCAGCAGGCCCTTCCACGACAAACGACTTCAACAATGCTGACGCTCCTTCATCAACTTGATATTCTTCAGGGGTGTTAGTCCTCATTTTCGATCCTTTTGGTCATTCGATGACAAAGGGGGAGAATTTTGAGTTAGTCTTCAAGCGGGTCTGTCTATATGGGCGTTTTTTTGCTAAGTTACAACTCTCGTTCTTGTGAAACTTTATTGGATCGAGTTGTAAACTTAAACTCGATGGTGCTCTGATACTTTTGATGTGTTTTTCTACATGCTTATTTCTCATATATGTTAATGCACGCATGCTGAATTACATCAGTCACCAAATTTCATCATGCATTCCAAATTCTTCATTATGATATGTCAAATGCGTGTATGAATTACAAGATATAGGGGAGATCTCCATGATTCAACTCTTCAAGTGTGCATTGCTTCAAATGCAAATTCCTCACTATGCACATCTTCAGGGGGAGTTCTTCTATATCTTGCAATCAAATTCCTCAATATTAGTATTTACACTTCATATGTTTATCCCCGTTGAAAACTTAATCTATATTGTCATCAATCACCAAAAAGGGGGAGATTGTAAGTGCATCTAGTGCCCCTCAGTGATTTTGGTGTATTGAAGACTTATAGGTCAAGGGAATAATGCGTTTGTGAGTGTACACAGGTCTATAAGTCTATGAGGAGTTTGATATTTACAGAGAAAGTCGACCCCTAAAAATGAAGTTCTTCGACTGAAGACTTTGAATTTCTGAAGACTTTCTGAAGACTTTGAAAGTGAAGAAATTGGTGTGACCTTGAAGACTTGGTATTCATTTGAGGAACATGAAGCGTGAAGACTTTTGTTTTTGTAGTTTCATTTTCTCTTTCTTGAGTCTCAGGAAACACCGTACTGTTAAAGGGGGTCGAGGAAATACTAAGGAAAAATTTCCATGTGATGCTCAACTCAAAATCCTACACCTACCAATCCCTTCGAGTGAAGCCATTGGAAATCTCATACAGTTCAGTCATATTCTTCAGTGACAGAGACGAAGTTCTTCTGGTCTCTGAGGAATTTGTTCTGACTGAGGAGTTAGGAATTCGCCAGTGCGGATTGCCTACATAGTGAGGAACATGATAGCCCTGAGGAATTTGATTCTCACAATTCCGACCGTTGCTGTGCTATGCGCCAGCTGTCCCAAAATATCTACCCACCTAACGGTCATATCATTGAAGGGCATTTATGTCTTATCATGTCGGGCTGCTCCCTAGGCTATAAATAGCCGCCCCCTACAACCACTGGCTGGTTGGCTGCTCCGAGAGAAACTGACATTTTTCATTTGAGAGCATCCCATCCTCCGAGGACTTTGAGTGAAAATAATCAAGTGAGGAAAACCCAAACCCAAACACCTACAAACCCCAAGTGATTGAGCATCACTGAAGAGATTGATCCTGCGTGGATCCGACGCTTGTTACCTTTGAAGACTGTGCTTCTTCTAGACGGTTAGGCGTCAAGGTCTAGAGCATCCAAGAGGAATTGTGGATCGCCGAGTGACCAAGTTTGTGAAGGTTCGGAAGTCACCTGAAGACTTACCACGAGTGATTGGGTGAGGTGTGTGTGACCTTAGCTCAAGGAGAATACGGTGAGGACTGTGTGTCCTCAGGTTTAAATACCTAGCCGCTCCAACCAGATGTAAAACTGAGACAACAGTTGGAACTGGTCTACCAAATCATTGTCTTCACCACGCTCACTGGTTCTATTTCCTCAACTCTTTCATTTCCTCATAGTGCTTGTTCATGTATGTGTTTGAAGACTTTGACTGAAGACTTTCTCAAATTCCTCAGTTCAATTTCTTCAGTCTGTTTGTCTTCATCCTGTGTTATCCTGTGCTTACGCTTTCTGTACTCTGTGCTTGTCTTCATTTCATCATGATGACTATGCTTGTGTTCTGTTATGTTTACTTTTGAGTACTTATCCGCTGCTAGTAGTTCTTCGCTAAGGAATTTCCTCACCTGCAAATTCCTCAGTGAAGAATTCATAAAAATAGCCTATTCACCCCCCTCTAGTCGATATAACGCACTTTCAAGAGACCCTGCAGAAATAGATCGAACTCTTCAACAGCGTCCGCCTCAAGATCCCCAAGGTGAGGGATGAAGCCATCATCTCATCATTTTCCGATGGCGTCCGTGACATCAAGATGAAGGAGGAGCTCGCCATCCACGAGGAACTATGCATAACTCTGGAGCTATTCAACATAGCAACCAGGTGTGCAAGAGAGCTGAGGAGGGGCGTCTGTCCCTCCTCGAGCTCCCTGCTGCCAACCCAGAGGAGAAGAAGGCCAAGGTCAAGGACGTGAAGCGCAAGGGAGTGGTCGTACTCGCGACAGAGCTAGACACGAAGCATGGCCGGGACCACCCCGAGTCATCCAAGGGCAGCCGTCTGTTCTGCGCCATCCACAATGTGCACAGCCACAACGCCAATGATTGTCAAGAGCTCAGGGCCATCCGAGATGGACTCTTCGGGCGGCACCCCAAGCGCAACGACTGGGGCTACGACCAAGGAGGAGGACGAGGTGTAGGACACTAGGACGACCGCGGTCCCCGCTAGGAGTGGCGCGACCGGCCACGTGAGGACCGCTGGCTAGAGCAGCCTCGTAAGGGCGCCTGGCGCAGCCAGCCTCATGAAGACCATCCTCAGGGCAATCCTGGCCTCCTTCCACTACCGCCACCACCAAGAAAGAATGACGACCTCCATCAGGATGAGGGGGCTGGGCGCTTCCAGGAGCCGCGCACCATCGCTTGCATCTTGGGTGGTGCTCAGGCCCCGGCTTCCCAGGGCATCTTCAAGGAGTTCTCTCGCGAGGTGAATGCAGCCCTCCCCAGGCTCGAGTCCACGCGCCCGCTCCGGTGGTCCATGTACGCCATAACCTTCAGCTCGGCTGACCAACTCGAGTGCGCGGCGACTGCCGACGTCCTTTTGATGCTCTCTTCACCTGTCATCAGCAATGTCCAAGCCACCAAGACTCTCATCGATGGTGGCGCGGGGCTCAGTGTCCCGTCCGTCGAGATGTTCGATAGCCTCCAAGTGCCATACGATCAGCTTCAGCCGACCAAGCCTTTCTCAAGAGTGACCGATGGCTCCACCACCCCGATAGGGCAAGGTCATCTCCCTGTCATATTCGGTCAGCGCGACAACTACCACACTGAGCTCGTCGACTTCGACGTCGCCCACATCCGTCTGTCGTACAATGTCATCCTCGGGTACCCAGCATTAGCCAATTTTATGGCAGTGACCCACCACTACTACAACGTCCTATAGATTCCAGGAAGCGGCGGAATCATCACAGTCCCCTGCGAAGAAAGAGATGTGGTGTGCTCCCTCGAGCATGCCTTCCAAGCCACAACAATCGAAGACCCTGACAGCGAGGGCGTGTACCCTCCTGTGGCCACCCTCAAGAAGAATAAGCAACTACTGCGCACAAGGCCTCAGGGGGCGGCGCCTCTAGCGGTGCCACATCAGGATCGGCGCCCGCGCCGGGGGAGCCTCCCTCCCTCGCATAGGAAGGCGTGCTCGGCGCCTTCCTTGGGCAGGGCTCGGGGGCTCTCTTCTGGAGGGCCTCAGACCTGGCCAACATCAAGAGGGAGGCGCTCGGGCACCACGTGGAGGCGTGCTTCGCGACACGTTTCCCTTAGGGGGGAACCGGGCGAGGAGCGCCCGGCGCTCAAGAGTTCATCATCAAGGCCACCAAGGAGCTTCAGGAAGTAAGGGCAATACGCGGCGACCGCTGCCTACCTGGTGTAGCTCCCCATCCAGGAGAGGGTGGTGAGCCGCGCGTCTGCATCGACATCCCATGGCTCAACAGGGCTGCATCTCAGGAGCGCTTCTAGCCTTCGCGTGCTGGCCGATGCGAGGGTCCACCTCATAGCTATGTTCGCATGCCATTTGGCCTGCCGAGCATGGCAGCCGCCTTCCAGCGCAACCTACGGAGTATCCTGGCAACCCAGGAGGCCAGGCATCATGCGTTCCTGGCGGAGATGGAGACGGTCCTCAGGGAGATATCTGAGCCCCTAGAGCCTCCCGAGGATCAGCGTCTTGCCGGCTCATGAGGAGCGGCTTCTTCAGTGCGCGCCTTCAGCTACCCCAATGCTCCTTCAGCAACAAAACCAGGTGACATGTTCCAAGTTCATTCAGCTGGGAGCGCGCCCCGGGCTGCATTATTCCCAGGTCGCATGGGCATGTTCCTGCGGCATGTATCATTTTTATGTCTTTAGCTTACTTTACTGGGGGCGCCCCCGGGCTGCATCATCCCTAGGCTGCTCGGGTCCGTCCCAGTGGCATGTATCGTTCCCGCATCTATCTAAGCTATCCGGTTCCCATGCATGAGTTATTTATAGCGATCACCTGCTTGTGCTCAGGTCCGTCCCTGCAACGCTGACAAATCTGAGCGGTTGAGCTCTGGCTCGCGGCATGCCCACGCATGTCACCTCACCAGGCCCTCTGTGCCTTCATCTTCTTGCGGAGTGACCAGTGGTAGACCGGCAATCATAGTGACAATTTGTGTCCGACCTCACGCTAACCTGCAGGAACCTCCCGAGGACAACAGCAGGTGGTACCGTGGGCTCCCTCTTTTCCCATGCAATTCGCTTGCGCGTTAAAAGGGGGGCTCCCGAGCATCGCGACTCAGGAGCTCTTAGTGGCTCTCCAGCCCTCACCCCGAGGCCTTGACCACGACATCGCAACCTGGAATACCAGCGGCAGGTGAGCTCGCTCGAGGGTCGGGACCTCAGGAAGTAGAGCACGTAGAAGAGCGTTGAGAAGAGGGGGAGGCTCGCACAGGCCTAGCATGGCTACACTACGGCCATCGGCACACGAGACCGGCGTAGCACAAGGAACCAACTCTGGACTACCAAGATAAGTTTCGCTCCCGGGTCGGTCGAGCGATATGGCATAAGATTCTCACCTCTCGCTGCCCTGCTACGGCCACGTTTCCTCCATTTCCCATCCTTAGGTAGTTGCTTGCACGCTAAAGGGGACCTCTTAAGCATCACACCTCAGGAGCTCTTACTGGACCTCGGCCCGCTCACCTCTTGGCCTTGACCACGGCATCGCGACCTGGCATACCAGCGACGGCTGCAGCCTGCCTGGGGACCGGGACCTGTCGGCATAGAGCACCAAGCTGCCACGGGGTTCGAAAGGGGAGACCAAGCCGAAAAACGACATGTGTTTGCAAATTTTCATAATGAGGATAATAAGACATTATGGAGCCTTTACACGCCCCCATGGGGTCCATCTTGATTCCTCACAGGGAACAATAGAAGGGAGCTTTCGGGCCCTATGTACGCGCACCAAACGCCGCCGACGCCATCATGAACAGTGGGCCATAGGAGGCTGGTGCTAACCCCATCCAGATCAGTGACGGCGGCTGGACGCGGCGGCCTTGCTCCGAGCGCGGCGAGAGCTGGGGGGCACGTAGCTGTCATCGCTCGTCTCTGGAGACTCGTCGGGCTCGGGAGAATCGCTGGACCACCAAGAGTCTTCGCTGCTGATGGAGGAGCTGCTGGCGAAGCCAGCGGCAGGCTCGACGCTGGCCGCTGCGCCGTCCTAACGACCCCCTTCAAGACATCACTCCAAGCGGTGGCCTTCCTCGTCGAAGACCTTGAAGAACTTCGTGGAGGCGCTGTCGTACTCGAAGTGCATGGCAAGGGTGTCTTCTGCACGACGGACTCGAGCAACCTCGCCCCAGGCACGGGTCATGAAGATTTTTCCTTAGGAGACGACGTCGACCTCCGCTCTAGTCGCCGGGACATCGCAGTCGGCGTGCTGCAGCAAAAGCTCGAGGGGGCCCCTCGGCGGAGAAGAACTGCGGGAAGCGAATCCAAGTGCACGGAGGCATCGCGCCCCACACCACGAGTTTGCGGAAGGAGTCCACGACGTGGGCTCCTGGGGTGACGGCATGCGTCACCACAACGCGGTGACCACGGCTACGACGTGGGTAGTGCCGCTCATCGCCTCTCCCTCCGAAGCCCTCGGCTTGGGCATACAGAGGCAATGGATACCCGGGAGGTGGCCGCTCGCACCAAGGTCTCGACACCTCCAGCCTCACGACTATGTCGTGATGGTGGGCGAGCCTCTTCTTCGGCGGAAGTGGACCGGGTTGTCATGGGTTTGTCATGGCAGATGTCCTTGTGAAAGGACTTAGTCGTGGAGCCATCGCAACGGGTTAGCTTAAAGGGGTTATACTGGACAAAGGGACACAGGGAGTTTTATACTAGTTCGGCCCCTTGAAGGAAGGTAAAAGCCTACGTCTAGTTGTGATTGGTATTGCTAGGGTTTCGAAGGCGAGGGAGCGAATCCGCTTTGTCTGGCTCTCGAGTTGTTGTCTCTCCCTTAACCGCTGCCGGGTCGTCCCTTTATATACACAGGTTGACGCCCGCTAGTTACAGAGTCCCGAATCCGGATCATAAAACATGTCCGGTTTGGTCTCCACACTTCCTATCTTACAAAGCAAGTTACATGATTAAGTTGGTTTACATCTACAGGCCATAACTTGCTTCTGGGCCTTGGGCCTTTGTAAAGCGCCATCATCTTTATGTCTTCATGGTCTTCTAATCTTCATAAAGATAATCCGTCTATTCGTGGCCGGTTTACGTCTTGTAGTAATATCCCCAACATTAGGTCCCAGATTGATTTGAACTGGTTCATGTCAATCTTCATTACTTAGAAAAATTCCTCCTTTGCATTTTCCCCTTGATCTTGTAAACCACCATGACGTCATGCTCCAGGTCCTTTAACAAACCACCCTGACGTCATCTATTCGTCGAAGCTGAAGATTACCTTCATTAATGCATATCCAGTCACCGAGGCGACACCATTATTACTTATCCATTTTGAGCTCCTCAATTCCTACACTTGCTGTTGTATCGCTTCGCCTTATAAATAGGGGCAGGGGGCCATTTTCTTTTCTTTCCGCTACCCCTTTGTCCCTTCTTCTTCCTCGCGAGGTCTCTGGTCCTGAGCGCCGTCGGCATCGTCAAGCTTCACCTCTGTCTCATCGTCGGTCGCTGCATCACCCTGATCGAACTAGAAAACAACGGCATCTCTCCGCCATTCACGTGACACTGGTAACCCTTCTTTACTTCCACCATAGATCTTGTCTTTTAGGGTTTCACTGTTTGTCGAAGTTCATCGAAAACCTTAGTGCTATTCTTCTCTTTTCTTATCTTTAGCATCCAAGGGTAGGTTGGACCTATTATTCTTGCACGGCCGTAGCCATAATCATATTCTCCTCATTAGACCCCCCCCCTTTATATCAAGAACAACTTATCTGAATCTGCTGAACTGTTTAAATACCTGAAGCTTGAACCTGAATATATTCCAGTTTCTGTCATACCTTAGATCTAAAATTTTCATATAACTCTGTGAAATATGTTTTCCCCTTACTTAGGTATTTTTAGATCTGTACTCCTCTCACCAATATAGGCGGTTTAAGTTTGCAAGAATGATAATCCAGTATACACCATTAGTCCCCTTGTTGAACCGCCAATGTACTTCCCCTTATAGCCTTTATTTAGTAAATTCTGGTATAGAATTCCAACTCCGGTTTAGCAATATGCTTATAACCTTGATATGACCTTGTCCTTTACTACTATATCAGTCTCTGGTTTACGCAATTTTATGTACCAGTATATGTTGATTTCATTACATCTTGTATGTCATCCTGAGTGATTTGTAAACCAGCCTTTCCTCTGCAGCCTTTTTGTTCCACAATGGCCAAGCAATTTACCGCTTGCAACTGGGCTCGTTCCCGGGTCACCGAGGAACAATTGAACGATATGGTTAGCATCTGTACTCTGCCTAAGAAAACTAAAATTAAATGGCGAATTCCAGGAGCAGAAAATCCTCCGACCCCGAGGCAGGGTCAGGTGGTGGTCTTTGTCGACCACATAGGCCGTGGCTTCAAACCGCCAGGGTCAAAGTTTTACCGAGATGTGCTTGCCAGTTTCCAACTTCATCCTGAAGACATAGGGCCCAACTGAGTATCCAATCTATGCAACTTCCAGGTCTTCTGTGAAGTGTACTTACAAGAAGAACCAACTGCGGAGCTGTTTCGGGACTTCTTTCATCTGAACCGGCGCACAGAATTTGTAAATGGCCCCAACATTGAACTTGTTGGTGTCGCAATTCAGAAGCGGAAGGAAGTTGAATTTCCTTATGCCAAACTGCATAGTCACCCTAAGGAATGGAACCAGACTTGGTTTTACTGCAGAGATACTTCTCCTAAAGATGAGAATCCCCTCCCAGGCTTTCGTGATCACCGGCTTTCCAACACCCATCCAATGCCGCAACGCCTAAGTTCCGCAGAAAGGGCCAAATATGCTCCTCAACTCGCCAAACTCCGGGCTTTTATGGCCAACGGTTTAACAGGCGTTGATTTCATGTGCTGTTGGATATCTTGGAGCATCTTGTCGTTAAGCCGGCGCCCCGGTTTAATGTGTGAGTACACTGGTGATGTTGAAGACCCTCAACGCCATTGCAACATTCAGGTGACCGATGAAGAAGTCACCGAAGGTGTAAAGAAAATTTTGAATGAATCGGAATTAGTCTGTAGTCAAACTGGCTTGAACCCCTTCTATACTAAGAACAAACCGCCTGCTATAAGCACTATATTTCCTTTTCATCTTTGATATTTTTAATTTTCTCAACTTGTAATCCTTCTTCTGTGTATGTATGTAATAGGGTGATGATCCCATATGGAAACGGAAATCCGTAGAGAAAGAAGTAAAACCAACTGGGGATAAAGCGGTCAAACCCTCTCGCCCCAAAACCAAAGCTGTCAAGCAGACATCAAAACAGAAAACGGCTAACCGGATCAACATGGAACTTGATGACGATGCTGATGATCCGGAAGTTGAGGTAGAACTTGAATCACTTGGCTCCCTTTTCATGCACCTCATTAAGAGTGATCTTTATTAGGAGGACGTAGAAGGCTGCCAAGCTGAGGATGTAGACCTAATTACCCTTTCCTCCGGTTCAGACTCTATGCCTACACAAAAAACCCGTCAAGCAGTCCGGAAAGTAAGCTTTTCTCATCCCCTTGCTTACTTGGACCCAACATTTATTTTGAAGACTCAGCAGCATGAAGCTTGCCGGACGACCCGGCACAGTGGCCAACAGGTCACTTCGGCAGGTTGACCTGATACGTCGGTTCGGAAGCGCCGGTCTAAGGTCTCTCCCACTTCTGACAATTCTTACCCCAAGGCAGGTTATTTAAGACAACCTCTTAATCCATCCAATTCAAATTATCAGGTGACACCTCCCTCATCCTGTGGCGAGGCGACAGCTGAAAACTGTGGCTGGGTAAGCTTTTAAAACCTTTCCTTTCAATGTGTTGTAAATCTTGAATAAGATGCTAAACCTCTTTTAATTTTGTCTGCAGAGCCAAAGACAGACCCAGCAAGAAAGCACGGGTCAACAATCCACCCGAAGACCCAGCCACTTTTGAAGAAGAACCAAGAGGTGAACCGGACCAAACTTGTGAACCGGAGGGCCCTCATCCTGAAGCCGCCTCTGACGACCCGCCCCTTCAAGGTCCAAACACTGATGAACCAATGGACGCTGAGCCTGCCGCGCCTGATACTGAACCAGCAGCGCCAAACCAGGCTAGTCCAATGAGAGATGCTGAGACTCCATTATCACCAGCCAAAAACACTAAAGGCCAAGGAGACGATGTTATCATTACTGGAATGGGCCACAACTCTCCTGGCCATCCCGTAGTCTCGGCTCAACATAGTGCCAAAGAAGAGCGGGCTGCTAGGGAAAAGGCAAATGGAGTAGTGATCTATCAAGTTATGCCCATCTCAACGCCGAAGAGCTTCACTCCGGTTTTTTAAACCGTTTGCACTCAAACTGTGATTATGAAGCCGGTTTGGTGAATTAGATGAAGGAACGATATGAGGTATTTTCATCTCCCCTTGCTTGTTGATTCAAAGTTGAAATACTAACCCAAGTAGCCCCCAAGGGACGTTTTATGATGTTAATCATAAACCGGGCATTTGTAGCACTTTAAGACTCTCTTGATTGAACCTCAAAATGTGAGGTCTTTAATAAAAACCAAGATCCATCCTTTAGATATTATAGAACTTTACACAGCATAGCCCCCAAAGGTCAGTTTAACTTTGCAAGAATGATAATCTGGTATAAAATTGCCAACTCCGGTTTAGCAATATGCTTATAACCTTGATATGACCTTGTCCTTTACTACTATATCAGTCTCTGGTTTACGCAATTTTATGTACCAGTATATGTTGATTTCATTACATCTTGTATGTCATCCTGAGTGATTTGTAAACCAGCCTTTCTTCTGCAGCCTTTTTGTTCCACAATGGCCAAGCAATTTACCGCTTGTAACTGGGCTCGTTCCTGGGTCACCGAGGAACAATTGAACGATATGGTTAGCATCTATACTCTGCCTAAGAAAACTAAAATTAAATGGCGAATTCCAGGAGCAGAAAATCCTCCGACCCAGAGGCAGGGTCAGGTGGTGGTCTTTGTCGACCACATAGGCCGTGGCTTCAAACCGCCAGGGTCAAAGTTTTACCGAGATGTGCTTGCCAGTTTCCAACTTCATCCTGAAGACATTGGGCCCAACTGAGTATCCAATCTATGCAACTTCCAGGTCTTCTGTGAAGTGTACTTACAAGAAGAACCAACTGCGGAGCTGTTTCGGGACTTCTTTCATCTGAACCGGCGCACAGAATTTGTAAATGGCCCCAACACTGAACTTGTTGGTGTCGCAATTCAGAAGCGGAAGGAAGTTGAATTTCCTTATGCCAAACTGCATAGTCACCCTAAGGAATGGAACCAGACTTGGTTTTACTGCAGAGATACTTCTCATGAAGATGAGAATCCCCTCCCAGGCTTCCGTGATCACCGGCTTTCCAACACCCATCCAATGCCGCAACGCCTAAGTTCCGCAGAAAGGGCCAAATATGCTCCTCAACTCGCCAAACTCCGGGCTTTTATGGCCAACGGTTTAACAAGCGTTGATTTCATGTGCTGTTGGATATCTTGGAGCATCTTGTCGTTAAGCCGGCGCCCCGGTTTAATGTGTGAGTACACTGGTGATGTTGAAGACCCTCAACGCCATTGCAACATTCAGGTGACCGATGAAGAAGTCACCGAAGGTGTAAAGAAAATTTTGAATGAATCGGAATTAGTCTGTAGTCAAACTGGCTTGAACCCCTTCTATACTAAGAACAAACCGCCTGCTATAAGCACTATATTTCCTTTTCATCTTTGATATTTTTAATTTTCTCAACTTGTAATCCTTCTTCTGTGTATGTATGTAATAGGGTGATGATCCCATATGGAAACGGAAATCCGTAGAGAAAGAAGTAAAACCAACTAGGGATAAAGCGGTCAAACCCTCTCGCCCCAAAACCAAAGCTGTCAAGCAGACATCAAAACAGAAAACGGCTGACCAGATCAACATGGAACTTGATGACGATGCTGATGATCCGGAAGTTGAGGTAGAACTTGAATCACTTGGCTCCCTTTTCATGCACCTCATTAAGAGTGATCTTTATTAGGAGGACGTAGAAGGCTGCCAAGCTGAGGATGTAGACGTAATTACCCTTTCCTCCGGTTCAGACTCTATGCCTACACAAAAAACCCGTCAAGCAGTCCGGAAAGTAAGCTTTTCTCATCCCCTTTCTTACTTGGACCCAACATTTATTTTGAAGACTCAGCAGCATGAAGCTTGCCGGACGACCCGGCATAGTGGCCAACAGGTCACTTCGGCAGGTTGACCTGATACGTCGGTTCGGAAGCGCCGGTCTAAGGTCTCTCCCACTTCTGACAATTCTTACCCCAAGGCAGGTTATTTAAGACAACCTCTTAATCCATCCAATTCAAATTATCAGGTGACACCTCCCTCATCCTCTGGCGAGTCGACAGCAACTCAACTCCCTCCTCTGAAAACTGTGGCTGGGTAAGCTTTTAAAACCTTTCCTTTCAATGTGTTGTAAATCTTGAATAAGATGCTAAACCTCTTTTAATTTTGTCTGCAGAGCCAAAGACAGACCCAGCAAGAAAGCACGGGTCAACAATCCACCCGAAGACCCAGCCACTTTTGAAGAAGAACCAAGAGGTGAACCGGACCAAACTTGTGAACCGGAGGGCCCTCATCCTGAAGCCGCCTCTGACGACCCGCCCCTTCAGGGTCCAAACACTGATGAACCAATGGACGCTGAGCCTACCGCGCCTGATACTGAACCAGCAGCGCCAAACCAGGCTAGTCCAGTGAGAGATGCTGAGACTCCATTATCACCAGCCAAAAACACTAAAGGCCAAGGAGACGATGTTATCATTACTGGAATGGGCCACAACTCTCCTGGCCATCCCGTAGTCTCGGCTCAACATAGTGCCAAAGAAGAGCGGGCTGCTAGGGAAAAGGCAAATGGAGTAGTGATCTATCAAGTTATGCCCATCTCAATGCCGAAGAGCTTCACTCCGGTTTTTTAAACCGTTTGCACTCAAACTGTGATTATGAAGCCGGTTTGGTGAATTAGATGAAGGAACGATATGAGGTATTTTCATCTCCCCTTGCTTGTTGATTCAAAGTTGAAATACTAACCCAAGTAGCCCCCAAGGGACGTTTTATGATGTTAATCATAAACCGGGCATTTGTAGCACTTTAAGACTCTCTTGATTGAACCTCAAAATGTGAGGTCTTTAATAAAAACCAAGATCCATCCTTTAGATATTATAGAACTTTACACAACGTAGCCCCCAAAGGTCGGTTTAACTTTGCAAGAATGATAATCTGGTATAAAATTGCCAACTCCGGTTTAGCAATATGCTTATAACCTTGATATGACCTTGTCCTTTACTATTATATCAGTCTTCGGTTTACGCAATTTTATGTACCAGTATATGTTGATTTCATTACATCTTGGATGTCATCCTAAGTGATTTGTAAACCGTCCTTTCTTCTGTAGCCTTTTTGTTCCACAATGGCCAAGCAATTTACCGGTTGCAACTGGGCTCGTTCCCGGGTCACCGAGGAACAATTGAACGATATGGTTAGCATCGATACTCTGCCTAAGAAAACTGAAATTAAATGGCGAGTTCCAGGAGCAAAAAATCATCCAACCCCGAGGCAGGGTGAGGTGGTGGTCTTTGTCGACCACATAGGCCGTGGCTTCAAACCGCCAAGGTGAGGTGGTGGTCTTTGTCGACCACATAGGCCGTGGCTTCAAACCGCCAGGGTGAGGTGGTGGTCTTTGGGATCCAGGTTAGCGCTGATGCTGAATTGCATGGATGAGTCGCCAGGAACAAAATCAACCATCTTAGTGTTTGTAGCCGATTTGAACTTCAACGCCGGATCATGTTCCGTAGTCGGCTTATTCAAAGAGGTCATATCTGGCGGATCAACTTGCTACTTATAGAATTTCAACTCCTCCGTGGCACAAACCGACTCAGCATAAGCCGCATCACCTTCCTCACACTCGAAAGCGATCTTTCTGCTTCCATGTACTGTGATAGCCCCCTTATGACCTGGCATTTTAAGATGTAGATAAACATAACACGGCCTCACCATGAACTTAGCATAAGCTGGCCGCCCAAACAAGGCATGATACGGACTTTTGATTTTCACCACCTCAAAAGTCAATGTTTCTGACCTTGAATCATAATCATCTCCAAAAGCCACCTCTAAGGCTATCTTGCCCACTGGATATGCGGACTTACCAGGCACCACACCATGAAAAACGATATTTGACGGTTTGAGATTCTTATCTATCAACCCCATTCGGTGGAATGTATCATAATATAGAATGTTGATACTACTTCCCCCATCCATGAGCACTTTAGTGAACTTATATCCCCCTACTTGAGGGGCTACTACTAGGGCCAAGTGACCCAGATTGTCAACCTGGGGTGGGTGATCTTCTCTACTCCACAAAATGGGTTGCTCAGACCAGCGTAGATACTGAGGCACTGCCGGTTCAACAGAGTTTACTGCCCTCTTGTGAAGCTTCTGATCATGCTTACACAAGCTACTAGTGAAGACATGACATTGCCCACTATTTAACTGCTTAGGATTGCTCTGATAACCTGACTGCTGCTGCTGCTGGTTCCCTTGATGGTTGTAGCCTCCCTAGTTGCCTTGGTGCCCTTGATTGATGTGTCCGGTTTGATTGCCTTGGAATCCTGAACCGGAACTGCCACCTCCGTAACCCGGCCCGTGGAAACCACCTCCTGAACCGCCGGGCGGGCCATTATCATACTGTAACATATTGGAGTTCTTAAAATCCCGTTGATATAACAGTCCTTCCAAAGATGCGATGCTGGCTTCGCCTTTGATCCATGCTTTGGACATGGCTGATTTAACAGGTGCTCCAAATTGGGGCCTGAACCTCCGCCCCTCTGGGGCTGCTTGCCCTTGTGGCGCTGGCCATTTTCCTGAGCATTAGTGTTAGCGACAAAGTCCAAGCTACTGTCGGCCTTGCGCTTACCACTGTTCCCGTGCCCGACCGGATTATGCTGCTGACCCTTGGCGTTGTCCTCCTCTGAGTCCCTTTCCCCGGTTTGTCCTCCTCTGAGTCTGGGTCCTTGGTATTATCTGAATCGGCGTAGTTAACCAAAGCGGCCATGAGCGTTGACATATCATTGCAGTGACGTTTGAGCCTTCCTAAGTTCTGTTTGAGCGGCAGAAAACGGCAATTGCCCTCCAATGTTAGTACTACGGTATCTGCATTGATACGATCCGATGAATGTAAAATCGCTGAGACCTGCTTGACCCAATGGGTCGTGGACTCCCCCTCCTCTTGGACACAAGCGGCCAGATCCACAGTTGACATGGGCTGCTTACAAGTATCTTTGAAGTTCTGGATAAACCGGTGCTTCAATTCGGCCCATGATCCAACGGAGTTAGTTGGTAAGCTCTTCAACCAAGTACGAGCTATTCCTTTCAACATCATGGTGAAGTATTTAGCACACACTGCCTCATCCACATCTAACATCTCCATTGCCATCTCATAGCTTTAAACCCATTGCAATCTCACATTACGCAAAGCGGGGGTGAGACACGGCACCCCTAAGGAACTGAATACCACACCTGGTTCTACTGAAGCGGTAGGGTGAACCGGAGTGTGTTGACGCGCTGTGTGTCGAGCTGCTAAGTCGGCCTCCCGACGCGCGTGGCCGTGATCCACAACATCCTGCGCATTAGCACCTCCCCCTGCTGGGTTGTGTCCTCGCGGCGAATTATGGCGGCGTGCACTGCTTGACACAACCAGTTCATCCTCAACATGTCTGCTATAGCTCCGGCTCGGACGGGGAGTGGAATGAATCCTCTCACGACTGTGTGAATATGCCTGCTGCTGATTTAGCGCCGTTAGAAGGAGATCTCTGGCCCGACGCGCCTCAATCGCAACTGGTGATTTGCCGTCGGTTGGGAGGGCTGCCAGGCGTGAAGCGGCGGCCATGATATCGTCCAACTGGTTGGAATAATGCCGGCAGGTGTTGGTACATACTGCAGCACAACATTGTTCTGACGAGGCGGGTCCATCGTGCGCGGTTGAACCGGCGCTCCTGTTCCTGGTACCTCCGCCCGGTTTAGTATTGGCTGGTTACTAGTTCCTGCTCCTGGTGTGTTGAAGAGATTTAGTGGGTCATAACCGACGGGAGATGCGATCGGTACCTTCTTCTCATGACTTCTTCGGAAGCGTTCTGATCCAGTCTAATCCGGTAGGCCTGAGCTTCCAACTCGGCCCGTTCTGTAGCCATCCTAGCGTTCTCTGCCGCTAGGTCCGCTTTAGCCTGAGCTATTTGATCCTTCACCCCCGCAATCTCCGTGTTGTGCTAATCTCGGGCTGCTGCATCCACCTCTGCAGCCATTAATGTTGCCAAAGCGTCGAACAGGTCAGACAGGACTTGAGCCGGAGGCGGCACAGAGCTTCCTGCCCCCGCCGGCGTGGCCGTTGTTGAACTGGAGAGTATTGTTGCAGCAGTTGATGAGTGAGGCGCCGAATGTGTACCGGCCATGAAGATAGCGGCTCGGTTTGGCACATCAGGGGGGTCCAGAATACTGTTGCCCTCGGATCCTCCACCAATCCGGCCAACCTGCAACTGATAGAGCGATTCTGTCTCTCCAGAAGACTCGTCATCGGAACAGACAACGGTTTCTCCATCGGACACCGGTCCATCCTCGTATTCTGCTCCATGGATGACACCTACGAAAATATGCTTCGTCATTGGCTGAACCAGCGAAGAACTTGCATGCTCAGCTGTTTCGATGATGTCGGTGCAGGTGTCCGGCTCAGGTGCCGGTT
The DNA here is from genome assembly GCF_018294505.1 of Triticum aestivum. NCBI lineage: Eukaryota > Viridiplantae > Streptophyta > Magnoliopsida > Poales > Poaceae > Triticum > Triticum aestivum. Next base: position 594,939,566 of record NC_057812.1, on the reverse strand, counting down.
CGCCAATCTTGCCGATGAAGACGTGAATCCCACCAAAGGGGACCCGGTATCCATATTCAATTGAATCAGCCTCGGGACCCCATCCCGTGTTGTCGATGTAGAGCTTGCCGCGATGACTCTTCGTCATCCGGCCCACAGCGTATCCCTTGTGTCCATCAAAGCTGCCCTTTAAGAACTCGAAACCGTCGTGCGATAGCCCGACGATGGGCGCCGACTGTCGTGGGTTTGTCACGGCAGATGTCCTTTTGAAAGGACTTTGTCGTGGAGCCATTGCAACGGGTTAGCTTAAAGGGGTTAAACCAGACAAAGGGACACGGGGAGTTTTATACTAGTTCGGCCCCTTCAAGGAAGGTAAAAGCCTACGTCTAGTTGTGATTGGTATTGCTAGGGTTTCGAAGGCCAGGGAGCGAATCCGCTTTGTCTGGCTCTCGAGTTGTTGTCTCTCCCTTAACCGCTATCGGGTCGTCCCTTTATATACACAGGTTGACGCTCGCCGGTTTACGGATTCCCGAATCCGGATCATAAAAAGTGTCTGGTTCGGTCTCCACACTTCCTATCTTACAAAGCAAGTTACATGATTATGTAGGTTTACATCTACAGGCATTAACTGGCTTCTGGGCCTTGGGCCTTTGTAAAGCGCCATCATCTTTATGTCTTCATGGGCTTCTAATCTTCATAAAGCTAATCTGTCTATTCCTGGCCGGTTTACGTCTAGTAGTAATATCCCCAACAGGGCTTGTCGAGGGGGCTTTTTCCCTTCTCTGCGGCCGAGAACCTCCGTATCGGTGCCATGAGTGACGCTACTAGCGATGAAGCAAGGAAGAAGAAGAAGAAGGAGGAGCAAAGGAAGAGATGGGTGATGGGGGCTCCGCCCCCCCTTCCCATTTATAACCAAAAGGAGGCCAACCGCCGGCCTCCATGATCTAAGGTAATAATGACCTTTTTTCTGCATGCAGCAGGGACTAGTCAAGTCTGGCAATTGCCGAGGTGGCGTGGAGAAGCGGAGATGCAAACGTTCCATCAATCGCCATGCCTCAACCGAGGCCGTAGGCTGTTGGGGCCCGTGGCGCTCCGCACTTGCCACTTGTCTTCGCCTCAAGGCCAAGTCCGAGCGCGACTTGGGCCGCGGGGGCTACTATCGGTGTCCTAGGAACGGGGGTCCCCAGACTTGCCTGCCTGCGGCCCATGACATGGATCCGTCAGCATCCTCGTACGACCCATCTTCACCAGCAAACAATCAAGACCCTCACGAGGGACCAAGCCTTGCGAGGGGCTCAGCCTCGCGAGGCGGACGACGCAAGACCTCCTTTGGGGCGGCCTCACCAGGATAGCTCACGAGGGGCAGAGAGATCAAGGCAAGGGGCACCTCGCGAGGTTCCTATGACGCAAGCCATGACAACCAAGGCCAAGCGAGCGCCAGCGCGCACAGTGTCCTTGTTTCCTCTTTGGTGCTAAAGAGGCAAGCACATGCGAGGAGTCCTGAGGCATCAGGCAAAGGTTTCCATATCGATGCAATGAGACCAATACCAGGAGGACGGCAGGACGGAGGTCACCATGGAGCCCAGGACGGCGTCACCACGAGAGCCTTTGGTAGGCGAAGACCATCTTTTGTCAGGATAGCTTGTACTAGCTGCCCCCCTTCAAATTGGCCGTTGTGGGACCCCTTCCTGCCTAATATTTGGGAAGAGGACCCAGGCCTCTATATATAGGACTAGCCACCTCCGTAGGGAGAGGGATGATCTAGGACCGGATCCATTCCACCAAGGCCACCACACTCATCAAGCACAAGAGCACCTCCCCTGAGGAGGCTGTTCTTCCCTTGTAAATGTTCATCCTCGGCCCAAGAAGCAATCCACCACACCACACTAGAGTAGGGTATTACACCACATCGGTGCACCGAACTAGTAAAAATCTTGTGTCCCTTCGTTCTGCGAGTTTGACACGCTGAACCTTGAGATTGCGCTGAGGTCATGAGCTAGAGGGAGGAGAGATCTTCATGCGCACCCCAGTGTTCGAACCTCAAGGGTTTTGCCGGAACCGGAAATCCGACACGACACCGAAGGTGTAGGGTGGCACCTTGATCTTGATAGTAATCTATCTACTGGCTTCTCTCTCAAACACACACGCATACGCACACACTCGCTAGTTGTGCCTCTATGCCTACTGCACGCACACTCTCGATACATCTTTCTCCCCCTCCCCCTCCCCCCAACAATGACACACCAGAAGGGTGACAACACGATCTTGATCTTAATCTATCAACTGGTTTCTCTCTCTCTTTCTCTCTCCCTCTATCTCACACACACACACTGAAAGTGCAACTATCCCTAGGTGGTTTTGGTAATTCCTAAAAACATATAGCTCATTGAGCTAACACTAGTAGAAAACAGGGCTTTGGTCCAGGTCGGGTCAGCCCATTAGTCCCGGTTCAGTCCAGAACCAGGACCAATGTGGGCATTGGTCCCGGTTCGTGAGCCCAGGAGGCCGGCCGAGCCACGTGGGCCATTGGACCCGGTTCATCTGGACCTTTTGGTCCCGGTTGGTGGGATGAACCGGGACCAATGGGCCTCGCTCCTGGCCCACCACCATTGGTCCAGGTTGGTGGCTTGAACCGGGACCAAAGGCTCCCCTTTAGTCCCGGCTCATGTCACCAACCGGGACCAATGAGGTGCCTATATATACCCCTCGCTCGCGAGCAGAGCACCCCAGTGCTCTGTTTTTCTCTGGCCGAGGGGGAGAGGGCTTGGTGGTGCTCTAGCTCACCTCCTATGCACACAAGGTGTTCGATGGAATGCCCGAGCCACACTACTTAAGCTTTCTCGTCTCCAAGCTCGACCTCCAAGCTCCATTTTCCATAATATTTGTCTAGGTTTAGCGGTCCGTCAGGCCCCGTCCCCGTCTTCACTGCCGTAGATCACCCGCGCCGAGTTCATCGCCGGCACCACCGTGGTGAGCTTCTTGTTCTTATCTTCTTTCTGAAAGGAAAAATATTCTTACTTGTATGTTTACATAGATACTTGTATTATTTTCTTACTTTTATTATTGCATCTTATATAGTGCGATGGTTTTGGTATCCGCCCCCGTCGGCCCTCGTCCTGTCTATGATTCGGATGTGGTATATATATTATCTTTATAACTATTGGTTCATTTATTGTTTATGAAAATTATGCCGACCAACGTGACATAGATTTTATTTATGTAGGATGTATGTGAATCGGAAATGCTAACCGACCCTATTGTCGAGAGGTTAAATTTAGTTGACGAAGAAAACAATTTGTTGAAGGAAAAAAATAAAAAAAATGAGGAGGAGAAGATGATATTGGAGTTGCATGTTGCGGATGTCGTCGATGATCACAGGATCAAGATGGGTGTAATGCACTTGAAGATTAGAAAGATTAGAAAATATGCCATTCATACCGAGGCTTGGTATCATTATGCCGTTGGATCAATTGTTACCTTGGTTGCGATTATGATCGCATTTGTTTTTGTATTGAAATGTTTTACATAGTTTCAATGTATGGTTTAATTAATTAGATGCTCTGGAGAGCTATATGTTGTTAGATGAGAACTATGTATGCACTTTGGTTTTAATGTGATGATGAACTTCTATTAATTTGGACACTTAATTATATATAATGCACGCAGATGAACCGGTAATGGATGTACGGTGACAGACACACCTGCGAGTACATTAAGGGCGTGCATGAGTTTCTCGATGCGGCTTAGGCAAACAAGCAGAATGGTTTTATGTGTTGTCCATGCACTGAATGTGGGAATACGAGGTCTTACTCTAACCAGAAAATCCTTCACTCCCACCTGCTTTACAAGGGTTTCATGCCACACTATAATGTTTGGACGAGGCACGGAGAAATAGGGGTTATGATGGAAGACGGCGAAGAAGAAGAGTACGATGACAACTATGTGCCCCCTGAATATGGTGATGCTGCAACAGGGGGAGCTGGTGAAGATCAAGAGGAACCAGACGATGTGCCCAATGATGCTGCAACGGGTGAACCTGCTGAAGATCAAGAGGAACCAGACGATGTGCCCGATGATGATGATCTCCGCCGGGTCATTGTCGATGCAAGGACGCAATGCGAAAGTCAAAAGGAGAATCTGAAGTTCGATCGCATGTTAGAGGATCACAAAAAAGGGTTATACCCCAATTGCGAAGATGGCAACACAAACCTCGGTACCTTACTGGAATTGCTGCAGTGGAAGGCAGAGAATGCTGTGGCTGACAAAGGATTTGAGAAGCTACTGAAAATATTGAATAAGAAGCTTCCAAAGGATAACGAATTGCCGGACAGTACATACGCAGCAAAGAAGGTCGTATGCCCTCTAGGATTGGAGGTGGAGAAGATACATGCATGCCCTAATGACTGCATCCTCTACCGCGGTGCATACAAAGGATACCACGCATGCATGCACTGTTTAGATGACACTAAAAGTATATACTTGGACAAATGCAGGAAGAATGTGTACCTGGGCCATCGTCGATTTCTTCCGACCAACCATCAATGTCAAAAGAAAGGCAAGCATTTCAAAGGTGAGGCAGATCACCGGAAGAAGCCCACCATGCGTACCGGTGATCACGTACTTGCTATGGTCAATGATTTACACTACGTAATCTTTGGGAAGGGTCCCGGTGGACTAGCTGTTCCGAATGACGCTGAGGGACACGCACCCATGTGGAAGAAGAAATCTATATTTTGGGACCTACCCTAGTGGAAAGACCTAGAGGTCCGCTCCTCAATCGACATGATGCACGTGACGAAGAACCTTTGAGTGAACCTGCTAGGCTTCTTGGGCGTGTATGGGAAGACAAAATATACACCTGAGGCACGGGAGGACCTGCAATGTTTGCACGAAAAAGATGGCAAGCCTCCGAAGCAGTATAAAGGTCCTGCCAGCTACGCTCTTACGAAAGAAGAGAAAGAAATCTTCTTTGAATGCCTGCTCAGTATGAAGGTCACGACTGGCTTCTCGTCGAATATAAAGGGAATAATAAATATGCCAGAGAAAAAGTTGCAGAACCTAAAGTCTCTTGACTGCCATGTGATTATGACGCAACTACTTCCGGTTGCATTGAGGGGGCCTCTACCGGAAAACGTCCGATTAGCCATTATGAAGCTATGTGCATTCCTCAATGCAATCTCTCAGAAGGTGATCGATCCAGAAATCGTACCAAGGCTAAGGAGTGATGTGGCGCAAAGTCTTGTCAGTTTCAAGCTGGTGTTCCCACCATCCTTCTACAATATCGTGACGCACATCCTAGTTCATCTAGTCGACGAGATTGTCATCCTAGGGCCCGTATTTCTACACAATATGTTCCCCTTTGAGAGGTTAATTGGAGTCCTAAAGAAATATGTCCATAACCGCGCTAGGCCAGAAGGAAGCATCTCCATGGGCCATCAAACAGAGGATGTTATCGGGTTTTGTGTTGACTTCATTCCTGGCCTTAAGAAGATAGGTCTCCCTAAATCGCGGTATGAGGGGAGACTGACTGGAAAAGGCACTCTTGGAAGAGACTCAATAATATGCAGGGACGGATATTCTTGGTCTCAAGCACACTACACAGTTCTACAGAACTCTACCTTGGTATGTCGATGAACACAAGAACAGTCTGCGCTCCAAACACCCGGAGCAGTGCGACGACTGGATTACATGTGAACACATCAGGACTTTCAGCAGTTGGTTGGAAACACGTCTCAGAGGTGACAACACTGTTTGTGATGAGTTGTACTTGTTGTCCAGGGGACCATCTTTGACTATATTGACTTACAAAGGATACGAGATAAATGGGAATACATTTTACCCGATCGCCCAAGATCAAAAGAGCACCAACCAAAAGAGCGGTGTCCGCTTTGATGCAGCAACCGAGAGCTGAAAGGACACATGTTATGGTTACATAGTGGACATATGGGAACTTGACTACGGACATGATTTTAAGGTCCCTTTGTGTAAGTGCAAATGGGTCAATCTGTTAGGCAGCGGGGTATAGGTAGACCCACAGTACAGAATGACAATAGTGGATCTGAAAAATCTTGGGTACACTGACGAACCGTTCGTCCTAGCTAATGATGTGGCACAGGTTATCTATGTGAAGGACATGTCTACCAAACCGAGAAAAAGAAAAGATTAGGAAGCGAATACATCATACGATGAGCCAAAGCGCCACATAGTTCTTTCAGGAAAAAGGGACATCCTGGGAGTGGACGGCAAGACAGACATGTTTGAAGATTATGAAAAGTTTCATGAAATTCCTCCCTTCAATGTCAAGGCTGACCCAAGCATCCTGATAAACAATGAAGATTATCCATGGTTACAGCGCAATAAGCAAAATGACACAAGTGAAGAAAAAGTGAAGACTTTCTCCCGCAACTATTATGATGATACCATGCCAACTTATAACACACGAACATGCTACCATTATCCGTTTTGTACATGCACATGCTATGTGGGTGAAATTATGATACCATGCCAACTTTCAACTTCTTCAGAGTTCATTTGAAATGCTTTCATGTCTTATGGTCCGGCCCCCGTAATACCATGACCATTAGTCCCTGGCCCATGCCAACTTTCAACTTTCAACTTTCTAAAACTAATGGCACTAACAGAAAGTTTATAATTTTGCTCCTCGCCCCTGGCCCATGACCATTAGTCCCGGTTTGTGCCACAAACCAGGACTAAAGGGTTGGTCCTCGTTGCGGGCAGAGTTTAGTCCCACCTCGCCAACCGAAGGGGGCTCACACCGATTTATAAGCCCTTCCCTCTCTGCCTTGTTGAGCTCCTCTCAAAGTGAAAATAGATGCCCTAATAGAGAAAAGTGTGATTCAAACCAGAGTGCATCTATTCTCATTTTTTTAGTAAGTTAATCACAAACTTGTGATTCAAACAATTTTCAAAGAATTCAAATTTTAACTATTCAAATTTGAAAACTAATGGCACTAACAGAAAGTTTATAATTTTTCTAAAACTGATGGCACTAACAGAAAGTTTATAATTTTGCTAACCTAAAAGCAAACAGAATTAAAAATTAAAGCAAAAAACAAAAGAAAATAAATAATGCAAAAAACAAATCAAAAAACAGGAAAAAAAACTATTTTTATAGTAAAGTTAATCACCAAATAAAATAAATAAAGCAACAAAGAAAACAAAAAAAAACTAAAAAAGTGTTTTCAAATTTGAAAACTAATGGCACTAACAGAAAGTTTATAATTTTTCTAAAACTAAAAGCAAAAAGAATAAAAAAATAAAGCAAAAAACAAAAGAAAATAAATAATGGAGAAAACAAAATAAAAAACTGGAAAAAAATAGCAACAGTAAGTATTTTGTTGTAAGTAGAAACAAAATAAAATAAATAAAGCAACAAAGAAAACAAAAAAACAAAAAAAGTGTTTTCAAATTTGAAAACTAATGGCACTAACAGATAGTTTATAATTTTTCTAAAACTAAAAGCAAAAAGAATTAAAAAATAAAGCAAAAAACAAAAGAAAATAAATAATACAGAAAACAAAACAAAAAAACTGGAAAAAAATTAAATATAGCAACAATAAGTATTTTGTTGTAAGTAGAAACAAAAAAACAAAAAAACAAAAAAAGTGCCACCTACTGGGCACCCACGGCCTGAATACGACTAGAAACCCTACCATGGGCCAGGATTCAGGCCCGCGGGAGGCCCAGTAGGCCCACAGGCACACATTGCACGGTTAGGCCCGAAAGCCTGCTTTAGAGAGGAGCTCGAGAGGGAAGGCGCACCGCACCTTATAATCAGGTGCGGCTCCCTCTCAACTAGCGAGGTGGGACTAAACATTTGGGCGCGGGGCAGCACAAGGCCTTTGGTCCTGGTTGGTGGCACCAACCGGGACTAAAGGGGGCAATGGTCACGGTTGGTGGCACCAACCGTGACCAAAGCCCCCTTTAGTCCTGGTTGCTGCCACCAACCGGGACCAAAGGCCGCCGCTTCCCGCCCTTTGGGCTGCTAAAAATTGGCCTTTGCTCCTGGTTGGTGGCACCAACCGGGACTAAAGGTGGCATTAGTCCCGGTTGGTTTCACGAACCGGGACCAATGCTCTTGCTATATATATAGCACTTAGTAGTTTTCGATCAAATCACCCACTTCTCCCTCGACGCCCCCTGCTCCTCCTCGTCGCTGTCGCCGCCCGACGCCCCTGCTCCTCCTCGTCGCCATCGCCACCGACACCGTCGGGCTGCTCGCCTTTGCCGTCGCTGCCGCCACCGACGCCGTCAGGCTGATCGCCTTCGCCGTCGCCGCCGCCCCCTGTGAGCGCAGCACCTCCCGTCCCGCGCCCCTGCGCCCCTGTCCTGTGCGGCCGCCGCGCCGCCGCCCCTGCCCTGCGCGGCTGCCATGCGCCGCCCCTACCCTGCGCTGGTGCCGCGCGCCGCCCAGCCGCCACTGCCCTGTCAGGCCGGCGCCGCGCCCCCCCCCCCCCCCCGATCTGTTTTTTCATGTATATATGGTGTTTTTTCAGATTATATGTATATGTGTGAGTATATGATTGTATGTATATATGTTCTCTATGTATATATATGTTCATGTATATATGCAAAAGATAGATGCTTGTTTTATATATATGCTAGTTTTTTATATATATATGTAATGATTTTTTTATAGAATATGATGTTTTTTTCATAGATGATCCCATATATGATGTATGCACGAATGTGGATGAAATATAATGTTTTTTTGTTCATAGAACATGATGTTTTTTTAATTCACAGATTTTTTTGTTCATGATCAGGCGGGACGTTGAGGGATAATAGATGTATTTTTTCAGAATTTTCTATCGTGCATAGACGGATTTTAGACCACGGGAGCACCCCCTCCCTATCGTTGCAAAATTGCTAAGTGATATTAAGAAAGGAAGGAAAAGAAGGATAGGAAAGAAGAAAATAAGAAGAGGAAAGAAAGAGCAAGAGGAGAGGAAGAAAAGGAGAAATAAATAAGAAGAAGAAAAAAGAAGAAGAAGAAGAAGAGAAGAAGAAAGGAATAGTGGAGAATAAGAGAAAATAGAATCGGGAACTAGGGTAGAGGGTCAAGGGTTCGAGGGTTCTTTAGGGTCGAGGGATCGAGGGTCGAGGGTTCCAGGGTCGTCGAGGGTTCGAGGGGTCTAGGGTCGCCGAGGGGTCGAGGGTAGTCGAACATGAGAGGAAGAAGAGGATAAAAAAAGAAGAGGAATAAGAAAAAAAGAGGAGAAGAAAGAATAGAGGAGAAGATCTCCTCTATTCTTTCTTCTCCTCTTTTTTTTCTTCTTCTTCCTCTTTTTTTTATCGGGAACGAGGGTCGTCGAGGGTCGCCGAGCGGTAGAGGAGAAACCCTAAATAGAAAGTATCGTCGGTGTGAGATACATGTACCGTCGGTGTCGGACACTACATCCACGTCCCACAAGTGGCGCGGGCTTCGGCGCCCACGTCACTTGTGGGACGTGAATGTAGTGTCTGACACCGACGGCCACATGTATCTCACAGCCAGGATACTTGCTATTTAGGGTTTCCTCTACCGCTCGGTGACCGTCGACGACCCTCGTTGCCGATAAAAAAAGAGGAAGAAGAAGAAAAAAAGAGGAGAAGAAAGAATAGAGGAGTTCTCCTCTATTCTTTCTTCTCCTCTTTTTTTCTTCTTCTTCCTCTTCTTTTTTTATCCTTGAAGCGTTGTCGAGGCCACCCCAAACCCTAGAGAAGCAGCGTCGAGGCCACCCCAAACCCTAGAGAAGCAGCGTCGAGACCACTAATTAATATTAGTTCTACGTTTGCAACTAATATATCCATATGTCATGTTTGAATAATAATTGCCATGTTGTCAATATTTGTAGAAACTATGGACACTGCCCGAGACGAAGTACAAGAAGAGTTGTTGGGGGACATAATCGCACGAGGAAGTGAAGCCATTTGCGCGTTGTTTCTCAATGACACTGATGGTCTGGAAGCAGCTGGCTATGATTATGATGGCTCCGGTGACCTAATGCCGGTGCAAGAAGGAGACCGTGAGGACTGCTCCGGTGACCCAATGCCACTGCAAGAAGGAGACCGTGATGACGTCTCCGGTGACCGAACCGAGTCCCGCCAGGTATATATATTAGTTAAGCTTCTGCTGACTAGCTAATTGATGCATTCATTGTTTTGGTATGTACACATATTAATTAAGTCTTTGTTCTTTTCTCTAGCCCTTTGGATCGAGCACAACTTCGGTAAAGAGACGAGGCCCGAAGAAAAAGTTGAGCTCGGATGAAAAGTTTGAGATCATAGCATTTGTTGCTCAGTGCGGGGTTTTGCTTAGGGACAAGATCCCGATCAGCATCTAGCAATGGTTTAAGCCGGCTACAGAAGACCCTGAGGTGTCTTCTGTCAATGATATGCAGAAAAATGATCTTTGGACTGAGCTGAAGTCAAATTTCACCCTACCGCCAGAGGATAATCCAGAGAAGCCAGTTAAACAGCAATTAATCAAGTCTTTTGCTCTTAAGAGGATGGCAGAACTATTCAGGAGGTGGAAGAAAGAGCCGAATAAGTTTTTCGAAAATAATGAGACACCACAATTCAAGGGCAGATATGAGAAGATCAGAGATCACTGGCCCGCATTTGTGGCCCACAAGACATCGGAAAATAGTAAGAAGATGTCGGGGACAAACAAGCAAAATGCTGCGAAGAAGAAGCATCACCATCGCACGGGGTCAGGTGGCTACCTCGTAGCCCGGCCTAAGTGGGCCAAGACTGAGAATGATCTGGTTGATAAAGGGATCGAACCAGAGACAATTAACTGGCCAGACCATTGCCGGACTTGGTTGTTCGGGGCTGGCGGAACCTTGGACCCTGTAACAGGAAAGTGCATTTGGACGAACGATCAAATGGACATACCAGTCAGGAAGCTTCAGCAGTATATCGAAGAAAGCGCAGCAAGGGACGTTCTTTCCAGATAGAAGAACAACGAGCTCACAATGGCCCTCGGGAATCCTGAGTACCTTGGACGGACACGAGACACGCCAGGCTACATTCCGTGGAAGGTTGGGTTTCCGGACGCAGGCGGTTACAAATCCCATGAGAGGAGGAAAAAAGTGCAGCAGACCCAAATGCAGGCGCTGCAAGCAAGGGTACAAGCGATAGAGGAACGAGAAGCAAATCACAGCAAACGTACTGCCGAAGCTTCCCGCGAAGCTACCCCGCCATCTCAGCGGAGAAGCAGCGTGGCTTCCACCGTGCTGCTTCAGCCGGAGCATGCCTTGACGGCTCCTGTCATCTATCCCGTGGATGCTATCACAGAGTCTCAAAATTGCCACCTTATGACGCAATGGATGAATTTGAAGGTCAAGGCGGCTGTTGGCTCTGTTTATCCTACTGAACCCGGCGCAACTTTTCACTGCCGGCCGATTTCAGAAGGATATGTTAGGCTGATGGTGGATGAAATAACGGAGGGATTTGAGGACCTCCAGCTTGACCACCCTACCGGTGAAGGGGAGACTAGGCTAGGGTCTGCTCTGAAGACTCCATGCCTATGGCGGAAGGAGCTCATCAACCTTCCGAATTGGACGCCTCCGCCTCCTCCTCCTCCTCCGGCAAGTCAGGGCACTCCGTCTCCTCCACCGCCTCCTCCTCCGGCGAGTCAGGGCACTCCGCCTCCTCCACCACCTCCTCCACCGCCTCCTCCTCCGGCGAGTGACGATCAGGGCACTCGACCGACTCCTTCTCCAGCGCGTGGTGGCACTCCGCCTCCTTCTCCGCCTGCGCCGACGTGCCCGAGCATCCAGCCTCCTCCTTCTCCGCCTTGTCAGCAAGGGCAGAGGAGAACTACCGTCGCTTCGGCTGCTCCGGCGCGTCGTAGTCCTTCTCCTCCGCCTCGTAAGCAAGTAAAGAAGACAACTGCTTCGTCTGCTCGGCCGGCATCTAGCAGTACAGCCAGAGGCGGGAGGACATATAGATTCGGTCTTTCTCTAAAGACTCCAGAGAAGTTACCATACGAGAGGACCCCGGAGGAGAACACCGAGATCGCGCGAACCGAAGTGGATGACTGGTTTCAAGGGTTGAAAGCAAAGATACATCCACCTCCGGAGGAGAAGGTAGATCCGGTGAAAGCAAAGCGCACTCTGGCTGCCCTGACAAAACCACCCAAGTCTCCGTCGAAAGGAAACTATGAGTGCATTATTGGAAAGGAATTTGCCGAAGTGGAGCGGTTGGGAAGTACTGTCAGTGATCAAAGGCTGAAAGAACGACGAGCTAGGAAACAAATTGCCCAGCTCAGTGAAGAAGCGAAGCAATCGTGCCCCCCTCTCAAGGTGCCTAGCGACAACGTCACTAATGATCTGAGGATGGTGCCCGGTTATAGCAATCTTGCCGATTACCTGCCCGATGATGTACATTATGAACCCATGGAGGTGCAGATACAAAGATACGAGTACGGGAATCCTCTCATCAAAGCTGAAAGATCTCTATCAACGATGATTCGAAGATTGCATGATTGGTACTTGAAAATTTGCAGAGACTCTTGGGGGAGGAGTACTTTGTATGTGAAAGTTAAAAAGGAGCATGACCTCGTTGGAATTGAACTTTTGCCTGTTCCATTTGAGGACTTCTTTCAGGTTTTCAATCAATTGGCCCTCGATAAAACAACGGTCACCGGCTACTGTATGTATGTAGTACTACTTCTGTCATTAAGTCTCTCTATATAGCTCAGCTCTTTCATTGCATGTATTTATAATCATCCTCACTATATTATGCAGATTGAAGATCGCCGAATTGAAGAAAATACAAGTCGGTGATATTGGGTTCATTAACACATATCTCATAGATGCAACTGAGGTTAAATTTCATGCCGTAGATACCGAGGCCAACTTGCTACGATCATTGGTAATAAATGAAAACAAAGATATAATACTCTTTCCTTACAACTTCAAGTGAGTGTTACTGTCTTGTGCGTATTCGGTTTCCCTTATATATATTAGTCAAGGTTATAGTAATGTAATTGATGAGATATGCATGTGTGTGCAGTTACCACTATATTCTCCTAGAGATTAAGCTTGAGCAGGGACTAGTAACTGTCTTAAACTCAAAACAAAAAGATCGCCAGGACTATGCGGACATGACTCAAATGCTCGAGAAGTAAGTTAAATCGATCATTATCCACCATATCAGCAACTTTGTTAATTTCCTGATATATCAAGTAATTGTTTTCTTTGTCTGGCAGGGTTTGGAAAAAATTCTCCAAAAAATCTCTAGGACTCCCGAAGAAGCTGCAATTTAGACACCTGGAAGTAAGTACTATAGTAGCATGTTCCGCGCATCTCCTATTGATTTGGCATTCTTGCTTATCAGTTTGATTGAACTCTATTTCTTGTAAAGTGGTTGTGGCAGGAAAAAGGGAATGATTTCTGTGGATACTACGATTGCGAGTCCATCCGCCACACGACCTGTGAGCGGGGCTACACTGACGAACAATATGAAGTACGTAAATAACAACATTCACAATTTTATTTTATTACCATCATTTGTGTTGAGTTTCATTCATTCATATATATATGTATTGACCCCCTTCTTCAAATTAGATGTTTCTGAAGCGGGATGAACTCCTAGCACCAGCTCGCATGCGAGCAATTCAAGAGGAATTGGCGGCATTCTTTCTTGTCCACGTGATCGCTGAAGACGGAGAATACTATGTGGACCATGAGTCCGCATGATTATATTTGTAAGAGATAATTATTGTATATATGTAGCCGGTAGTGTCGGATAGATATACGAGAACTTGTTGTTCGACCAATCTCTCGGAGAAGGAGAGGTGGTCGATATCACTTCTCTCTGTATGCATATATGTTTATGACGATCTTCTGTTTCCTTCGTTTGCTTACTAGCTAGCTAGCGTGTCTAGTCCTCTCTATACGTATGTATAGTACGTAGCGTCGACCAAGCACGGACATAAGAGAGGACACTTCTCTTATTAATTATAGCTAGCTAACACAATATATGAAACACCTAAATTAACCCCCCAAAACCCCCAACCCCCCCCCCCTTAAAAAAAAACAAAAACCCCAGCCACAGAAATGCTGATGCGTGGATGCCTATTGGTCCCGGTTGGTGCCACCAACCGGGACCAAAGGGTCTCCTGCCTGGGCTCTGCGCACAGGCCACGTGGAGGCCCATCAGTCCCGGTACTGGATTGAACCGGGACTAAAGGGGCAGGGCATTAGTACCGACCCTTTAGTCCCGGTTCAGGAACCGGGACAAAAGGCCCTTACGAACCGGGACAACAGGCCCTTTTTCTACCAGTGTAATTCTATTTCAAGATTAATATCTCAGGAAAGCTCAATGATTGGCATGGCATGGATGAGAAAAGTGGACCCCTCAAAATGCAAAGGACAAAGGATTGGCTCAAGCTCAAAGCTCAAGACTCTACATTTTCTATTTTAGTGATCCAAGATCACATTGAGTCTATAGGAAAGGCCAATACTAGCAAGGAGGGATGAGATGTTGCTTAATGAGGTTCTTGCTCAAAATGCTTAGTGATATGCTCCAAACCCTCAACTACTTTCTCACATCCACATATGATCTAAACCAAAAGTCAAACTCGGCCCCACCGATTCTTTCTATCCAGAGCCACCGAGTTTCAAATCTCATAGCCACTGCCACAAACCCTAGGCAAATCGGTCTCACTGATAGGGATCTTGGTCTCACCGAGATGGGGTTGTAATCTCTTTGTTTCCCTTCATAACATTTCGGTCTCACCGAGATGAGCGATCAGTCCCACAGAGATTGCAATGTAAACTCTCTGTTTTCCCTTCGTAACATTTCGGTCTCACCGAAATGAGCGATCGGTTCCACCGAATTTACCTGACCAACTCTCTGGTTAGCTTGTTACCAAAATTGGTCTCACTAAGTTTGTGTAATCGGTCTCACTGAGATTACGTTATGCCCTAACCCTAATCATATCGGTCCTACCGAGTTGCATGTCGGTCCCACCGAAAACCCTAACGGTCAATAGCTTTGCTGAATCGGTCCAACCGAGTTTAACCATTCGGTCCTACCGAGTTGGGAAAGTTATGTGTAACGGTTATATTTTGTGTGGAGGCTATATATAGCCCTCCACCTCCTGTTCATTCATGAAGAGAGCCATCAAAACAAACCTATACTTCCAACCTATATTTTCTGAGAGAGAACCACCTACACTTGTGTTGAGACCAAGATATTCCATTCCTACCATATGAATCTTGATCTCTAGCCTTCCCCGAGTTGCTTTCCACTCAAATCTTCTTTCCACCAAATCCATATCCTGTGAGAGAGAGTTGAGTGTTGGGGAGTGTGGGAGTCCTGGATTAGGGGGTCTCCGGACAGCCGGACTATCTCCATTGGCCGGACTGTTAGACTATGAAGATACGTGATTGAAACCTTCGTCTCGTGTCCGGATGGGACTCTACTTGGCATGGAAGGCAAGCTAGGCAATACGGATATGTGTATCTCCTCCTTTGTAACCGACCTTGTGTAACCCTAACCTCTCCGGTGTCTATATAAACCAGAGGGTTTTAGTCCGTAGGACAACATACAATCATACCATAGGCTATCTTCTAGGGTTTAGCCTCTCCGATCTCGTGGTAGATCTACACTTGTACTACCCATATCATCAATATTAATTAAGCAGGACGTAGGGTTTTACCTCCATCAAGAGGGCCCGAACCTGGGTAAAACATTGTGTCCCCTGCCTCCTGTTACCATCCTCCTTAGACGCACAGTTCGGGACCCCCTACCCGAGATCCGCCGGTTTTGACACCGACATTGGTGCTTTCATTGAGAGTTCCTCTGTGTTGTGCTGTTAGGTTTGATGGCTCCTACTATCGTCGATAGCGATGCAGTCCAGATTGAGACTTTTCTCCCCGGACAGATCTTCGTGTTCGGCGGCTTTGCATTGCGGGCCAATTCGCTTGGCCATCTCGACCAGATTGAAAGTTATGCCCCTGGCCGCCAGGTCACGTTTGGAAGCTTAAACTACACGGCTGATATCCGTGGAGACTTGATCTTTGACGGATTCGAGCCTCTGCCTTGTGCGTCACGCGGTCACGATGAGCACGATTTAGCTGTACCATCGGACAGTGTTCAGGAGATCGCACAGGCAGCCGCTCCGACCCTCAATTTGGAGCCAGTTGCGCCGTCCATGGACGGGTGGATGGACCCCGCCATAGAGGCCTTACCCTCATCGGCGATCGAGCCAAACATCGACCTTACCTTGCACGAGAGCCGTGTTGTTAAACTGCCGGATCCTTCTCCGGCCACGGACTCCGAGCCGCCGGCGCCCGTTCCTATCGAATCCGATTGGGCGCCTATCATGGAGTTTACCTCCATGGATATTTTTCAGCACTCGCCCTTTGGCGACATACTAAACTATATCCGGCAGGACTGGGATGCGGACGACGAAGAAATTCGCGGCCCACCCACCACCCACTTAGTTGCCACTGTCGATGACTTAACCGACATGCTCAACTTCGAATCCGAAGACATCGACGGTATGGACAACGATGCGGGAGACGAAGAGGAACCACTGCCCACAGGGCACTGGACAGCCACCTCATCATACGATATATACATGGTGGATACACCCAAAGAAGGCAATGGCGACGAGATGGAGGAGGATGAACCCTCCAAGAAGCAACCCAAGCGCCGATGTCAGCGGCGCCGCTCTAACCCCCGCCAAAGCAAAAAGTGGTGATACCGGCATAGGAGATAATAACACTCCAAATAGTGCCGAAGACAACAACAATCCCCTCCAGCAAGATTTAGAGCAGGAGGATGGAGGAGCCAGCCCTCCTAAGAGAGCAGCAGATGGAGAGGCGGAGGATGATAATTACATGTCTCCTCCGAAGACAAAGCAAGCCTCGGCGACGACGACGAATTCGCCATACCAGAGGATCCCATCGAGCAAGAGCACTTCAAACGCTGGCTTATAGCCACGGCAAATAGCCTTAAGAAAAAGCAGCACTAGCTTCAAGCTGATCAAGATCTGCTAGCTGACAGATGGACTGAAGTCCTCGCGGCCGAGGAATATAAACTCGAGCGCCTCTCCAAGAGTTACCCAAAATGTAGGTTGCTACCCCGACTGGAGGAATAAGCGTATGACGTGGCTGATCGGCCACCTCGTGGCCGCGATACAGAGGCATTCCAGCCAAAAACTCAGCCTGCACCCCGACGCCATTCAAATAAAAAGGCATGGGGAGATACGCCAGACCTACGAGACATATTGGAGGACAAAGCAAAGCATGCAAGATCGATCTACGGATCATGAGGGCGCGCCACTATGAGAGACGATAAACGTCATGCCGGATACAAAAATAAATCCAGCCAGGCCGAACACAGCGGGCAAGACCCATTCGAGCTGCGTCGCGATATAGCCCAATACAGAGGCGCCGCACACCCCTTATGCTTCACAGACGAAGTAATGGATCATCAAATCCCAAAAGGTTTCAAACCTATAAATATTGATTCATACAACGGCACAACAGATTCCATGGTATGGATCGAGGATTTCCTCCTCCACATCCACATGGCCCGCGGTGATGACTTACACGCCATCAAATGCCTCCCACTAAAGCTCAAGGGACCAGCGCGGCATTGGCTCAACAGCTTGCCAGCAGAGTCCATTAGTTGTCGGGAAGATCTGGAAGCCGCATTCCTCGACAACTTTCAGGGCACTTATGTGCGGCCACCAGATGCCGATGACTTGAGCCACATAATTCAGCAGCCAGAAGAATCGGCCAGGCAATTTTGTACTCGGTTCCTAACAAAGAAAAATGAAATCATCGATTGTCCGAATGCAGAGGCACTAGAGGCTTTCAAACACAACATCCGCGACGAATGGCTAGCCCGGCACCTTGATCAGGAAAAGCCGAAATATATGGCAGCCCTCACGACACTCATGACCCGCTTTTGTGCGGGAGAAGACAGTTGGCTGGCTCGCAGTAATAACATATCAAAGAACCATGGTACTTCGGATACCAAGGATGGCAATAGCAGGTCACGTCGCAACAAACATAAGTGTCGCATTAACAATGATAATACCGAGGATACGACAGTCAATGCCGGATTCAAAGGCTCTAAACCCGGTCAGCAGAAAAAGCCATTCAAACAAAGTACGCCGGGTCCATCCAGCTTGGACCGTATACTCGATCGCTCGTGTCAAATACACGGCACCCCGGAAAAGCCAGCCAATCACACCAACATGGATTGTTGGGTGTTCAAGCAGGCTAGCAAGTTAATTGCCGAAAACAAGGACAAGGGGCCACATAGAGATGACAAGGAGGAGCCCCGACAGCCACACACCAGAGGATAGAAGAGGTTTCCCCCACAAGTGCGGACAGTGAACATGATATACGCAACCCACATCCCAAGAGGGAGCGGAATCATGCGCTCAGGGACGTATATGCGTTGGAGCCAGTCGCCCCAAAGTTAAACCCATGGTCCTCCTATCCGATCACTTTCGATCGTAGGGACCATCCCACTAGTATCCGTCATGGCGGATTCGCCGCCCTGGTTCTAGACCCAATCATTGACGGATTTCTCCTCACTCGAGTCCTTATGGATGGCGGCAGCAGCCTGAACCTGCTTTATCAGGAGGCAGTGCGCAAAATGGGTATAGACCCCTCAAGGATCAAACCCACAAAAACGACCTTTAAAGGCGTCATTCCAGGCGTAGAGGCCCATTGCACAGGCTCAATTACACTGGAAGTGGTCTTCGGATCCCCAGATAACTTCCGAAGTGAAGAGTTAATCTTCGATATAGTCCCATTCCGCTGTGGTTACCATGCACTGCTCAGGCGAACCGCATGTGCGAGAATCAATGCGGCACCGCATTATGCCTACCTCATGCTCAAGATGCCAGGACCTCACGGGGTTATTACAGTCAATGGAAACACAGAGCACTCTCCCCGAATGGATGAGCACACCGCGGCCCTCGCAGCAGAAGCGCAAAGCAACCTCTCAAGGCAATCCACCAGTTCGGGGTTTCAAGACCCGGACACCTTCAAGAGTGCTCAGAGCAATCGGCAACTAGACCGACTGGTGCGATCTGAGCTCACATAGCAATGCGGCCCCCACCCTAGTCCCAGCCGAACAGCGAAACTCGTTCCATGCGTACATCATTACGCATTAAAAATACCATGGGCACAGGTGGGGAGGGGGACACAACTGCAGCACGCCCCAAGACGCGGCTTAAACCGCACTAGGGGCTTCCCGTTTGTTTATTTTTCTCTTTTTCAGGACCTTAATCTCTGGAAACCCTGTCCGGCAGCACTATTGCCGAACACATGATGCAACAACCAAGGAGAGAGAAAGCTACGTCACACCACGGAATTCCCAGGTGGATTACAATAATGAGCGAAATATTTAATTTAATATTGTTCCTCAGCTTGCCCTTGGAAGGGACATAGTCCTACTCTGTCCTTATCGCACCATCTGTATCATTCTGCTTTAATGCAACTTTTTGAATAAACAACGCATAACATTACGACTGTTATTGCATTCTTGTTATATATATATATATATATATATATATATATGTGTGTGTGTGTGTGTGTGTGTGTGTGTGTGTTCATTAATGACGCCTTGCAACCGTACACTTTGGTACGGCCAATACACCAGGGGCTTATGTACCCACAACATGGTGTGAAAAGTCCGAACACTTTCACAAGTGTGGCACCCCGAACTTACAGCATTATATGCATCAGCTCCGAATCATGTCTTTGGTCAAATGTTGGGTTTGCCCGGCTCCTATGTTTTGGTACCTTACGTTCTGCTCTATCGGCTAAGGTAGCGCTCGGAGAACTACTGCGATTGTGCCCCGGTTCTGCTGGGCTAAAGCACCTTAGTAGAGAAAGCTAAAACTGACTGTCATGATAAGGCGAGAGACTGGTCGTTGTTCGGCGAGGTTTTTCGAGTCCCTAAAGACTTATGCCGCTTAGAGCGAGGGGCCGGCCCTGTCCGGTTTAAAGGCGTGTATTGCGCCCCGAATTCGGCCTTCCGAATACCAGGGGCTTCACCAAATTTTAAAATTATAGAATTCTATGGCTAAGTGAGAGTGATAAAGCATTATTAGTACGGTTGCCTTGTTCGTTGTGCTGAGCACCTCCCTCGAAGGACCCAAATATGGGAACAAGAGTGCTCAGGTTTATCCCGAACACCCCACCACTCGTGGCATGGGGGCAGAAGCCGAGGGCTAGCCATATCTCAGATTGGATAAACAGCCAAACAGAAGGTAATATTTGAAATTCACACAAGCGTTGCATAGCGCATATGAAACAAGGTTTATCATACAGGATCACATGAGCAAGTTTACTCAAATATTACATCCTTTGAACAATCGTCCGCTACAAGACGGGCACCCTTCAGGACACCCTCATAATAAATTTTGGGGGTGCGATGCTCCTTGCCCTGCGGCGGCCCTTCCTTGATCAGCTTCATAGCATCTAGCTTGGCCCACTGCACCTTCACACGGGCGAAAGCCTGGCGTGCACCTTCAATGCAGACGGATCACTTGACGACCTCCAGCCATGGGCAGGCATCCACAAGCCGCCTCACCAGGCCGAAGTAGCTATTCGGAAGGGCGTTGCCCGGCCACAGCCGGACTATAAGGCCCTTCATGGCCTGTTCGGCCGCCTCGTGCAGCTCGACCAGCTGCTTTAGCTGGTCGCTCAGAGGCATCGGGTGTTCGGTCCCAGTATACTGAGACCAGAACAGCTTCTTCGTTGAGCTTCCCTCCTCGGCCTGGTAAACTGTGCGGCATCCGACACGCTGTGGGGAAAATCTGCGAATGCTCCTGGAGAGCTCTGAATTCGGGTAGGTAATCGGTAATTTACTCTTACATGCTTGCTCTGCATATAGAATGCCTTACCCGCCGCTATCTTCTTCATTGTGTCGTTCTCCTGGAGGGCCTTTTGGGCTTCGGCCTTGGCACTTTTTGCGCTCTCGAGGGCCGCGGCAAGCTCAGACTCTCGCTTCTTCGAGTCAAGCTCCAATGCCTCGTGCTTCGTCACGAGAACCTGGAGCTCTTACTGCACCTCGCCCACACGAGCCTCTCGCTTTTCCCGCTCGGTGCGCTCCTTGGCCACTTTATCTTCGGCCTAGGTTAGCGCTTGCTTCAGGGTTGCCACCTCAGTTGTGGCCCCTGGCAGATATACGATGATCCTGTCATTTTGTAATCGCATCTTCTTTTATATATACATATCTATAGACAGGGTATTACTAACATTTTTCTCCTCGAGCTCCCTCTTGGCAAGGCCGAGCTCTTTCTTGGACTCCTCAAGGTCCTGCTTCAGTACGGCGACCTCCGCGGTCAGTGCGGCGGACGCCAGCATTGAAGCCTGCATACGCATATCGACATACTTAAATTAGACTCCTGTGATATTGTTTGATCCTCTCTTCGGCTTTTCTTTGTGAACACCGAACAGAGCATCAGGGGCTACTGTCTATGCGGTAATATTTTTTCTATATTTTAACACTTACCTCAAAGCCTGTTAGAAGGCTGGCACAGGCTTCAGTCAATCCGCTCTTGGCGGACTCAACCTTCTGGACCACCACACTCATAATAGTACGGTGCTCCTCGTCGATGGAAGCGGTGCGAAGCGCTTCCAGCAGATTGTCCGGCGCCTCTGGATGGACGAAGGTCACCGGTACAAGCGTCTCGCCCTTCTTAGAAGGAGGCCGACTGCCCGAGTCCGAAACCACTGGAGGTTCCGGCGCGGCGTTCGGCTGAGGGCCGAACACGGAGCCCTCAGGGGCCTTGTCCCCTCGGCTCCCGGATTCCGGGAGGCCGCCTTGAGGCACCTCCGGACTATCTCCCCTCGACCCGGTGCCTCATGAGATAGCACACTGGCGTCGTCCGCAGGAGGAGGGGAGGTGGCGGTCGGGACTAGATCGCTATCCATATTCGACGAGCCCAGGGAGCCGTCCGATGATACATCGATACGGGCTCGGGGCGGCCTGCATAATCATATTTCGGCGTTAGGTGAAGTAGTGCGACAAAGGAATACTATGAGTTACTCTGGTATCCGAATACTTACGACTTCCCCAGGGGCTTGGCCCTGGGCAGCCACTCGTCTTCGTCGTCGGCGGCGGTGGTAGAGCTGTCTAGAAGGAGAGTCCCCCCCTTCTTGGACCCTTCGGCCTCCACAGTTGGGGCGGCCTTCCCTTTCTTGTCTACCCCGTCTGGAGGAGGAGCATCTTTTTCTGCCTCCTCGTCTTCGGGGGAGGATTGCGCAGTAGAGTCCTCGGACGGTGAGTCCGATCACGCTTGGCGTCGGGAACTCTTTTGGGTTCCCTTGGCCTTCTTGGTCTTCTCAGGCACCGTATAAGGAGCCGGAGTCAGCATCTTCGTTAGAAGAGCGCCTGTATTGTTTTCGAGCAAAGGGGCCTGTCGGTGTCAAAACCGGTGGATCTTGGGTAGGGGGTCCCGAACTGTGCGTCTTGGCCGGATGGTAACAGGAGGCAGGGGACACGATGTTTTACCCAGGTTTGGGCCCTCTTGATGGAGGTAAAACCCTACGTCTTGCTTGATTGATATTGATGATATGGTTAGTACAAGAGTAGATTTACCATGAGATCAGAGAGGCTAAACCCTAGAATCTAGCCTATGTTATGATTGTATGTTGTCGTTGTTGTTGTCCTACGGACTAAAACCCTTCGGTTTGTATAGACACCGGAGAGGGTTAGGGTTACACAAGGTCAGTTTCAAAGGAGGAGATATCCATATCCGTATTGCCTAGCTTGCCTTCCACGCCAAGTAGAGTCCCATCCGGACACGAGACGAAGTCTTCAATCTTGTATCTTCATAGTCCAATAGTCCAGCCAAAGGAAAATAGTTCGGCTGTCCGGAGGCCCCCTAATCCAGGACTCCCTCAGTACCCCCTGAACTAGGCTTCAATGACGATGAGTCTGGCGCACAGTATTGTCTTCGGCATTGCAAGGCGGGTTCCTTCTCCGAATACATCATAGAAGAATTTGAATACGAGGATAGTGTCTGACCCTCTAAAATAAGTTCGACATTCCACCGTAGAGAGAATAATATTTTCGCAGATCTAATTTGCTGGCTTGTTTTGACAGTATGACGTTATGTCATGGCCCGGTGATTATTCAAACCGTTCCCTTTAACCAGCCCCGCACATAACGCGAGGCAGTTTTTCGACACGTGCTGTCAAAGCAGATATCGTGTCCCCTTATTTCGAGATACTCATCAATACGGGCGTGGGTAACCCAACCGCGCCATCAATTATGGCGCTTGGGGGATAAGCGAGTTTTACCAGGCAAGTGGGGACACTTAGCTTTGTCCGCCCATATAAAGGGATAAGGATTCACCTTTCTATCCACCCCTTCTTCCTCATTTGCTCATCCGTTTTTGCACACTCGAGCTCTAGCACCCAAGTCCGCACTTCCCACCTCTACCTTCTCCAACCATGTCCGGAGCAGGAGGCAGGTGGATGGTCTCCTCCGTCACAGAGGGAGACATCAAGAAGCTGCGCGGAGCCGAATACTTAGCCGCGAACATCGTGCATCGGCTGCCCGCTACGGGGCAGATCGTCCCTACCCCGGAACCTCACGAGAGGGTAGTTTTCCTTCACCTCTTCCTCCACGGACTAGGGTTTCCCCTCCATCCATTCGTCCGTGGTCTCATGTTCTACTATGGGCTGGACTTTCATGATCTGGCCCCGAACTTTATCCTCAACATCTCGGCATTCATCATTGTGTGTGAGGCTTTCCTCCGCATCCGGCCCCACTTCGGCATGTGGTTAAAGACCTTCAATATCAAGCCGAAGGTGGTACGAGGCCAACAAGCAGAATGCGGTGGAGCCATGGTGGTCAAGATGCCCAACATTATATGGCTCGAAGGCTCCTTCGTGGAGACAATAAAGGGATGGCAATCAGCGTGGTTCTACATCACCGAGTCGCGCGACGCCAAATGGGTGGCAGCCCCCAAGTTTCGATCCGGATTCCCTACATGGCTCACTTCCTGGAAAGAGAAGGGCTTGTCGTGGGGTTCGTCGGTGGAGCTGGATGGACTCCATAAATGTGTCTGGAGTATGGCGAGCAAGAAGCTCAAGCTTGTCAACAAAGTCCAAGTTATGCTCATCCGCCGGATCTTCCCATGTCAACAATGGGATTTTACCTTGTGGGAGTTCGTCATAGAAGTGTCATATGTATGACAGAAAAAAATTCGTTCGGCCCAAAATGTCACGGATGTGTCTTGTTTTTTGTTGTGATACACACATCTTGTTAAGTTGAAATGTTTCTGTTGCGTTCGCTAATCGAAAACAGTTCGTCTGAGTGAACCGTATGCTTTATATCACACACACCTTGATCTGGCTAACAGTTTATGTTGCACTCCCTAATAGCAAACAGTTCATCGGAGCGAACTATATTCCGTTTATCCCACACACATTGATATGGTTGCCCATTTTTGTTGTTTTGCCCATCGCAAACAGTTCGAAAACAGGTTAACCATGTGCCCTTCATCACACACGCAACTAAAATCTGAACCGTGTTTGATGCATCCTCCATCACAAACGTTTTGCACCTTTTTGATGGTTTTTTACACCATCATTTGGGATTATTGCATCGTACACAGTTTCGTCAAAGGGTCTCTGATCATAGTGTCGCGTTAGCAGCATCCTGCGGTAGTGAAACGAACCCCGAAAAATCACAAAAATTGACACAACACTCGTGTTGTTCTATGTTGACACGAGAAAAAATTTGAAAGCAATAAGAGGTAATGGATATCGTTTCGTCCCCAAAGGTGGGACGTTCCCTATCAAAACCATCATGCTTGTTGTGATAAGCTCTGGTTTGTGAGAAGCTTATACCCAAACTTATCGAAACCATAAGAGGCAATGCATTAACTATGTTGATGCCGCTCCATGATACCATGCCAAGTTTCATGAATTTCAGATGAGTTTTGGATTTACTAAAGTTTAAAAACTAGGTATCTCAATGTTTTCCCAGCAATCAACAGTGCCCTGGTGTTTGAAATTCATTTCCATTTCTTGCATGGGACCTAAGCATGCACCCAAGGACACATATTTGATTTTTCAACTAATTTATATGCACAGGAGCATGTGCATGTAGTTCAACTTTGAATTATGCACATAAATGCATTGAAAACTCAGTTAATGCATAAAAATGTTGAAATGGACCCCGAAAAATCACAAAAAAGCACAACACTCCGCTTGTTCTATGTTGACATGAGAAATATTTTGAAAGCAATAAGAGACAATGGATATCATTTCGTCCCCAAAGGTAGGGTGTTCCCTACCGAGACCAGCATGCTTGTTGTGAGAAGCATATACCCAAACCTACCCCAAATGGGACAAAATTTATCATGGCATGTTGCTTCCACTCCTTGATAGCATGCCAAGTTTCATGAATTTCAGACGAGTTTTGGATTTACTAGAATTTAAAAACAAGGTATCTCAATGTTTGCGGCCGAGTGACGGCGGCAGGGTGTTTGACATTCATTCACATTTCTTGCATGGGACCTAAGCATGCACCCAAGGACAAAGATTTGATTTTCAACCAATTTATACACACTAGAGCATGTGCATGTAGTTCAAATTTGAATTATGCACATAAATGCATTGAAAACTCAATTAATGCATAAAAATGTCCAAATGAACCCTGAATAACTCTAATTCTTTCATGACACACATATAGTTGCATGATCACTGCAGATAAAAGGTCTAGCAATTCATACACCGTCCATGGCCTCTATGACCGCATTATGTAATTCAAATCAAGATGAAAAATCAAGTAGATCCCACATAGTTTATTATAACCAACCGTTTGAGATGCGGCACAAAATATCATGGAGCACCGTCAGAGAATACTACGCATATGGCTTACGCGAGAAGGTGCGACAGCTATAGTCCATAGCCCGCTCTGAATAAGTGACCGTGTCTGATGACACTTTGCGTGCCAATTTTTTCACTGAAGCGATTCCAAATTTTCGGCTTCCGCGGAAATATCTACCTCCCGCCCCATCCCCTTTACCAAAAGCCACATTTCCCCTGTTTCCACCTTCCTTTCCAGGTTGAAACCTTCACTCCTTGCTTGCAGCACCGCCTCCTCGCCGGCAACCCTCCTTCACCCTAATCGTCCTCGCCTATCTAGGCAGGTAATCCACACCCGACCACCATCCTCCTCCTCCTTCCACATCCCACATGCCCTGATCGCCAGCGGGAGCGCGACACCTTCCACCCAAATCATCGACCCCTCCACCAAATAAGCGACGGCCTAAGCCTTGGTGCACATAGTATAGCTAGGATCTCAAGGAGCATTTGGCAGCGGAGAAGCAAATCACGGCTGTACGCTTGGATGAGGTCATGATGGCTGCCATTCGTGCTGACCCCCAGATCTTGGAGGAGCACCTTGCCATCGAGGCCACCATTGATGCCTCGTGCGCCAATGCCGTGACGCAATTGGCTGCTTTAAACGATAGTTTGTGGCATTTACTCAAGGCTACCATCGGTGCCTTCAATGAAGACTACGAAGTGTTTTCTCAGCGTGCATGTGCTTACCTCATCTCGAGAGCCAGCAGGTTGGTGCCCCGAGTGGCTCAGGCAAGTCGCCACTACAACGAGGGCACCCACGATGCAGAGGCCTCGCCCTCTTCTATGTCCAAGGAGCCAATCATCATTGATATCTCCGACAATGACGAGTAGCTTGCCTTATTAGCTCACTATAAGGACCCATGTTCAGTTTGCTAGCTACTGCCTTTCCTTAACAAATTGTAGTGAATTGTGCTATCTACTTTTACCATGCAATCTTCTGCAATAGTGTATATGTTCTATATGTCGTGCAATGTGGTGTTCAGTTAACTGCTTGGTTCAATTCTATAAATGTGATGTTCAATTCTTCAGGGTGCAATATTTCCAAGTTGTTAAGCATTCTTGGTTTGGTTAACTATCTGATCTTCTATTACGATTATGTTATATTGTGCAATGTGGTGCTCAGTTAACGCTTGTTTCATTTGTTGTGGTGTTTAGTTAACTGCTTGGTTCAATTCTGCAATGGGATGTTCAATTGTTGTGGCTGCATTCTATTATTGTATACCATGTGAGGAATAAATCGAATTTGGCTGTACTAAATACATGAGAAACAAATACAATTGCTATATTTCCAATTTGTTAAGCACACTTGGTTTGGTTAACTATCTGATCTTCTATTAGGAGTATGTTATATTGTGAAATATGGTGCTTAGTTAACGTTTGGTTCATTTGTTGTGGTGTTTAGTAAACTGCTTGGTTCACTTCTGCAATGCGATGTTCAATTGTTGTGGATGCGTTCTGTTATTGTATACCATGTGAGGAATAATCGAATTTGGCTGCACTTAATACATGAGAAACATATACAAGTGCTATATTTCCTAGTTCTTAATCATGATTGGTTTGGATAAATGGGTTTTCCATGTGGCTTGAATTAATCTGATGAATCTGCAATGTGCTTATTTATCATCAACATATTTTACTGAGAGCATGCGAACCCTTACTTAACCCGATGACTAACTACCTTATATGTGTTGCAGGGAAACAATGGGAAGAACTGAGGTCTACAAGATGGTACTAACTATTATACCTTGCCTTTTTTATTCCTTTGCCCCATTACCAATATAGAGAAGATATTTATGCACATCCTTGTTTTCTGGCTTTAGTGATGATTACCTCCCAAACCACCTCTGTGGTCAGGAGGCAAGGAAATTTTTCATACAACACCCATGGTTCAATATTGAAGTGTTCTTGAAGAGGTCGAAGGATGGACGGTCAATCATCCACAGGCGCTGGCCTAAAGTTGCAAAGACCTTCAACATGAATGAAGGCTCAATATCCGCCTTCCACTTCAGCAATTTTCCAGATGAGATGCATCTCTCTAGGTACCATCTATGATGCTAATTTTGAAAGGTTCTAGATGCTGCATGTGAAACTTGCTGCTGGTGCAGTTGTGTAATGGGCTAGCTGAGTGCTGAAGCTATATCATGACGTACTCTGATGTATTTGAATTAGGAAATCTAGCTTCCTTAATATGGAAATGGAATATATTATGTGCTTAATAGGAATGTCAATTAGATTAGTAAATGGATTATTAATAATAGGGCAATTAGCCTACTAATTGGCCAATTAGCTTGGAAATTGGGTTTTCCTATTGCAAATGGTTATTGAGAAAACACCATGGGTGATGACCTCAGGCAACGCACACAGTTTCTAGGAATAAACCTTGTTGGATCAATGAACAATCACACATGACATTCACACGACCTCATTTTGCCGAGCATGTGTGCCATCAGGGCATATCACCGACGGTTTCTGGGCCATGTGGGAAGTACCCCCTATCGCCCACACTCACTTGGCTACGGTTCCAAATGCCATCGCGGAAAGGGGTTATAAACCGTTTTTAGCACCTCGTTGTACTAGTTATCATCACTAGTAGCCCCCAAGGGCCGGCTTAAACAATCAAGTTAAGCCAGGACTTTAAATAGCAGTAATCAGTATGAGTAAACCGGGACTTATACCACTGCTTGAAACCAATATCCTGACATGTGGTCTTTATAGACCGGATCATATCATTTTGTCCAGGACAACAGAATTTTTTTTCTTAAAAAGAGAAATAGGAATTAGCCCCCAAGTGCCAAGGAAAATACTTGTATTGTGCTTGGGACATCCAAAAATAATCATGATCATAATATCTTCCATGTTTGTTCATGTCACAGGCTGAACTGAGTGAGAAAGATTCATAGCTAAATGATCTGAAGGCCAACATTAAAACTTAGCAATCTAATACATCCAAGGCCAAATCAAAACTGAAGAGTGCTTTGGAAAACATTGAGAAACTTAATAAAAATTTCAATAATGATAAAACCGGCTGGGAGACTGAGAAGGCGGCTCTATTGAAGAGAGTAGAGGATGCTGAAAAAGCGCTTAAACCGGTGACTGACGGGTTGTCCGGTTTGAGACAGCACATCAGTAATATGTCATTAGCCATCTTCGGTAAGTTGGAAACATGACTTCTCATATCCCATATTATAAACATTCACCGGTTTACCAATAACTTTGTTGATGTAGGCTCCCGGAGCATCAAGTTGGGCTTATACATGCGCATCAGGCTAAAGGCTGTCTATACTCTTGTAGAACATTTATACACTGGCGCTCAACGGACCATTGCTACTGCTATTCACAATAAACAACCTCCCACCCTTATCAAGCACACATTGGAGAAGTTGTCAGTACAACCTCAAAGGATTGAAGAGTTGAAACGAGCATCTACCCGAGCCGGCGCCTTGACTGCTTTAAGCCGGGCAAAAGCATGGCAATCAGACCTTGATCTTGAAGAATTAGACACTGGTTGCCCAAGTGTAAAAGGAGGATGGATCACCCTTTAGCGTTGATGACTTTGCAGATATAGCAAGAGCCATGTGTCCATTAGAGACCCGGATGGCTGAAGAAACCAATATATCTCAATACCAGGTGGCTTATGATGCTGATAACAAAAAGATGAAGACTCCGGTGCATCCAGAGGTGGATCTGATCCCACCGACGCATGAACATACCTTTCCTCCTGACATTGATTCATCCAATATTATTGATGATAAGGCTGTGTTTAGAGCTTTGACCGGTATCAATTGGTCTACGCCTGACTTCCAGCCAATGGATAATCAAGGAGCTGAAGAAAAAGAAAAAAGCACAAGATGATGCGGAGGCTTCGACCCGCCAAGACTCATGAGAACTGATCCACTGGCTGGTTAATAATGGGCATCATCAGGTCTTTCTTGAAAAAACACTTATTCATTTGGGCCCACAGAGCCATGTAATAGGCTAGTTAAACTCTGATCTATCATGCCATCATGCATGTTTTGTTTGCATAATAGTACTAATCCGTCAGTTGAAGATGTGCCACTTATGCTCACGATATAATCAATTATGCAAGTCAGATTCATCATTTTTCCTGCACACAAACAGATCACAAGTGCCCTGGCAGTTTATCCCAAGGTGGGTCACAATATCCCATATAAAAACCACTGGTGACTATAATAGTCCATAACCAGGGCTGGTTTAATCACAACCTCATATAATCATAACAAAACATTATACCTCTGATATTTGCTCACACTGTTGGCTCATCTTACCTGTCCAGTAAGGGTTACAACCCAAGGATTGAGAGCACAACGCCCTATTTAATTGATTCTTATTGCCGGCTCATAATGCCATATGTAGTAAGGGGTAATCAGCCAAAAACTTAGAGCCAGTATTCTAAGAAAAAAATGATCATACGCTGACGACTTAAAGTCCAAAGCTAGGCCAGATTAATAAACTTCGGATAGATTCATATATGAACCATAAGGCAACATAGCCCTCATCGGTTTTCAACCATGTATTAACATGTCCCAAGAGATGAATCTCAAAAAATGTTCAAATCAAATATAAATCAAACACAAGGCTTTCATAGGGTGCCAAGCCTCAAAATCAAGTGCTTTTCAAGGGCCGCACAGCCGCTGAGTTAAACCTTCATTCAAACCTTGTAAGCCGGGCCTCACATGACCAATTGTCATTTTAACTTTGACAAGTTCAGGGTCTTTATAAGATTGACTGTCAAGAGTACGGCGAGTCATTCTAGGATTACCTAGGCGGAGTGGAAGACTTATAAAGGAAGGTTAACCTGGATTTTTTGGTGAATACACCGGGCGTCCAAGCCTACTACAAGGGTCATCAAAGCTCTGTCCATTAACAAGAGCCCCCAACTAATATTTCATTCCAGGCGTATAAGCCGGATCAGCAGGGTAGTCATACCTATGCTCAATGAGCAGGAAGCCCCAAAGTATTTGGTAACTATGGCGCACAAGCCGGATCAAGAGGGTAGTCATAGCTATGCTCGATGAGAAGGAAGCCCCCAAGTGACAATATGATGTGACAATAAAGACTCATTATTCTCATAAATGAAACGATAGAGCCCCTGACATAGCAGGGATGCTGGCTTTATTATATTCATCATAATATATACATTTTCAAAATATGTACATCACAAGAGCCCGTGGCTTAGGTGTAATAAGGCCGAAGATGAGCAATAGTCCATGACTGGTGGATAAGCCGGTGACGTGCATGAGTCCTTGTGGTCTCGAACATCAATAAGGTAGTATGACCCATTGTTCAGATTTTTTTCTGACCACAATGGGTCCTTCCCAAGGTGGGGATAGTTTGTGCATATCAGTTTGATCCTGGATAAGCAGGGGCACCAAATCGCCGTCTTGAAAGGTCCTGGTTATAACCCGGCGCACATCTTGCTGATAAATCGCTGAACAAGCCGCCGCAAGGTCACACTCCTCATCCAACAGGTCAATAGCATCCTGACGTGCTTTTTCATTATCAGCTTCAACATAAGCAGCCACATGAGGCGAATCATGAAGGATGTCACTAGGGAGAACCGCCTCTACTCCGTAAACCATGAAGAAAAGGCGTGTAACCCGTAGATCTATTGGGGTGGTATTGATGCTCCATAACACTGAGGGTAATTCCTCCACCCAACAATGCGGCGGCCTCTGCAAAGGGACCATAAGTCGGGGCTTGATGCCTCTCAAAATTTCTTGATTGTCTCTTTAAGCTTGACCATTGGACTGGGGGTGAGCTACTGATGATACATCAAGTCGAATATGCTCTCGTTGACAAAACTTTCTCATAGTACCCTTGGATAGCTTAGTGCCATTATCAGTTATAATGATGTGGGGAAAACCAAAAGAAAAAATCACCTTTTTGGTGAATTGAACCGCTGTCGCCACGTCATATTTATTAACCGGCTCTGCTTCAACCCACATTGTAAATTTGTCAACCGCCACCAAAAGGTGGGTCTTTTTATCCTTGGACCTTTTGAAAGGTCCAACCATATCAAGCCCCCAAACAGCAAATTGCCAAGCAATTGGAATCATCCTCAATTCTTGAGCCAGAATATGAGCTCGTCTTGAAAATTTCTAACAGCCATCACATCTACTAACCAAATCTTCTGCATCAGCATGAGCCATCAGCCAATAAAAACCATGACGAAGCCTTGGCCAAGAGAGACTTAGAGCCAACATGATGACCACAATCTCCTTCATGAATCTCTCATAGAATCTCACGGCCCTCCTCAGGAGAAACACAATGTTGAAACACCCATGTGACCCTGCAATGGTCCCCATTGACAATAGTCATTGACTTAGACTCTCGGGTTATCTGCCTGGCCAAAGTTTCATCCTCAGGTAGCTCGCCCCGGGTTATATAAGCCAAATAAGGAACTGTCCAGTCAGGAATTGCATGAAAAGCCGCCACCAGCTGTGCCTCCAGGTCAGGAATAGCAAGATCTTCCTGTGTAGGCAATTTCACTGAAGGGTTATGCAGAATATCAAGGAAAACATTGGGTGGCACCGACTTACGTTGGGACCCCAACCGGCCTAAAGCATTAGTTGCCTCATTTTTCCTCCGATCAACATGCTCTAATTGATAGCCCTTGAAGTGACCAGCAATAGCGTCCACCTCTCGGCGATAAGCTGCCCTGAGTGGGTCCTTAGAATCCCAAGTGCCTGAAACTTGCTGAGCCACTAAATCTGAGTCACCAAAACACCTCACCGGGCTTAGATTCATCTCTTTAGCCATCCGAAGACAATGGAGTAAGGCTTCATACTCAGCTGCATTGTTAGTACAAGGTGAGGGAGTCCTCGACTAAGGGGTCCTCGGGCATCCGGCCTGTTAGCCATGAGCCAGACTGATGGGCTGTGAAGATGTGAAGACTGAAGACGGCACCTGTGTCCAGATGGGACTCTCCTTAGTGTGGAAGGCAAGCTTGGTGATCGAATAAGTGATTCCTTTCTTTGTAACCGACCTTGTGTAACCCTAGATCCTCCCGGTGTCTATATAAATCGGAGGACTTAGTCCGGAGGACTACAATCATCACCATAGTCATACACTTTAGGCTTTAGGGTTTAGCCATCTCGATCTCGTGGTAGATCAACTCTTCTCACACTCATATTCATCAAGATCAATCAAGCAGGAAGTAGGGTATTACCTCCATAGAGAGGGCCCGAACCTGGGTAAACATCGTGTCCCCTGTCTCCTATTACCATCGTCTTAGTCGCATAGTTCGGGACCCCCTACCCGAGATCCGCCGGTTTTGACACCGACATTGGTGCTTTCATTGAGAGTTCCACTTTGACGTCGATGACAGGATCGATGGCTCGCCTTGTTCTCAAGGACAATATCACAGCCGGAGGAGCACTGGCCCCAGGCCAAACCCTCCGGCTAGGCGGCTTTACCATGACCGCCCGTTTAGTTGTTAAGCCGATGATGACCTCCCGGGTCATCGAAAATCCCCTTCATATTGACTCCGAACACTCCAAGCAGATGGATCTAGCGGAGCTTTCGTCTTTAAACAAGCTCCTAGATCACATCACCGCCCTAGGGGTCGCCATAGACTACGTTTGAATTGGGCTTAAACCCGATCAGAGAGAAATCAAATCTCCACCAATCACCCACCAGATAGCGATAGTCGAGGAGCGAGACGACAACTCTTCCCGCATACTAAAGACGGTCTATGTCCGGATCTCCGGCTTTGAAGAGCCGGACACCCACCTGCGAGGAGATACATCCTGCCCTTCGAACATAGAATTGGACGATGGGCCTAAGAAATCAGTGGATATCCCGGAGCCCGATCTGTTAAGTTCGGAAGTCCTTCAGACTCCGGATCCAAAATTGGGACAGGGTTCAGATTTAAAACCACCCACCCACCCAAATATAAGCACTCTCAAGAGCATACAACAGCAGTCTCAGAAAACGGTCGACCACTTCTTGGCCAAATTCCTTCTTGTCAAAGACAAGATTAAAGATTACCGCGACGATGAAGCAATCTCAACGTTCCGCAACAATTGCATGGACGAAGGAATCCTCAACGCCATGAACCGCCGTCACATAATAAAGTTCGCTGACTTGGCAACTATTGTATAGAAGTACAGTGCGATGGAAAGCGCCTGGAAAACTCAGGCAGCCTGTTGGGAACCATCTATAACACAAACAATGCGGCTATATCTCCCACGTGTTGGGGCATGACTTAGAGGCATAGCCGCATGGTAGGTTTGTTGCAAGAGGGGTAATCTTCACACTATCCCATGTACTGAATAAGAAAGGGATAAAGAGTTGGCTTACAATCGCCACTTCACACAAATAGAAGTTAAACATACATCATCCAAATTACAATCAAGGTCCGACTACGGAACCAAAATAAAGAAAGACAACCCCAAATGCTAGATCCCCGATCGTCCCAACTGGGCTCCACTACTGATCAACGAAACAACAGAACGAACATGAACTTCATCAAGCTCCCACTTGAGCTCAGTTGCTTCATCTACACTAGTATCATTGGCACCTGCAACTCTTTGGAAGTTTCTGTGAGC
Organism: Triticum aestivum; assembly: GCF_018294505.1. Classification (NCBI taxonomy): domain Eukaryota; kingdom Viridiplantae; phylum Streptophyta; class Magnoliopsida; order Poales; family Poaceae; genus Triticum; species Triticum aestivum. The sequence continues at coordinate 594,905,137 of NC_057812.1, read as the reverse complement.
CACGAGGACTCAGCAATCTCACACCCGTGGGATCAAGACTATTTAAGCTTATGGGTAGGAAAAGGTAGTGAGGTAGAGCTGCAGCAAGCACTAGCATATATGGTGGCTAACATACGCAAAAGAGAGCGAGAAGAGAAGCAGGGCATGGTCGTGAAGCTAAAAATGATCAAGAAGTGATCCTGAAACTACTTACGTTCAAACATAACACAAGAACCGTGTTCACTTCCCGGACTCCGCTGAAAAGAGAGCATCACGGCTACACACGCGGTTGATGCATTTTAATTAAGTCAAGTGTAAAGTTCTCTACAACAGGACGTTAACAAATTCCCATATGCCACATAACTATGGGCACGACTTTTGAAAGTTCAAACCCTGCAGGGCTATCCCAGCTTAGCCCATCACAAGCTCTCACGGTCAATGAAGGATATTCCTTCTCCCAGGAAGACCCGATCAGGCTTGGAATCCCGGTTACAAGCCATTTCAACAATGGTAAAACAAGACCAGCAAAGCCACCCGATGTGCCGAAAGTCCCGTTAGGAGCTGCACATATCTCGTTCTCAGGGCATAACCGGATAAGACGTCCTACGAGTAAAACCAAACCTCAAGTTTCCTCGAGGTTGCCCCGCAGTCTACTTGGTTTGGACCAACACTTAGAGAAGCACTGGCCCGAGGGGGTTAAAATAAAGATGACCCTCAAGTTGGCCGACCCAAGGGAAGGGTAATGGGTTGTTAGGCAAATGTAAAACCAAGGTTGGGCCTTACTGGAGGAGTTTTATTCAAAGAGAACTGTCAAGGGGTTCCCATAACACCCAACTGCATAAGGAACACAAAATCAAGGAACATAACACCGGTATGACGGAAAGTAGGGCGGCAAGAGTGGAACAAAACACCAGGCATAAGGCCGAGCCTTATACCCTTTACCAAGTATATAGATGCATTAATTAACATAATAGATATTGTGATATCCCAACATATCCATGTTCCAACATGGAACAAACTTCAACTTCACCTGCAACTAGCAACACTATAAGAGGGGCTGAGGAAAAAGGTAACATAGACAAACAACAGTTTGCTAGGAAAAGGTTGGTTAGAGGCTTGACATGGCAATATGGGAGGCATGATATAGCAACTGGTAGGTAGCGTGGCATAGCAATAGAGCGAACAACTAGCAAGCAAAGATAGAAGTGATTTCGAGGGTATGGTCATCTTGCCTGATATCTCTCAAGGAAGAAGAACGAGTCCATGAAGTAGACGACCCAACGTAGTCAAACGAATCCTCACAACTCCGAAACGAAACCGAAGCTAACGAGAGAAGCAACCCGGAAAGAAGCAAGCAACATAGTAAACAACCATCACATAAACATGGAATCATGCACAACCACATATGATGCATGTCCGGTTTAATGAGGCATGGCATGGCAAAGTGCACACGCAAAACTAGAAGTTAAGTGGAGCTCAATATGCAACAAGTTGCATATTGACGAAATGCCACATGACTTATTTAGTTATCTCCCATTTATCTAACCAACAATGTTAAATGTTGTTAAACATGGCAAGAGGGTGAAGCATAAATAAACTAACTATTTAGGAAGGTTTAAATGAGGCCTGAAACAACAAACAACAATTCTGGTAAATCCTCATGTGCATATTTTAAGGTTGGTACTATTCTGCCCTAAAGCATATTTTAGAGTTGTTTAATATGCAAAGTAGTGCTACCTGTTAATCTATGCATTTTTCTACCCCATTTACATATAAAGTTTATTTAAAACCGAGCTACGACTATTTAGTTATGAATTAAAGCATTTTAGCATGGCATTGGAGCAAATTAAAGCAAACAACAATTTAAACATTTCAAACATGCATGAGAGTTGGATATTGTGAAACTTGATGAAATTCTAGTCATTTTTCATATATAAATCACTTTAATCCGATGCACAATTGTCGAGTTATTAAATGCATAAAGTCTAGGGACTATTCTGCAAAACTGAAATTCCCTGGATAATAGATAAATTCGCTGATGGAAAAAATAGAGTTGTGCCAAAACTGAATAGTGGTCTGGGCACTGGGTTGAGTGACCTCACCATAGTGGACCGAGGCCCAGTAGGCGAGGCAGGCCAACGGGCCAGTTGGGCCTTGGAGGTCGTGGGCCCATGGGGCACTGGACGGGGCCCACGGGCGGAGGGGTCGTCCCCGACCTCCTGCCGAGGCGAGACGAGTCATGGCGGCTGATGTCTACTACACAACCTTCTTCATGTAGATGTTGTTGGGCCTCCAAGTGCAGTGGTTTGTAGGACAGTAGCAAATTTCCCTCAAGTGGATGACCTAAGGTTTATCAATTCGTGGGAGGCGTAGGATGAAGATGGTCTCTCTCAAGCGACACTTCAACCAAATAACAAAGATTCTCTTATGTCCCCAACACACCCAATACAATGGTAAATTGTATAGGTGCACTAGTGCAGTGAAGAGATGGTGATACAACTGCAATATGGAAGGTAGATATAGGCTTTTGTAATCTGAAAATATAAAAAGAGCAAGGTAGCAAGTGGTAAAAGTGAGCGTAAACTATATTGCAATGCGCAGAAACAAGGCCTAGGGTTCATACTTTCACTAGTGCAAGTGCTCTCAACACTAATAACATAATTGGATCTTATAAATATCCCTCCACATTGCAACAAAGAGTCACTCCAAAGTCACTAATAGCGAGAGCAAATGAAGAGATTATGGTAGGGTACTAAACCACCTCAAAGTTATCCTTTCTGATCGATCTATTCAAGAGTCCGTAGTAAAATAACATGAAGCTATTCTTTCCATTCGATCTATCATAGAGTTCGTACTAGAATAACACCTTAAGCCACAAATCAACCAAAACCCTAATGTCACCTAGATACTCCAATGTCACCTCAAATATTCGTGGGTATGATTGTACGATATGCATCACACAATCTCAGATTCATCTATTCAAACCAACACAAAGTACTTCAAAGAGTGCCCCAAAGTTTCTACCAGAGAGTCAAGATGAAAACGTGTGCCAAACCCTATGCATAGGTTCATGGGCGGAACCCGCAAGTTGATCACCAAAACAAACATCAAGTGGATCAATAGAATACCCCATTGTCACCACGGGTATCCCACGCAAGACATACATCAAGTGTTCTCAAATCCTTAAAGACTCAATCCGATAAGATAACTTCAAAGGGAGAAACTCAATCCATTAGAAGAGCGTAGAGGGGGAGAAACATCATAAGATCCAACTATAATAGCAAAGCTCGCGATACATCAAGATCGTACCACCTCAAGAACATGAGAGAGAGAGAGAGATCAAACACATAGCTACTTGTACATACCCTCAGCCCCGAGGGAGAACTACTCCTCCTCGTCCTGGAGAGCGCCGGGATGATGAAGATGGACACTTGAGAGGGATTGCCCCGTCCGACAGGGTCTCGGAACGGGTCTAGATTGGTTTTCGGTGGCTACGGAGGATTCTGGCGGCGGAACTCCTGATCGATTGTGCTCCCCGAAGTTTTTAGGGTATATGGATATATATAGGAGGAAGAAGTACGTCGGTGGATCTCCGGGCTGTCCACGAGGCAGGGGGGCGCGCCCAGGGGGTGGGCGTGCCCCCACCCTCGTGGGCAGCCCGGGACTCTTCTGGTCCATCTCTGATACTCCGTGGGCTTCTTCTGGTCCAAAAATAAGTTCCATGAAGTTTCAGGTCAATTGGACTCCGTTTGATTTTCCTTTTCTGCGATACTCTGAAACAAGGAAAAAACAGAAACTGGCGCTGGGCTCTGGGTTAATAGGTTAGTCCGAAAAATAATATAAAAGTGCATAATAAAGCCCATAAACATCCAAAACATATAATATAATAGCATGGAACAATCAAAAATTATAGATACGTTGGAGACGTATCAGCATCCCCAAGCATAATTCATGCTTATCCTCGACTAGGTAAATGATAAAAAATGAATTTTTGATGTGGAATGCTACTTAACATATTTCTCTAAGTAATTCTCTTCATTTTGGCATGAATGCTCAGATCCATAAGATTGAAGACAAAAGTTTAATATTGACATAAAAATAATAATACTTCAAGCATACTAACTAAGTAATCATGTCTTCTCAAAATAACATGGCCAAAGAAAGTTCATCCCTACAAAATCATATAGTTTGGTCATGCTCCATTTTCGTCACACAAGAATGCTCTCATCATGCACAACCCTGATGACAAGCCAAGCAATTGTTTCATACTTTAGTAATCTCAAACTTTTTTCAACTTTCACGCAATACATGAGCATGAGCCATGGATATAGCACTTTGGGTGGAATAGAATATGATGGTGGGGGTTATGTGGAGAAGACAAAAAAGGAGAAAGTCTCACATCGACGCGACTAATCAATGGGCTAGGGAGATGCCCATCAATTGATGTCAATGCAAGGAGTAGGGATTGCCATGCAACGGATGCACTAGAGCTATACATGTATGAGCTCAACAAAAGAAACCAAGTGGGTGTGCATCCAACTTGCTTGCTCATGAAGACCAAGGGCACTTGAGGAGGCCCATTGTTGGAATATACAAGCCAAGTTCTATAATGAAAATTTCCCACTAGTATATGAAAGTGACAAAACAAGAGACTATCATGAAGATCATGGTGCTAGTTTGAAGCACAAGTGTGGAAAAAAGGATAGTAGCATTGTCCCTTTTTTTATTTGTCCTTTCTTTTTTTGCCCTTTTTTGCGACAATGCTCTATTAATGATGATCATCACACTTCTATTTATTTACAACTCAAAGATTACAACTCAATACTAGAACAAAGTATGACTCTATATGAATGCCTCTGGCGGTGTAACGGGATGGGGAATGAATCAAGAGTGACATGTATGATAAATTATGCATGGTGGCTTTGCCACAAGTACGATGTCAACTACATGATCATGCAAGGCAATATGACAATGATGAAGTGTGTCATAATAAACGGAACGGTGGAAAGTTGCATGGCAATATATCTCGGAATGGCTATGGAAATGCCATAATAGGTAGGTATGGTGGCTGTTTTAGAAGATATAAGGAGGTTTATGTGTCATAGAGCGTATCATATCACGGGGTTTGGATGCACCGGCGAAGTTTGCACCAACTCTCAAGTTGAGAAACGGCAATGCATGGTACCGAAGATGCTAGCAATGATGGAAGGGTGAGAGTGCGTATAATCCATGGACTCAACATTAGTCATAAAGAACTCACATACTTATTGAAAAAATCTACAAGCCATTAAAAACCAAGCACTACGCGCATGCTCCTAGGGGGATAGATTGGTAGGAAAAGACCATTGCTCGTCCCCGACCGCCACTCATAAGGAAGACAATCAAATAACACCTCATGTTTCGAATTTGTTACACAACGTTCACCATAAGTGCATGCTATGGGACTTGAAAACTTCAACACAAGTATTTCTCAAATTCACAATTACTCAACTAGCACAACTCTAATATCACTATCTTCATATCTCAAAACAATTATCAAGCATCAAACTTCTCTTAGTATTCAATGTACTCTATATGAAGGTTTTTATTATATGAAAAGCAAATTACCATGCTGTTCTAAAGGACTCTCAAAAATAATATAAGTGAAGCATGAGAGATCAATTATTTCTATAAAATGAAACCACCGTCGTGCTCTAAGAGATATAAGTGAAGCACTAGAGCAAACGACAAACTACTCTGAAAGATATAAGTGAAGATCAATGAGTAGTCGAATAATTATGAAACTATGTGAAGACTCTCTAACATTTAAGAATTTCAGATCTTGGTATTTTATTCAAACAGCAAGCAAAACTAAATAAAATAAAATGACGCTCCAAGCAAAACACATATCATGTGCTAAATAAAAATATAGCTCCAAGTAAAGTTACCGATGAACGAAGACGAAAGACGGGATGCCTTCCGGGGCATCCCCAAGCTTAGGCTTTTGGTTGTCCTTTAATATTACCTTGGGGTGCCTTGGGCATCCCCAAGCTTTGGCTCTTGCCACTCCTTTTTCCATAATCCATCAAAACTTAACCCAAAACTTGAAAACTTCACAACACAAAACTCAAAATAGAAAACAGAACACCACTTCAAGTTACTGTAATGAACTCATTGTTGATTTATATTGGTGTTAAACTACTTTATTCCAACTTCACTATGGTTTGTAAACTCTTTTACTAGCCATAGATTCATGAAAATAAGTAAACAACACATGAAAAATAGAATCTGTCAAAAACAGAACAGTCTGTAGTAATCTGGATCAAACGTATACTTATGGAACCCCAAAAATTCTGAAATAAATTTCTGGACGTGAGGAATTTATCAATTAATCATATTCAAAAAGAATTAACTAAATATCACTCTCCAATAAAAAATGGCAGCAAATCTCGTGAGCGCTAAAGTTAGTGTTTTTTCGAGCATGATCACCAAGACTTTCCCCAAGTCTTCCGAACAGTTCTACTTGGCAAAAACACTAATTAAAACGTAAAAACTCAATAATAATAGATGCTAGATAAATTATTTATTTCTAAACAGGAGCAAAAATCAAGGAAAAAATAAAATTGGGTTGCCTCCCAACAAGCGCTAATGTTTAACGCCCCTAGCTAGGCATGATGATTTCAATGATGCTCACATAAAGGATAAGAATTGAAATATAAAGAGATCATCATGAAGAATATGACTAGCACATTTAAACCTAACAAACTTCCTATGCATAGGGATTTTGTGAGCAAACAACTTGTGGGAACAATAATCAACTAGCATAGGAGGGCAAAACAAGCATAACTTCAAAACTTTTAAGGACATAGAGAGGAAACTTGATATTATTGCAATTCCTACAAGCATATGTTCCTCCCTCATAATAATTTTCAGTAGCATCATGAATGAATTCAACAATATAACAATAACATAAAGCATTATTTTCATGATCTACAAGCATAGAAATTTTATTACTCTCCACATAAGCAAAATTCTTCTCATTCAGAATAGTGGGAGTATCATAAGAAACTCCAATACCATAAATTGTTTCCATATTAAAATAGTACTGTTCAGAAAAGGGGTAATCATAATCATGAAAAGTTTTATCAATATAATCATCACTACTTTTTATAGCATAAGTATCATCACAATAATCATCATAAGTAGCAACTTTTTTCTCATCATAATCGATTGAAACCTGTTCCAAGATAGTGGAATCATCACTAAATAAAGCAATGACCTCTCCAAATCCACTTTCATAATTATCATAATAATATTCAACATCCTCCAAAATACTGGGATCATTACTTACTAAAGTTTACACTCTTCCAAAACCCACTTTCATCAATATAATCATCATAAGTAGGAGGCATGCTATCATCATAACAAATTTGCATATCAAAACTTGGGAGGCTAGAAATATCATCTTCATTAAACATAGCATCCCCAAGCTTGGGACAAACATTAATTGCAGCAAATATATTCTTAAAAATGTCATTCTCATCAAACATAGCATCCCCAAGCTTGGGCCTTTTCATATCATAAGCATAATCACTCTCATCATTAATAGTATGGATAGCACTGATAGTATAACAATTATCATCATCACAATGAGTAATAGGAGCAACATCATTTGGGAGGGATGCCTTTTTACCTTTGCTTCTCCGTCTTTTCTTTTTCTTATTCACATCATGTGTGGGTTCAACCCTCTTTTTGGAGCTCCTTATTGATGAGATTGGTTGAATAGAAGGCTCCTCCTCGTTACCTGATTCATCACCTATGTAATTGGCATCTTATTGATGAAATAATAGGAGGATATTGGGAGGTATCTTCCCTTTCATTAGTATTCTCTTCATCTTCTATTTGTTTTCTTTTCTTTATGTAATTGGCAATATAAGGATTTTCAATACAATTCACCGCACAATACATATAAATTTCCTCTAGATAAAAATCAAGAAGTTTATCACGGGCAAATACTAGAAGATAGTTAGTTATATGTTTCATTTCTTCATAACCCATAAGCAAACTATGTTCATTATGATGTGCAAGGGAAATCAAGTCATCACAATTTTTGGAAACGATTAGATCATGAAACAATTTGCATCGGATGGTTAAATGACCACGTTCATTGCAAAGTTCACAAGTACGGCTAAGAAAATATAAATTTTCAGCACAAACATCCAGCCTTTCTTCAACCATTTAGTTTCTAAGTACTTATGCCTCTTGCAAAATCTATCTTCCCTAATTGGTGTGTACTTGCAAATTCTATTCACTTCACAAAAATCGACATGCTTATAAGAGACATTCTCATCATGACTAGTGCAATCATCATTAGTACTATGGATATTCAAAGAGTTCATACTAATAACATTGCAATCATGCTCATCATTCAAAGATTTAGTGCCAAACATTTTAATGCATTCTTCTTCTAACACTTTGAAACAATTTGCCTTTCCATCATACTCACAAAAGATATTAAAAATACGAAGCGTATGAGGCAAACTCAATTCCATATTTTTTTGTAGTATTCTTTTATAAACTGAACTAGTGCTAAAACAAGAAACAAAAAGATTCAATTACAAGATCTAAAGATATACCTTCAAGCGCTAACCTCCTCGGCAACAGCGCGAGAAAAGAGCTTGATGTCTACTACACAACCTTCTTCTTGCACACGTTGTTGGGCCTCCAAGTGTAGAGGTTTGTAGGATAGTAGCAAATTTCCCTCAAGTGGATGACCTAAGGTTTATCAATCCATGGGAGATGTAGGATGAAGATGGTCTCTCTCAAGAAACCCTACAACCAAATAACAAAGAGTCTCTTGTGTCCCCAACACACCTAATACAATGGTAAATTGTATAGGTGCACTAGTTTGACGAAGAGATGGTGATACAAGTGCAATATGGATGGTAGATATAGGTTTTTGTAATCTGAAAATATAAAAACATCAAGGTAGCAAGTGGTAAAAGTGAGCATAAACGGTATTGCAATGCGTTGAAACAAGGCCTAGGGTTCATACTTTCACTAGTTCAAGTTCTCTCAAGAATAATAACATAATTGGATCATATAACTATCCCTTAACATTGCAACAAAGAGTCACTCCAAAGTCACTAATAGCGGAGAACAAACGAAGAGATTATGGTAGGGTACGAAACCACCTCAAAGTTATCCTTTCTGATCGAACTATTCAAGAGCCCGTAGTAAAATAACATGAGGCTATTCTTTCCGTTCGATCTATCATAGTGTCCGTACTAGAATAACACCTTAAGACACAAATCAACCAAAACCCTAATGTCACCCAGATACTCCAAAGTCACCTCAAGTATCCATGGGTATGATTATACATATGCATCACACAATCTCAGATTCATCTATTCAAACCAACACAAAGTACATCAAAGAGTGCCCCAAAGTTTCTACCGGAAAGTCAAGACGAAAACGTGTGCCAACCCCTATGCATAGGTTCATGGGCGGAACCCACAAGTTGATCACCAAAACATACATCAAGTCGATCAATAGAATACCCCATTGTCACCACGGGTATCCCACGCAAGACATACATCAAGTGTTCTCAAATCCTTAAAGACTCAATCTGATAAGATAACTTCAAAGGGAAAACTCAATCCATTACAAGAGAGTAGAGGGGGAGAAACATCATAAGATCCAACTATAATAGCAAAGATCGCGATACATCAAGATCGTACCACCTCATGAACACGAGAGAGAGAGAGAGAGAGAGATCAAACACATAGCTACTGGTACATATCCTCAGCCCTGAGGGAGAACTACTCCCTCCTCGTCACGGAGAGCGCCGGGATGATGAAGATGGCCACCGGAGAGGGATTGCCCCCTCCGGCAGGGTGCTGGAACGGGTCTAGATTGGTTTTTGGTGGCTACGAAGGCTTCTGGCAGCAGAACTTCCGATCTATTGTGCTCCCCGAATTTTTACAGTATATGGATATATATATAGGAGGAAGAAGTACGTCGGTAGATCTCCAGGCTGTCCACTAGGCAAGGGGGCGCGCCTAGGGGGGTGGGCGCGCCCCCCACCCTCGTGGGCAGCCCAGGACTCTTATGGTCCATCCACGATACTCCGTGGGCTTCTTCTGGTCCAAAAATAAGTTCCGTGAAGTTTCAGGTCAATTGCACTCTGTTTGATTTTCCTTTTCTGCGATACTCTAAAACAAGGAAAAAACAGAAACTAGCACTGGGCTCTGGGTTAATTGGTTAGTCCCAAAAATAATATGAGAGTGCATAATAAAGCCCATAAACATCCAAAACAGATAATATAATTGCATCTAACAAATCAAAAATTATAGATCCTTGGAGATGTATCAGCGGCGGAGGCGGCGGAACAGCGACGCTTCGGGGCGTAGAGGAATCAAGGCGAGACGGGAAGGGCCTGGGCAGATCCGGGCGGATCTGGCCCCGGGGACCTCATTCCCGGCGACGGCGAGGTCGGTGGGTCGGGATGCTCTGGGCGGCGGCATTCCCTGGTGAGAGAGGGATCAGGTGAGAGAAAGAGGGTAAGAAATAGGAGAAAGAAGGGGAGAGGCGCGGGTCTTGCCTGGGGAGATGGCGGTGCGGGAGAGACCAGAGGGGGTGGCTGGCGGCGGCGTGGCTACTCGTGGCTTGCCAAGTGGCGGGGAGAGGTTGCCGGCGGCTGATCCGAGGAGGGAGATTGCGGCTGGTTGCGGAATTTGAGGAGGGGGTAGGTAGGAGGCCAAAATGGCAGGGAAGACGTCTATAAACAGAAAGGGGGCTAGGGTTAGGAGTTTAGAGGGGTTTGAGGCCGTTTCCAGACTGTTCGATCGCCATCGGACGGTCCTGTAGTGAAGAGGGATATGTAGATGGACTAGGTGGGCTGTGTAGGAGGGTTGGGCTGAGGGGAGAGATGCAGCCCGGCACGGTTTCCGGAGACTGAAAACGTCCAACGTATGACCGGCTATAATGCCGCTATATGTTTAATGGTTGGGCTATCAAACGAGCTCCGAATACGACGAAAATTGACAGGCGGTTTATCTACACTATAATAAGACCAGATGCCAACTTTCAACCCATTCCGAGAACATTTTCCGCCCACTTATAAAATACTAATTCGAAGGTGTCGCGGGCACGTGCAAGTGTGTCTGGGCTCAGAATGGACAACAGAGAGAACCGGAAGAACCGGACGGATGCAAGTTTTGAAAACATGAAGATGCAATGCGGATGATGACATGGCAATATGCAACACGCAAGCGAATGACAAGGCAACAACAGTGAATAACTGGAAGGCACCTGGTGCAACGGTCTCGAGGCGTTACAACACTCCACCACTACAAGGGGATCTCGTCCCGAGATCTAGAATGGCACCGGAGAGAAGCGGAAGAGGAAGAGAAGAGGTAAAACTAAGTTGCTTCTTTGACAAATGAGTGAAACCACAAACCTTGAGAGGTTCAACAAATTGAATGAAAGAATACAACGAAGATGAACAAATTTGAAAACACACTGTTAGAAAAAAAAGAACAAGGAACATTACGAGAATCTTGTAGGTTGAAAGACATAAGAAAAAGGTTGAAATGGACAAGGCACTCCGGTTGCAATGGACAAGACACTCCGGTTGAAACGAGATGTACAAGGAACGATAAGGATCAATTATGACAACACTCCGGTTGGAAATGGAAGGTAAAGAATATGATCTTGGAAAAATGAAAGCACTTGGATGAGACTCCAGTTAAAAGAGGAATGATAGCCACCACACTCCGATTAAAACAAGATAGAGGAGGAAAACAAATGATATAATTTGGGTAGCACTCAGACTGTAAATGGAAGGAATTGAACACGAATTTGACAAGATGAGAGGATACTTGACGAAATGATCAACACACTGCGTCCGGAACAATTGAAAGAATGGCACAAGGGGTAAGAAAGATCTCAGACAGCACTCCGGTTGAGAAGGGAGGCAAAACTTGATAAGATGAGAGAACTTGAATGAAGAACACGACACTCTGATTGAATGGATAAGCAAAAGGAAAGAACCTGATATTTGGCAAAAATGGGATGGTGGGACAAAGAAAGCAACATCACCATGCCTCCGGAACAAATGAATGGAAAACTATATGGTTGGAAAGAAAAAGAACGGAGAAGAAGAATGACAACTCCCGCAAATAAAATTGAAAGAGCATGCTTACGAAGAAAAGGTTGAACGGGGTTATTGGATTAACAACAACGAAAGCATAAGCTTGATATGGGATAATGGAAGACATCTCAAAATTATGAGGTAACAACCTGCCACCCATGGGAAAAAGATCTGATTGAGAGCTAGAAAAGATAGAAAGCTTATCCCACCGAGGTGATCAGAGAACTTGGATCATAGTTAATCATCACAAAGAGCAACATTCCCAATAGAAGGCTTTAGGTGAAATCTATACCAAGATAACTCCAAGGAAGAAAGTGATGGATTTAAATATCTCATTCCTGAACTTGTGAATCATGAAGCACACGGAAATTGTCAAAAATGACATAACACCATCTCAAAAGATAAGGTAGAAAGAATTGCACTTCGGAATGCAAGATGAGGAAAACTGGACCTCCTCTGAAAAGAATCTTGATGAATACATCAAGAAGGAATTAAATCCTTGATGAACCATCATGTAGAGCCTCCATGAAGAACTCCGGTAATAAAAGGATGATAAAAAGAAAGAGAAGTTGAAAACACAAGGTGAAAACCTTGCGATGATTTAGATGGAGCTTCGCGACGATATAATTGAGAGAGCATGGAACACCGGGAAAAGAAAAGATGAAACAATTGAAACCAAGAATTTATTCATCATGAACAAACTCCGGAAGAATGAATCCATCATTTGGATGAAGCAAGAATAAGAATTATGTTATGCGTATCCTTCACCACTTTAAATTGATGACAAGCAATGGATTTGGCATACTACTTATTCCTGTGAAAAGGATTAAGATAGATATAGCACAAACTTGAGAAAAGTCTTCAATGAACCACCGTTAGGATTGAAAATGAAAGTAGCAAAGGCACAATTCACCAGGAAGAATTGGAAAACGAAAGAAGATACTTGCGGGGATTTGGATACATGAGAACGAAGAGATCATGAACTGATTAGAGGATATTTGAATGATGCACCGATAATATTTAGAGAATGAGATCTGAAAGCTGAGAATGCATAATTCTGAGATGATGGGCTCCAGAGAATCAAACTGATGAGACTCCTGAATTGATCCGAATGGCTGAAAATAATTCTCACAATCGAAAAAACAATTATGAGAGGATGGCATAACGCCAAAACCATGAATCTTCGAGAGAACGGACCAAGATTGAAGAGAAACTCTTCTTCGGTCTTGAAGATTCAAGAAATCACAACGAGAAACACCACCATGAATTTTTAGGCACTCCGGAATGAAGAATGGAAAGGTTGAGCCAACGATGAAAAGAATTTGAAAGATTTGGAAGAAAGACATATGACTGATGACAATCCATTCTTACGTCAAACTTTGAAATGAATTTGAGAATAACTCCGGAAAAAATAGAAGAGTCAGGTTAGATCCTAGGAAAAGACCTGTGGGTTAGGGCCCACTCAAGAGAAACACCATTGAAATGATTTGAAGAGAGATTGCACCTGTTGAATTAAATGGCTTCAATGAGATAACAATGTCGAGATATCTTGAACGTATTAGGAATGAAAACACGTGTAGCGACCCGACCTCAAACGGTCAAGTCTCTGTGCTTCAGTGTCATCCCTGGATCGGTAATGCTGACACACACAGTACTTGAAGGATTTATAACAGAGTAGCAATCACACACTTATTACATCCAATGCCTCAAAAGAGAACTTATTACAGTAAATATGGCTTAAGGCCATCTAATACGATAACAGCGGAAGGCTTGGAAGATAAAGTGAGTCCATCAACTCCAACGGCATAGCTGAGGTGTATGGCAACGACCTAACGAACCTTACTCCTCGTCTGAAAATTTTGCAACATAATAATTTGCAGCCCGAAAACGGGTCAGCACATGGAATATGCTGGCAATGTAACAGTAGAGCAAGAACAGAATAATGCTATCACTATATGCATATTTGGCTGGTGGAAAGCTCTATGGTTAATGTTTTGCGAAAAGCCAATTTTTCCATACAACAAAGGAATAGATTTTATTTAACTATCATGGTAGTTGAAACATCATTCAGAAAGGTTCCTCCAACTCAATCCCAATTAAAAGTAATTATCAGCCCAACAATATTAATTTAGATTTATGAGATACATATGATAATCCAAGTACTAGATACTCAAGATGTCCATAACCGGGGACGCGGCTAACCATGATTAGTTTGTGCACTCTGCAGAGGTTTGCGCACTTTTCCCCACAAGACTTGATCTCCTCCGTTGGATTTCTCGCACTACATGATGTTTGAGAAACGGATGACCGAGACACAGTTTTTCAGAAGCACTAACTCTCTACTCCGGATAGACTATACCACCTACAACCCACTACCTGCTATTCTACCTCTTCAAGAGCTTCACGCAACTTACTCAACTATGCTAGAGCCCATAATAGCTTGTGGCTGCACACAGAAGTTTCTAGCATGAAATATCTCAGTTCCCTTTGAGCTTGGGTGGCGCACCGTAGGATTATCACACGGGTACTCCGAGATATCCTAGGACAACACTGGATTCTCCACGTGCCCGACAAACAATCCACCCAGATGTGTATTAAAGTTGCCACCTTAAGTTGAACCATTAATTAACAATATCACATCTCTCATGGTTTCACTCAAACCCAATCCACATCTACGAGCATAGCATAGCAATATAAGCAACGTAGAAGTAACTCCCAGGGGTTTGATAATAACAGGGCAATAGGTTCTAACTCATCAACTACTTCCCAATCCCACATGTTATCAAGTCCTAACCATGCAATGTTTGAGGTACGAAACTAATGCATCAAAACTGGGTGATAAAGGGATATGATCAAAGTGTTACTTGCCTTGCTGATGATTCGCAAAACCTAGAGACTCATAGTAGCACGCTTCACCCTCTGGGTGTTCTATCGCAAAAAACAATAGCATACATAAGAAATCAAGCAAAGAAGAATGGGTAAAACTCAAATAAGAGATCTAACCAGAAAGTTCAACTGATTAATTCCGGTTTGCAAAAAGAATCAAATCAAACGGAACAACAAAACTCAAACTGCGAAAGAAACAAGATCGAATTACTAATCTGGACTAAGGTGAAATCTTACTGTATCAAAATCTTGTTCAAGTTGGTTAAACGGAAAGAGGGTTTTGAGACGAAGATCTAGGCGCTCGAATCGCCTGATTCTGATAAACGAGCGAAAAGATAAACTAAAATGAAAATCAGATCAGAAATCACGATCGGAAATAATGGCCGAAAATCCGAGCAAAAGAAAAACTGATGAACAGGCTAACAAATGAACGTTTGCTGTCTGTGGCTAACGAGTGAACACCGTTCGATAAAACGAACGTACGGACTAACGTCCGCTAAGTAATTAAACCGAGAAAACCAGCGAACCAGTCTATTCTAATAAAAAAACCTAGGATTTTCTAAAAAAACCGAAGCAGTTTTAAAATAAAACTGAACGACGGCGACGGCGGCGTATACCTCCAAGCGAGGCACCGGCGAGGAGGGGCGGCTCCGGCGGGGCTCGGCTGTGGCGACGGGGCGGCGGTGCGGCGGCGAGGCGGCGGTGCGGCGGCAGCGAGGCGCGGCGACGACAGCTAGGTGTTGTAGTGGCGACGGCTTGCAGGCGGCGGTTGCTTGGGCAGGCGGCGGCGGAGGGCGGCGGCATGGGGTCCCGAGGGGCCCCCGGCTTCGGCTTATAAAGGGGGGGTCGTTGCTTGCGGGAGGGGGAGGGGGCGGGGGCGGAGTCCCGGGCGACGACGGCTTCGGTGCCCGTGTCCTAGCCGGACTCGGCACGGGAGGCGGGGGCGCGGCTTGCGGGACGGCGGCCTGGCTCGACTGGGCCTTGGCGCAGTCGGGCGCGGAAGAAGTTTTTTTAAAACATATTCCGCCTAAAATAAATCCTAGAAAAATATATAAAAATCAAAAAATGCCAAAACAATTTTTCACCGTCTAAATAAAATATTTAGAAAAGGCTGACCATTTTCTTGGTCCTAAAATGCAATTTTGAAAACGTGCAATTTTTCTAATGCAAATAAAATAGCAATATAAATCAGAATAAAATAAAATATTTGATTTTAATATTTTTCATCCAATATTTCATTTATTTTGGAGAAGTCATATTATCTACTCTCATATATTTTAAGATGAAATATTTTTGGGGAGAAAAATAAATAAAACCAAAATCCTCGTTTCAATATTTGATAAAATCTCAAATATGAAAACAGTGAAATCCCCAACTCTCTCTCCGAGGGTCCTTGAGTTGCTTAGGATTTCGAGGATCAAGTCAAAATGCAATAAAATATGATATGCAAGGATGACCAAATGTATAACATTCCAAATTGAAAATCTGGGATGTTACAACACGGCTCTCCGGAACAATTGAATAGCGAGAAGTGGATGATTAAGAGGTGCACTGGCATGAGAAGACATTTCAAAAGAGGAAAGGATATGATCGACAAAGCTTGACTTGAATCCACCGAAGAAGAAAGAGAACGAATAATGATGAACTTGAGGCTCCGTTAGTATGTTCCTGAGAATCACCGGATAAGAACATATGATTCCTTGAAGAAAAAGGGTGGGAGTGCGGGATAAACAAAGGCAACTTGGGGACGGATGAAACGAACAACGTTGGGAAAACTTAGGATTGATCTTGCGAAATGTTGAAATGATCGGATGCACTTGAAGAGAAGCACGCCGGTTGGAAAAGAGTTGACATGACAACCTCAATGATCAAGAAGGATTAGTATCCACATAGAAATATGAGAACACCGTTTAGGAAATGTATGGAATCAACATTTGACTTCGAAGCAACTCGAATACCACAGCTCAAAAAAAACAAAGGATTGGCTTAGAAAATAAGCCGGAAACAAACATATGATAGATCCCATATCGTATCATGTGTCTATTGGAAAGATATTCTAGGAGCTACTTGAATTCCCACCTATAAAACTCCCGAAACTTTCTGGTTATGCAATCAGGTGTTGGGGATACAGGGGAAGCATAATATCTCACCCAAACTAACAATCCCTACATCCAGCTGTAACCATCCTTCAACACATAACCAAGAAACCTTCAGAAATCATGTACCTCAACCTTCGAAAAGCATCTGTTATACGAGTTATGGAAATACTCCCGAACTCCCGCCCCAGTACTGGGTGGCGTCGAGGTTATCTCACCAACAACTGCATAAAAGAGATTTTCGATGTCGGCGAAACTCAGGTATTCCAGAACTGCAATGATAAAATTGTGAGGATAACACCTCAGAGCTCAACTCCCTGGGACACTGCCACAACCCTTAATGTCAGGAGGCACCAAGAACAATGTTCTCGTCACAAGACTATCGGAACAATTCCAAGATACCCGCATGATACCAACTTATAATACCCACAATGCGGCTATATCTCCCACATGTCGGGGCACGACTTAGAGGCATAGCCGCATGGTAAGTTTGTTGCAAGAGGGGTAATCTTCACACAATCCCATGTACTGAATAAGAAAGGGATAAAGAGTTGGCTTACAATCACCACTTCACACAAATACAAGTTAAACATACATCATCCAAATTACAATCAAGTTCCGACTATGGAACCAAAATAAAGAAAGACAACCCCAAATCCTAGATCCCCGATCGTCCCAATTGGGTTCCACTATTGATCAACGAAACAACACAACAAACACGATCTTCATCGAGCTCCCACTTGAGCTCAGTTGCGTCATCTGCACTAGTATCATCGGCACCTACAACTGTTTGGAAGTATCTGTGAGCCACGAGGACTCAACAATCTCACCCTCGCGAGATCAAGACTATTTAAGCTTATGGGTTGGAAAAGGTAGTGAGGTAGGGCTGCAACAAGCACTAGCATATATGGTGGCTAACATACGCAAAAGAGAGCGAGAAGAGAAGCAGCGCACAATCGTGAAGCTAGAAATGATCAAGAAGGGATCCTGAAACTACTTATGTTCAAACATAACAGAAGAACCGTGTTCACTTCCCGGACTCCGCCGAAAAGATACCATCACGACTACACCCGCGATTGATGCATTTTAATTAAGTCAAGTGTCAAGTTCTCTTCAACCGGACGTTAACAAATTCCCATTTGCCACATAACCGCGGGCACTACTTTCGAAAGTTCAAACCTACAGGGTTGTCCCAACTTGGCCCATCAAAAGCTCTCACGGTCAACGAAGGATATTCCTTCTCCCGAGAAGACCCGATCAGGCTCGGAATCCCGGTTACAAGCCATTTCGACAATGGTAAAATAAGACCAGCAAAGCCGCCCGATGTGCCGACAAACCCGAGAGGAGCTGCACATATCTCGTTCTCAGGGCAACATCGGATGAGACATCCTACGAGTAAAACCAAACCCCAAGTTTCCCCGAGGTGGCCCCGCAGTCTACTTGGTTCAGACCAACAATTACAGAAGCACTGGCCCGGGGGGTGGGGTTAAAATAAAGATGACCCTCAGGTTGGCCGACCCAAGGGAAGGGTAATGGGTTGTTAGGCAACTATAAAACGAAGGTTGGGCCTTGCTGGTGGAGTTTTATTCAAAGAGAACTGTCAAGGGGTTCCCATAACACCCAACCGCGTAAGGAACGCAAAATCAAGGAACATAACACCGGTATGACGGAAACTAGGGCGGCAAGAGTGGAACAGAACACCAGGCATAAGGCCAAGCCTTGCACCCTTTACCAAGTATATAGATGCATTAATTAAAACAATAGATATATTGTGATATCCCAACATATCCATGTTCCAACATGGAACAGACTTCAACTTCACCTCCAACTAGCAACGCTATAAGAGGGGCTGAGCAAAGCGGTAACATAGCCAAACAACAGTTTGCTAGCAAAAGGTGGGTTAGAGGCTTGATATGGCAATATGGGAGGCATGATATAGTAATTCGTAGGTAGCGCGGCATAGCAATAGAGCAAACAACTAGCAAGCAAAGATAGAAGTGATTTCGAGGGTATGGTCATCTTGCCTGAGATCCCACAAGGAAAAAAGAACGAGTCCATGAAGTAGATGACCCAACGTAGTCGAACGGATCCTCACAACTCCGGAACGAAACCGAAGCTAACGAGAGAAGCAACCCAGAAAGAAGCAAGCAGCATAGTAAACAACAATCACATAAACATGGCACGATGCACAACCACGTATGATGCATGTCCGGTTTAATGAGGCATGGCATGGCAAAGTGCACAAGCAAAACTACAAGTTAAGTGGAGCTCAATATGCAACGAGTTGCATATTGACGAAACGCCACATGACTTATTTAGTTATCTCCCGTTTATGTACCAAACAATGTTAAATGTTGTTAAACATGGCAAGAGGGTGAAGCATAAATAAACTAACTATTTAGGCAGGTTTAAATGAGCTCGGAAACAACAAACAACAATTTTGGTAAATCCTCATGTGCATATTTTAAGGTTGGTACTGTTTTGCCCTAAAGGATATTTTAGAGTTGTTTAACATGCAAAGTAGTGCTACCATGTTAATCTATGAATTTTTCTACCCCATTTACATATAAACCTTATTTAAAACCAAGCTACAGCTATTTAGTTATGAATTAAAGCATTTTAGCATGGCATTGGAGCAAATTAAAGCAAATAACAATTTAAACATTTCAAACATGCATGAAAGTTGGATATTGTGAAACTAGATGAAATTCTAGTCATTTTTCATATATAAATCATTTTAATCCGATGCACGGTTGTGGAGTTATTAAATGCATGAAGTCTAGGGACTATTCTGCGAAACTGAATTTCCCTAGATAATAGATAAATTCGCTGACGGAAAAAAATAGAGTTGTGCCGAAACTGAACAGTGGTCTGGGCGCTGGGGTGAATGACCTCAACATAGTGGACCGAGGCCTAGTAGGCGAGGCAGGCCAGCGGGCCAATTGGGCCATGGAGGCCGTGGGCCCATGGGGCACTGGACGGGGCCCACGCGGAGGGGTCGTCCCCGACCTCCTGCCGAGGCGAGACGAGTCATGGCGGTGGCAGTAGAACGGCGATGCTTCAGGGCACAGAGGAGGCAAGGCGAGACGGGAAGGGCCTAGGCGGATCCGGGCGGATCTGGCCCAGGGGACCTCATTCCCGGCGATGGCGAGGTCGTTGGGTCCGGAAGCTCCGGGCGGCGGCAGTCCCTGGTGAGAGATGGATCAGGTGAGAGAGAGAGAGAGAGAGAGAGGGTAAGAAACAGGAGAAAGAAGGGAGAGACGCGGGTCTGGCCTGGGGAGATGGCGGCGCGGGAGAGACCACACGTGGCGGCTGGCGCGGCGCAGCCACTCGTGGCTTGCCAAGTGGTGGGGAGAGGTGGCCGGCAGCTGATCCGAGGAGGGAGGCGGCGGCTGGCTATGGAATTTGCGAAGGGGGTAGGTAGGAGACCAAAATGGCAGGGAAGACATCTATAAATAGAAAGGGGGCTAGGGTTAGGAGTTTAGAGGTGTTTGAGGCCGTTTCCAGACCATTTGATGGCCATCAGACGGTCCTGCAGTGAAGAAGGATAGATAGATGGACTAGGTGGGCTGTGTAGGAGGGTTGGGCTGAGGGGAGAGATGCAGCCCGGCACGGTTTTCGGAGACCGAAAACGTCCGACATATGACCGACTATAATGCCGCTACATGTTTAACGGTTGGGCTATCAAACGAGCTCCGAATGCGACGAAAATTGACAAGCGGTCTCTCTACACTATAATAAGACCACACGCCAACTTTCAAACAATTCCGAGAACATTTTCCAGCCACTTATAAAATACTAATTCGAAGGTGCCGCGGGCGCGTGCAAGTGTGTCTAGGCTCAGAACGGACAACGGAGAGAACCGGAAGACCCGGACGGATGCAAGTTTAGAAAACATGCAGATGCAATGCAGATGATGACATGACAAGATGCAACATGCAAGCGAATGACAAGGCAACACCATCGGTCCCCACTCAACCCCTCATTCAGGCGAAAAGGGAGCACCCTTGCAACATGCCCGGTCCAATAATAAAGAAATATAAGTCCAGTACGACGCGCGGAACCATTCTGGAAGGATGGCTCGATGGGCCATGCAAAATACACGCAACATCGGACAATATACCAAGACATAGCCTTAGAGCATGTTGGATACTTCGGCAAGTGGCCAAGAGTGGCGAGGATATCCTCACCGAGTATACCCCAGAACAACACCCCCTGGAAGACGACGACCCCAAAGTACTGACGGTCTTCAAGACATTCGCCTCAAACAATAGGCGCAAAAGGGCACTCCGCGGACTCGCCGAAGTCTGTCAAATAGCAGCAATAAACCCTTGGAACGACAAGGCTATAACTTTCAATTCCAGTGACGAACCAAAATACAGGACAATCCGAGCACCAGCCGCCTTGGTCCTCAGTCCAATCATGGACGGCTTTCGGCTCAACAAGGTTCTCATGGACGGCGGCAGTGGACTAAACCTCATCTGTGAAGATACACTCCACAAAATGGAGATTGACAGGAGCCGCATCGAGCAAAGCAGCACGACCTTCCGAGGAATCATTCCCAGTCGGGAGGCGCCGTGTGCGGGAAATAACACTCGATGTGGTATTCGGCATGCCGGACAATTATCGATCAGAAGAAATAACCTTCCAAGTGGCCCCTTTGAACAGAGGATATCACGCCCTCTTGGGGCGAGAGGCATTTCACGCTTCCAAGCTGTACCACATTATGGGTACATGAAGCTTAAGATTCCCGGGACCAACGGCATAATCACTCTCGCCAGTGATCCGGAGATAGCACTCCGCGGCGAAAATAAAACCGCATCCCTGGCCCTTGAGGCATTATCTGAAGTCGTCGCAGCTGAAGAATTAACCGCACTGCACTCCACGATGGACAGAGACGATGTAGTCTTAGACAAATGCCCCAAATCCACCTCCTTCAAGCCAGCGGAAGAAATAGTCAAATTCCAGGTCCATCCAATGGACCCCAAAAAGACAACATCTATTGGGCACAGCTAGAACCAATGGTCGATGCCGCACTACGGGATTTTCTTTGCGAAAATTGGGATATATTCGCCTGGTGTCGGTGTCAAAGCGGCAGATCTCGGGTAGGGGTCCTGAACTGTGTGTCTATGGCGGATGGTAACAGGAGGCGGGGGACACAATGTTTACCCAGGTTCGGGCCCTCTCGATGGAGGTAATACCCTACTTCCTGCTTGATTGATCTTGATGATATGAGTATTACAAGAGTTGATCTACCACGAGATCGGAGAGGCTAAACCCTAGAAGCGAGCCTATGGTATGATTGTTTGTGTTCTATGTACTAAACCATCCGGTTTATATAGACACCGGAAGGGGCTAGGGTTACACAGAGTCAGTTATAAGGGAGGAGATCTACATGTCCGAACGGCCAAGCTTGCCTTCCACTCAAAGGAGAGTCCCACCCGGACACGGGACGAAGTCTTCAATCTTGTATCTTCATAGTCCAACAGTCTGGCCCAGGGATATACTCCGGCTGTCCGAGGACCCCCTAATCCAGGACTCCCTTAGTAGCCCCTGAACCATGCTTCAATGACGATGAGTTCGGCGCGCAGATTGTCTTCGGCATTGCAAGGCAGGTTCCTCCTTCAAATACTCCATAGAAGATTTTGAACACAAGGATAGTGTCCGGCTCTGCAAAAGAAATTCCACATACCACCATAGAGAGTATAATATTTCCACAAATCTAATCAGCTGACAACTTTTCATAACATGACATCACGCCCTGGCCTCGGTTATTATTCGAACCGTTTTTCTGAACCAGCCACTGCACGTGTTGCGAGGCAGTTTTATTAGCACGTGTTGTCGAAGCAAAGATCGTGTCCCCTTATTACGGGATTCTCATCAATACGGGTACGGGTAACCCAATCATGCTCGTTAGTATGACTCCTCGATTTTAGGCAAGTTCCAAACGGCCACGCGGAGGACGCTTGATATTCGCCCTCTTTATAAAGGGGCCAAAGCATGTCCTTTTCTTATTGCGCTCAATCCCTCCCTTTCCCCACCCCGAGTTCCAACACCCAAGGCTCAGGCGAAGCACTTCGGACCTTCAATCATGTCCGGATCCAACCTTCAGGGCCGGTGGATGGCTTCCTCTGTCACAGAGGAGGACATCAAGAAGCTAAGGGAGGCCAGGTATCTTACCGCCAAAATCTTGCCCAGGCTGCCTGCCCAAGGACAGGTCATCCCCACTCCTGAACCCAACGAGAGTGTCGTATTTGTTTCCCATTTCCTCCGAGGGCTAGGCTTTAGTCTTGATCCCTTCATTAGAGGGCTCATGTTCTATTATGGGCTCGACTTCAATGATGTAGCTCCGAATTCCATTCTTCAAGTCTCGTCGTTTATCGTCGTATGTGACGCCTTGCTCCGCATCACCCCGCACTTCGGCATATGGCTCAAGACCTTCAACGTGATGCCGAAGATGATCAATGGGCGACACACAGAATGCGGAGGTGCCACAATAAGAAAAGGCGTCGATGCCCCATGGCCAAAGGGTTCCTTCCCGGAGATATCTAACTTATGGCATCGGGAGTGGTTTTACATCACAGCTCCCCGAAGTACTAAGTGGGATGTCGGTCTCGTCAAAGTAATGCAAGTTATGCTAGTTCGTCAGGTCATGCCCTGCCAACATCGATCTCTCCGTATGTGGGAGTTCAACCCGGAAGGGCCACGAGCTATTTCCGCAGTTCTTCGGCATGACGCTCAAAGAGATGTATGGATTGTTCTTCGAATCACGAATAAAGTTTCCAGACACCACCGAGGATGTGGGTCTCAACTGCAATCGTCCAGATACCCAGGTGAGTAATTCTGCGGCCGAACATGCTGTATTTTTATTTGTCACAACATCATTCTAAAAAAATCGATCTTTGCCAGGACTGGATAAGAAAGGCGAATATGATCAGATGTTCGGCCCCCCTTCTCGAAGGCTCACCGGATCCTGTACTAGCCAGGATGCTCGAGCATGCACTTTATGAAGTGCCATCAGGGGAAGATAAAGGGAGGGATAAAGAAGCCGAAAGCGGGCCTCACGCATTACTCATCCAAACCGGGGGAATTAGTGTCTCCACAAAGGAGAACGATCGGGGAGAAGAATCTAGAATCCCCTCCCTCCAAGGAAGGAAAAGGACCGTCTCTGACGACTTGGAAACGAAATGTTCCAAACGAGGGAAGAAATCTTCTTTAGAAGGCACTGCCCCAGAGGGCGTCCTTACTGCACAGTGCCTGCAAGGGGGCCAGCCCTCCACCGAGCTATAAGTGAATCAAGAGTACTTTTGGTAAATATATCATGCTTCATATCCGAGGACAATAACCGAGACATATATCTTGCAGCCCGCCTCATAGCCCTTCTTAGCAGAGTTCATCTTCGGGGGATCTTCTTCCGGAGATGATGGAGAGCGAAACACCTCCCCTTCCTCCCCGCCTCCTTGGATGGACGACCCTCAGGTGTAATCACAGATGGTTTCTCCTGATCCGCCAAGGCCAGAAGGTAACCCTTCGGCCACCCGTGGTGCGGAATATTCGTCTCCTATGGAGAGCAACAAAAAGAGTCCAGGACTGTCCAGTGGGCAACCGGACGCACTGATGAGACTTTTGGAGAAAGCGACTATTTTAGAGGAGCATCGTACTTTAATGAGTGCGGTGGTTGAGAGGATCTCAGCCCCCACAAGTGGGTTGCATGAAGCTTTTACGAGCCTGGAAAGAGGCTTTGAGTTACGCAAAGTAATATATAATTTTTTTGACACTACCGCACATGCTAGGTGTGCTCTATACAGATAGTAGCCCCTGAGACTCTGGTTGCTGTCAGGGGCAGTAAGCAGAGGATTATAGTCCAAGGTAAATAATCGCACTGCTTTCATGTGCCGACAGCTGACGGTCCGGTGGCTGGCTGAACTACTGATTTTGCCGGTTTAAGGCAGGAACTTGATGCGGCAGATGCCGACATTGCGCTTGTGAACAAGCGGCTTGACGAGGCACAGGGTATGTATTTTCGCGTGGTCAACAAATATTAAGAGGAGCATGATGCTAGTATCTATAATGTGTTGTGACTGCAGATGGAGCAGCCGCCGTGGAGACCCTTTGGGCAGAACTTTCCCAAGCCAAGGAACAAGCCAGGAGGAGTGATGCGGCCGCCCTAATGGCGGCAGAAGACTTAAGAGCGGAACAGGCTGCTCATCGCAAAAGTGCGGATAAAATAGCCAAGATGGCTGATGAGCTGAACGATGCCACCGGCCGATATGAGCTTCTTGAAAAGGAAAGCCAAGCGAGAGCGACTGACCTGAAGAAAGTCATGGAAGCAACCAAGGAAACCCTTTATGAAATCAGAGCAGTGAAGGAGGAGCTCCGTCAAGCCGGAGATATCACGGCTGGGAAGCCCTTTTTGTTGCGGACAAAGTTCAGAGATCCGAAGTATGCCGCTTTGGGTCAATTAGGGAGTGTTGCAGACGCGTATTCGGACTTGGCAATGAGTGCTGCTAATGAGACTGCGTTTTTCAGAGATCAAAAAGACCACGTAGTGGAAAAGTTGTTCTTGTCGTAGTTCAGTGCTCCGACTCGTCCGCTGCTGTTAAATGAGCAAATGGCCGAGTGGGCTGAGCTCCATAGGTTGTCCGGGCTTGCCATGAGGTACATCGTGGATCATCTTTGGCCGGAAGGACCAAGGCCGAATTGTTATTTCAGTTTAGTGCAATGATTCCTTGGTGTTGTGCCTCATATCGATGCTGTAAAGAGGTCGGCATGTATATAGGGTCCGCGGATGGCTCTTGCCCATGTTAAGACATACTGGGCAGAGATAGATGCCACCGCTATTGCAAACCGGGGTCCGGCCGTAAGCCAGGTCTCGGCCGAGCACTATTTTGGAGAAGTCCTAGAAGGCGCTCGTTTAATAGTGGCTTAGTGCTCGAAGAATATTATGTTCGCGCGACATGTATCCCAATTGTAAAAACAATGCTATTTAGATTATAAAGGCTATGTTTATACTTTTGCCTGAAAGTATTATGATGCCTCCTGGGCGGCCGTTTTATGTATGTATATAACCTGAAAGTTTGCAGTCGTCATCTTCAGCCCCCACGCAGATAATGCGGGGGTGTTCGGAAAAGCACGTATTCACACTTGATCCAGCGTCTTGGTCCATGAAGGAGGTGATAGCATGGCGAACAATGCAATCAGACTATATTGCATTAACACTTTCACTTAGCCATAGGAGTTTGACAGTGGGGCTACTATATAGCCCCTGGTACCTCCGCGCTTATCCGAATACGGTGCGCGTACATACATGAACGGGAAACTGGTCCTTCGTTAAAGTAGATCAATCACGAAGATTCCCCTGAGTCATCGAGTGGCTGACCAGTCTCGCACTTTATCATGACAGTCAGTTTTCGGCTTTCTCAACTGAGGTGCTCACCCAGATGAACCAGCGCACATAGTAGTTCTCCCGGTGCCACCTTAGCCGATAGAGCGGAACATAAGGTAGCAAAACACGGAGCCGGGCAAACCCAACATTTGACCAAAGACATGATTTGGAGCTAATGCATATAAGGCCAAACTCGCGACGCCGAACACTCCCTAAGGTATTCGGACTTTACAACATATACCGGGCTGAGCAAAGCCCTTGATAATGAACCCTGAATTTCCAGGTATGTGCATTTGTCTGACATGGCGAAAATGCTAATAACGTCAGCATCCCTCTCGGTTGTGTTAAGTATCTGGAGGGCGTAAAGCAACAAGAGACAGTGAGAAAGGTTTCACAGGGTCTTAATCTAAAAAAAACCTTTGAGTAGGGCCCTGCTGCACGTCTGTGCCTGTGTCTCTATTATGCTGTGTCCTGGAAGGGTGTAGCACGATTGTCACCTGCAAGAGAGAAAAAACCCAGGTGAAAGCCTACATGCGGAAAATTGGTTATTATTAATAGACCATTGAAATTCAATCTAAGTAAGGTCAAACCGAACTATAGTTCTTTTTACATGCGGGAAGCCCCTAGGGCCACCTATGGGGGCATATCCATCGACCCAATCTCGGGTTTATCTGAACTGTTACAGCGAGGGGTGCGCCAGACTCATCTAGCCATGTCAGCGGTCTTGAAGACCGATCCTCTATTCTGGTTGGAGGGGTCATTCAGTATTCGGCTGTGAAAGCTGCCGTACACTCCTCCACATGTAAGGAACGCTCTAAGTGTCCACTAACTGTGATGATGCCACATGACAAGCCATCTTAAGCTTAAGATAAGCGTAATGCGGTATTGCATTAAAACGAGCGAAGGCTGTTCTTCCGAGTAGTGCTTGATAGCCGCTTAGGAATGGAGCGATGTCGAAGGTTAATTCTTCACTTCGGAAGTTGTTGTGAAAACCGAATACAACATCGGGTAACGGAACGGAATGCCATTAAGCTATCTGGTCAGGTTTTGGATCTGATAACCCGTTAACAGCCCCGACCAATGGGGTTTTTCCACATGTAAAATCATCATTGGCTAGAGGAAACACGTGTCGGCTCATCGTCGGGACATATGTCATCCACTCACTGGACAGAAGGTGCCTATGATACGTCGACACGTGGCACGGCCCAACAAGTTTAAATGGGCTAGCCCAACTAAAGGCCCACAAGATTTTGCGGACCATAATGGGCTGGCCTAGCTAAAGGCCCATGAGACTTTGCGAACCATAATGGGCTGGCCCAGCTAAAGGCCCACAAGATTTCGTGGGCCATAATGGGCCGGCCCACGTATAGGCCCACAAGATTTTTGTGTGCCATAATAGGCCGGCCTAGGTAAAGGACCACAAAATTCTTGCGGATCATAATGGGCCGGCCCAGCTAAAGGCCCACGAGATTTCACCGACATTAATGGGCTGGCCCAGCTGTAGGCCCACAAGATTTTGAGGACTCTAGTAGGCCGGCTAGTTAACTGGCTGCCATGTTTTGGGCCAAATTCCAGCCCATATTTGATACGGTCTATTAATGGCCTGCCACGCTCTGGGCCTAATAGTGGCCCATATGAGATCCGGCCCGTTAAAAGCCTACCATGTTCTGGCTAAATTACGGCCCAGATCAGGTCCGACCCTTTAAGAGGTTTTTGGGCCTAATTATGGCCCATATCAGATTCGGCACGTCAGCTGGACACTATGCTTTTGGGCCCACTTGCTAAAGCCCACTTAGTAATTCGGCCTGATATTAGTTTTGGCATGTTAAGGGCCCGTTTAACATTTCGGCCCTATATTAATTTTAGCCTGTTAAAAGCTCGTCATATAGTTGGGCCTAACTACGGCCCGGTATTGCATCCGGCCTGCTCGCAGTCGATATCTGATTGGGCCAAACAAGGACCGAGACAATTTTTCGGCCTATTAAAAGCCCGTGATTTGATTCGCATAATCATGGGTCGGGGTTCATTTCGGGCTGCTACCGGCCCGTGAGCTGATCGGCACGTTTCAGGCCCAACCTACATTGTGATTGCATGACGGCCCGATTATGTGCCGTAATTTTACGGTTTGGCTGGTTTATTGCGAAGACATGATATATATACAGTAAAATAACTGCAGCATCGTGAATAAGAAAAAACCTATATTATACAATAAACAAATTACGGCATATTACATCCACTCGGCATCAAAGTTCGCCAGTATGATAATAAAGCACAAGCAGACATCAGATTACATACACTGGGCATCAAAGATCACCACCAGTGCAAATAAACACGCCGACAAAATTATATACAAAACCGACAGCACTTCAATAGAGTTCAAGAAAGGTTAGCTCTGCTGGGGAGCTACAGCGCAAGCAGCTGAGCAAGATGATGAGACTGCACTTGTTCAACACTTATATCTTCCTCACTCTGAAAGATAAACAAGCAGACAGATGACATGTTTTGCACATAAAAGTATCAGTGCTGACAATTCATCACATTTCTTACTGACGAATAAAGTGACATAGTTTAAATTTGCATTAACACAATATGGTATTGTTCAGGTCAAGACATGGCAGGAAATGACATTGTGAAGGAGTTGGAAGCTTCACGACACCACTAGATTACAGATCAAGAACTCATAAGTATGAATGGTTAGTGTGCTATTAATTTATACCATTTCAGATTGGCAAATAAAGAGACGGTTTTAATAATAGTAGAATGATATGACATTTTTCATAGTTAAGACATTGCAGAATATGACATTGTGCTGTAGTGGGTAGGTTCACCACACCACTGGATTATAGACGAAGAACAGAAGCATACACGCAGTGCAAAAGAAGATCACTTGCTCTGTATAGTTTAACTAGCAGGGTGACCCACACATTTGTGCGGCTAGATTTTTTCAATATTGTTATAATTCTCATTTCAGATTTAGGTGCGGTCTCTTTTGTATAGCTTTGGTCATTCATTTTGTATAAATATGCAATTATGTAAATTACTAAATGAATGTATTACTAAGAAGTTAGTGACGAAAATATTATATTATTGATATATGAATATATAAATGTCTGCACTTTGGTTACATGCATATATAGCAGAAACTCATCTGTATACCGATAGAGATAGTTCTAGTTCTAGGCTTTTTTGTTCTTCTTTTAGCGACATGCCTATTTGCTCGGCTTACATACTATTATATACGTTGGCTAGAGTTCGAGCATTTCTATTACATAATGTTAGACCCTTACTGTCTATAGGAGAGTTTGTAAAAAATTGTAAATAACAGTAAGACTACATAATGAATGCTTAAAAATATATGCTTATTGTTTGTAGTTAATTATCACAGTCTTCTCATGCTTCACTTTAATGATTCAAGATCGATATCTAATTGAAAATTTCTAAACCATTTCAGCTCCATAGCTCTTGATACAACTTGTATATCTTATGATCGTGTACATGCATGGTGCATGCATGAAGTTATATTTTACACATTAACAATATCAGTCGGAGTGCGGTGTTTCGGTGCCCAGGCTCATCTGCATCCATTCAGGAAAAAATCACAAAAAAATCAAAACAAATTCAAAAAATTTTAATCTTTTTTTGCATGGTAGACAATTTATCACGTGAGGTCCGCTCCAAATTTGAGATCATTTTGACTTCTGAGAAGCTCTCAGCAAAAAAGACAAATCGGGTCAGAACAGTGCATGAACAATAAACATGTTTAAAGACACAAAAATTTATCACGCGAGGGCTGCTCAAATGTCCAAATGATTTGAAAATTGGAGAGTATCTCACGCCTCAAATTATTTACCACACACAAAAAATTAGATTTTTCTTAGTTGTTCTAATATTTGTTTTGTTTTGTTTTGTAAGGGCGGGTGCAGCTGAGCCTGGGCTCAGAAGTGGATTACCGTATCAGTCGATCCTTTTTACCCAATGCTATATTCATCCTCTGTATGATATGTTAGTCTTTAATCTCAATCTGCCAAATCTCACTTGCGTCAGTTCACCACGAAATCCATGGTATATATGCTTTTGTTCATCTCTAATATTCGTGTTGACCTAATTATATACTACCACAACCAATGTTCATACATCTCAAACGTACACACTTCCCATATTTTTCTACTTGCACAAGTAACACATGCGTGCCCATACAACTTAGGGATGATACCTGGACCAAAAAAAACTCTAGCGTTACATATCATATGTTACCGTGCGGATACCATTGTTGTTTTGATATTATATGTGTCGTTCGTAGCTTGAACTGTATATGAAATCTCTAGGTATTTCATATACATTTTGTTTGTAGTGTTTGAAATGAGAAAATTCAATACCTAATTTTGTTTTTATCCATACAATAAGGAATTTGATGGCATTAGACCATGTATCTAGACCAAAATTTGTACATAAAATGTCCGTAATACGATAAAAATTGCTACCTCATTTTTATTATTTTTGAAATTTTATATTGAAAATGGTTGTAGTTTATTCACATAATATAATAAATTATATGTATCTAATGCAATAGTTATTCATATACCCTTTTAGTATGTAGTGTCCATAATAAGACAGTTTTGCTAGCTTCTTATGTAGAAAATATATCAGGTTTTATGCACCTAATAATAATTTTCTATGTCATCATGATCACAGCTCTAAAGTGAATGGTAATAAAAAAATTGCCAAATCTGTCTTTGAGCCGGATAAGAAGGGCAAACCATGATCTCTCAGCCCATATCTTGTGTATTCATGCCAATACATTTGAGGCATGTTCCATTGGTTATTTTTTCTGTAAAATCCAGCCACTTAATTGATATACAAATTAATAATTGCATGTGGTGATATATTAGTTGTTTTGCAATGGTATATTAAGTGAGCTGTTTGTGCATGCATCCAATACGTGTGCCATCTGCTCGACATGGCCTTATGGCCAATAGATTTATTGTGCAAATTATATACAACACCAATGCCAGTATAAATTTGCTGACATGTGCAGCTTATGGAGCCCGTGGAACGAACAAATGCATTGGGTCTCTATTTTATTAAGTGGAGACCTAACTGAAGAATTTTTCTTTTGCTAATTTGTTCCATGATGTCATCACTGCCTTGAATTTTTCCAAACTCTCAAAAATATGAAAACTTTAGATGAGCACCACTATAATTAGGGTCAATGATATAACCAACGGATGAGATAATTCAGTCTATCTGAGTGAGTGCGCCAACATGTGTGTTTATTCTCAGTTTTTTGTCAGCATATATCATGGTCTAAACCATTTTTCTTTCGTTACTTGACTTTATTAAGAGATCGATATACTAATGGGATACATCAAATACAGATAATAACATCTGAAAAAATAGAGAATGAATCATGTGAAATCCGGATGAGGCTTAAGTTTAAAGACATAAAACTTTTACCCACGATAACATGGCAGTTGTAGTAGTTTTTTTTATTTTTGGCATGTGAGCATCCCATATTCAGTCGTACATGCTAGTTGCCTCTAATAAATTAGTATGTTCTATTTATTTTTGTTTGTTTTGATATCACCCATACAATGGTAGTTACTTGCTGATATGCACTCAGTCCGGATGAGGCTTTAGTTGGAAGACGGGATTGTTTTTTCTCACGGCAGTTGTAGCTTTTTCTTTTTTTTCATGTGAAGAATCTCATGTTCATACATACAGGCTAGTTGCCTAAAAGGAATCCATCCATACAGGCTAGTTTCCAAAAAGGAATCCGTACGTGCTAATTTTTCCGGATGAGGCTTTCATTGGAATACGTGGTATTTTTACTCAAGATAGCACGGCTGTTGTAGCGTTTTTTTTGCATGTGAGCATCACATATTCATCTATGCGTGCTAGTTGCCTTAAAAAAGTCCGTCCGTTCAATTTTTTAAAACATCTAGATTCATGACTTATTTATTGTTTCCAACTTTTTATTAACACACATTGTACGTGTGAGTTCAATAAATGTTTTAGGCATGTAATGTAGTATCTTTAAATCTCAACCGTAATTCTCGGTGGTCAACGGTGTAGATTATTTTAACGTATGTGGAAGAACGTGATGTCTCGTTTGACTTCTATTTTAATTATATAATAGATTTACATGGTATGAAAAAGAAACTTGGTTGTACAACTGAAAACTTAAATTGAGAAAGGATGAACTTTTGTTTATGAACTACATATAATAAACTTTAAACAAGCAATTTGATGCAAACACCAAAAATAAATAGCTGTTACAGTCATGCCTAACCAAATATATAGAACAAAGTTTGAAGGCTTGAGATGGACAAACTCACATTATTGGTGAAGACAGGCTCTATAAAGGCCTTGTCCATGCTGATGGGGGGCAATTTAAGAAGTTTACCACATAATCTTCTTCAAAAGCATTGCCTTTATTCTACATTTTGTTAAGAGTAAATATAGATGTGATAGTATATGAAAAATGGAGAGTATTTAAGATAAGATGAAGAGTGATTCTACATAACCAAGTAGCTATAAATGTAAGTGCAGCGATACAGGCAAAAGGTACTGCCGAGAACAATGCACAGCAAAACTTCTTCCGTACCAACCGTATGGTAAGAGTAAATATAGATATGATGTGTAGTAAATGGAGGGCAAAGGAAAATAAGCTGTAGAGTGATGGTACATGAGCAACTACCTGTCATTATAAGTACGCTGATAAAGGACAGCATGTACTTACAAGAACAATGTAGAGATAAAAAAACATTGGCATTGGATATATTCTACACTAATGTAACCATTCATACAGATCAGATAATTTGGAGCGAACAATTGATAAGCAAGCTATCATGCATACTGCTGTCACATAATGAACCAGGTATGTATGCAAGCACAGTGATACAGGACAACAGGTACTAACAAGAGCAAAGCAGCGGGCAGCATATTTGCGATACCATGTCGTTCTTGTCAAACCGGAATTCTTCTTCGAGCAAATTTCCTGCAAAAAAAGATCCGTAAGGCACATACGGAAAAGTAGAAGTTCAAATTGTCATGTGATTTCATAGACAGTACCTCATCCTAGGAATGAGACCAGTGCATAACAAGGTTTTTCCATTCAATGTCTTCTAAATTTAGCATAGGAGACTTCACCGGAAATTCATTTATAGACTTGCCATCAAAGTGTGATTTCCTCGGGTAACATCGATACTGCTGCAATGCTTCCTTGAAAAGCACAAGCAAGCTTTGCTCGTCATGACTATCTAGATTGACCCTCACCTAGTCACAACAATGTAATGTAAATCATTGATGTGTTCAATCAGCAGAAAACAGGAAAATAATAGCCATGAATAATAGCACTTACACGTAAGTTGGACAGGAAGATGTGAAAATGGTGTTTGTCTTCACAATAATCTTCCCATGATGGGAATATATGCACGTAGTCCCTAACAACATTGAAAGCATTGTCTTTTAAATAGGGATTAAATGGAATGGGGTTCCAATCTGCAGGAATTGGCCATCTCTGCAGTTGGGATATGTCTTCGGCCGGTGGACTTGCTGTACTTTTTGCTGGAGTGGGATTTTTCTGTGGTACAGCTGGTGCTATGGCAAATGAAATCGGTATACCTTTTGCTTGAGTGCAGGTCATGTGTGGTGGGGCTAGTGGTGTGGCCAGTGAAGTATGTGTACAGTCTGCTGGAGTCGGTCCTACGTTTTGTGTCACTGGTTGTACAGCCAATATAAGTGGGGTGTTGTCTGATTTATCCGGCACTACCATGTTTTTCAAGGACTTTGCTGGTGCTCCTTCAGGTTCGGCAATCACCCTCTTCCTTTTTGATGTGTGATGCACAAGAACAACATTTGAGTGGAAAAACATGGTATGATGACAAATGGAATATGTATTGATAATGGATGGGCATGGCATCTCGACATATATGATGAGTAAACTAAGTAGAGTGGCGGTGCAACAAAGTAGAAGAAATGAAAGACAACATATGCAAGATACCCACAATCAATAAAACATTGCCAAATTAGAACAGGCACCTTGATGGGTGAACAGGACAGGCCATCTGCAGATGAAAAACCTACCCAAGCACAGCGCCATACAGGAGCGACGCACAATTACAAGCTGATATTCTGTTGGACAATGGAGGCTATAACCAATTACTTTTGCGGGAACAATAGCACCCAGGAAATTTGAAGGGTGGGTATGAACAAAATTGGAACTGCACATGTACTGCTAAGTGATTCAATACACACATTACCAATCGAGGAGGAGAACGATGGTTGCGGCGGCCTCTGGGACTCATGGTCAGCAACGGGAGTCAGTTCATTGTCCACGACGATGGTACTTCTACGCTTGGCGTCGGCTTTCGGGAAGCAGATACGAGACCGTGGAAGACGATGCCGGGGAAGAGGCTCCGTGTACGACGACAACGATGGACCGGCTCCAGTGCGGCGTACGAGGTCGTTGATTAGGCAGATGCGCTGCGGTGGACGAGTGGGCTGATGTAAAGTGGAGGAGAACGAAGGCTGCGGTGCCGTGCAGAAGTCTATATTGCGGTGGGGATAGAAATTGGGGAGTATTCAGGTGTACTACTCTAGGTGCCAGGGTGGGGTTGGCTTGCTAGGGTGAACCTGAAGTTACGAAAACAGCCCCCTACCAAGCGTCATTCGTATGCCTGTTCTGAAGGCTATGATGGTAACTTCCCACTGCTCGAATCAGGGTCGCTGGAGATTTTCCTACCGACCTCAAAATTTTGTGACACTAGACTCCTCGTGTGGCGTGTTGAGTGATTCGGCTAAGCAACTAGCGAGTAGTAGTAGTAAACTCTGCATATTAGGTTTGACCGAAGTCAAACTTCCTAAAGTTTGACCAAGTTTATAGAAAAAAAATAAACATTTACCATAACAAATATGTATGATGTGAAAGTACATTCAATATGGTATTTATTTGTTATTGTATATGTTAATATTTTTTTGTTATAAGCTTTATGAGAGTTTACAAAACTTGACTTTGACCAATGCTAATACACGGACTTAAATAAAAACGGAGGGAGTTCACATTTTTTTTCTTAGTTTGTAGTGAACTAATCATTTGTTGAAATTGTGAAATAAATATATTAGGCTATTGACTTCGAATGTAATGGTCTATACAATTCAATAGTTACAATCATTGTCGAATCCCAAGATGTATACAAGGTCTATAGTACTTCACAACATGCTCAAACTCACATAATCCCAGTCAAATGAGAATCTAAATGCATTTCATAGTTATTATTTTGTAGGATACAACAAGAATAACCATAACTCTAAATCAGCCATTATAGAAGCAACATTTTGACATATCCCAATGTGTGAATGAAATGTGCAGAGAGAGCTTTTGAAGATGGAGCAGATAGGGCGGGAAAGATTGTATGTATGTGGACAAGAGAGTAGGAGACAAACCTAACGAGACAGAGAGAGAGATAGAGAGAGAGATAGAGAGAGAGAAAGAGAGAGGAAGAAGTTAGGTCTGTGAGAAATTTGCATATATGTAATATACATGAGATGCGTGTGCATCTGGATTCTATATACGTGGAAGGAGAAGAGACGACATGTTTGATGAGAGAGCAGGAAAAATATGGACGAGAGGGGAAGGATCTCGTGG
Source organism: Triticum aestivum (assembly GCF_018294505.1). Taxonomy (NCBI): domain Eukaryota; kingdom Viridiplantae; phylum Streptophyta; class Magnoliopsida; order Poales; family Poaceae; genus Triticum; species Triticum aestivum. The sequence continues at coordinate 594,869,012 of NC_057812.1, read as the reverse complement.
GTTCAGGGATTGACAATTTTGTGCGGGGGAGAGAGGGATTGGTAATTTTGTGCAAGAGAGAGAGAGGGTGGGGGGAGGAGTCAGTCAGCCGTCGTCACATCACCCTGCTTCCAAATGACCCCGCATTCTCTAGCGCGGTGTGGTTGCCGTCTTTGATCTGGTCGTTGCCCTCTTTGAAGATTGAGGTGTTGTGCATGTTGGGATGAAAAGAAGCACAAGCGAGAGTGGTCGCCGTATAACCTTGGATGGGGATGAATTGTGTGCTTGGGGGACTTTGTGTGTGTGTATTGTGTTGCGTGTGTCTCTCTGTCACTACTAGGGAAAACCTTATACACAGAATCTTAGCAGTAGCGCGGCACAAAAAGAAGAGCTACTACTAATTAGCAGTAGCGCGGGTTTTTAACCCTCGCTACTACTAAGTTGATAGTAGTAGCGTGGGTTTTTAACCCTCGCTACTACTAAGTGGTCTCTACCGTGCCCCCCGACACATGCCATAATAGTAGCGAGGGGTATAAACCCGCGCTACTACTAAGTTGATAGTAGTAGCGCGCTTTTATACCCCTCGCTACTACTAAGTACGAGGTAGGTGAAGTCGCCATATCCTCGGCTGAATCCCCATCTCCTCCCCCAAATCCCTCCTCTCTTCCACCACTCTCTCCTCTCACTTTCCATACACTCTCACATGGACCTCTTGCACATGCACCCATCCTCCTCCATGGCGCCGAAAGAGGCCGCCGCCTCGCGCCACTGGCGTCTAGGAGCTCGCCGGTCTTCCACCGACGTCTAGGACGCCGCCACCCCGCGCCATCACACCGGAGCACCTCGCCACCGGTCACTAGCTCCGCTGCTCCCTACATCACCTTCCTATCTCCCTCGGTTTTCCTTTTCTCTCTCTCCCTCTGGTTTGACTCACCCTCCCATGTCCATGCCTGTGTAGGTCATCACCATGGATGACCCGGAGCTATTTGGCATGGTTGGGAAGAGGAGCCCCACGCCGCGGCCTCGCTCTGCCAAAGAAACGGGCCCTCTCCCACAGCCACTGCTGGATCTGGTCTTCCGCTGTCCGTTCATGCCTCCGGCTACGCCAATCATCGCTAGATCTTACCATTGCTGCCATTGATAGCACGCACGGGATCGAGATTTTTTTGTTTTTGAAAGTAATAGCAGTAGCGCGGGGTATAAGACCCGCTACAGCTAATTAGCAGTAGCACTGTTTGCAACGCATGCTACAACTAACCATGTATAGCAGTAGCGTGCGTCAACACGCGCTACTGCTACAAGTTAGCAGTGGCGCCGTATCAATAGCGCGGGCACCCGCACTACTGATACACCCAAAACCCGTGCTAGGCTTTTCCCTAGTAGTGTGTGTGTGTGTGTCAGATATTGAGAGAAAACAAACCTAAGGAGAGAAATGGGTATTCACCAAGAGATTGTGCGGGCCTTGAGGTGGGCAGGGGCCGGGTGAGGGTGTTAAAATGTGCGCGTTGATGCATGTGTTGCATGCAACCGTGCGAGGGACGGACGAATCGAAAGAGATAGTTGTTGTTTACGGATGCTCCTCTCTCTGTCTCTCTCCCTCTCTCTCTCTCTCTCTCTCACACACACACACACAGAAGTGAACTAGATGACCGTTCTCTCATGTATACACAACGTATCGGCATCTGTCTATGTCTCACTCATGCACGATCATTTGCACATTCACACCTTTCTATGTCTGTATCACACGCACACCGTCTCCACATTGCCCTTCCGCCACAACACACATATGGACACATACGGACGTTCTCTCTCGGTAACACACACAAGATCAGTATTAAAAAAAACTAGGGCGCACCTAAAACATCCAAATCCAAATAAACATGAACTGGAGCTAAATTCAAATATATGGAAATATTGCAGCGTCAAGAACTTTCACAGGGAAAAAAAGTAGAGTAATATTCGAGGATTGTTTTCACACACACAAAAAGGTTCGGTGGATGTCCTTCGAGCCCGACACGGTGACACACCATTCGATTGACCGCGTGGCCGTGGTTCACGCGCTTGCACAGGATTCCGTATCGTGGCCGTGGTACTAAGGCTGGTCACAATGGTCAAGAACATAAGCTAGTAACTAATAAAAGCGCTACCTAAGTCTAATGTTTACATGTACTAGTACGATTTTCTTTAAAGTTTGACCAACCTTATATATAAAACAAAAGTAAGCTCCCACATGCGCACTCATCAATATGCCGCCGCCGTTGCGCATGCCGGCGCCCGCCTGCTCCGGGCAACAATTTCTCGCCCATCACCGCTGTGTCGCCGCCATCCCTGTGCCATGAAGCCGAAGGCTCGCCCACTCACGTCGTCTACAGTCCCTCCTCGCGATGCTGTCGCGCTGCCAAGCACGCGAGCAGCTGGTGGACCGCGTCTATGCATGCAACGTACAAAGAGGAGGACGAGCGCGTGCTCCAGCACGCCGGCGAGGAGGAACTAGCGTGTCATTGTCGTCGCCACCCGCGTGGAGGAGACGCGCATGGTGGCTGTCGTGGCGGAAGCCGGTCGGGCGCGCGTCGAGCCCGCAAACCGGGTGCGGACGCGGAATCTACCTTCGAGACCTTGAATGCCACGTCGATCCTGCAATCTGAAGGAGCAATTTGGGTCAGTCGACTCATGTGAGCCGTTTGATGCAACATGGATGGCTAGAAGGGCTTCTTCCACCTCTTCTGTCATCTTCTTCCTTCGCTCCGTCGAACTTCTTTCACAAATCTACTGACCCAAATTATACTACTAGTATGAACGTATTAAGTAAAGTAGGAACACGAAGATACAAGCAGCAGTACCAACTGCAAGAAGAACAGTAGTAAGACATAGTACTAGTACTACTGTACGTACTAAAGAGTTCAAATAACGAGAAAGAACATAAACATAGTTCTGCTGGGGCCTCAGCACAACACACCCTTGAAAATAAACTAATAAGCAACTAGTCCGCTTGACACTGCAGTATAACCAGCATGAGCGACGGCACTACCACCTACTTGGAGTCCGAGTCCACGTCCTCGACTTCGTCCTCGTCCCTCTTCCTCTTCCTCTTCCTCTTCGCCGACGCTTCTTTGCTTGAACTGGACACTGGGCTCTGCTTCTTCATCCAACCCTTGTAGATATTTAAACAAAGGTAGGCATTCATTGTTGCGTACAGGATGTGATCTTCATCAAATGTCTTCGACTCCCATGCATGATGAAACTCATGATGAGGTTTCTTCAGTTTAGCGTACGAAGGATCAATCATGGCTGCTGCCAGGGTCAGCATTGAAGGTTGAGAGGAGGACACCAGGCTTGTCTTCTGGAGATCGAAGGGCTGGCCTACAACGAGACCTATCCGACGCAGGACGTCACTGTCGTTCTTAACGCCTACAATAACGAATTTCACTCTTTTGTCCTTGAGGAAGTTCTTAAAATCCTAGCACTCAACGTCGGCATGGCATATGTGGTAGACCAAGCAAACGTTATGTACACAAACCTGGATCATGGCGGGCTTCTTCCTCTCTTCGTCCTTTAGATCCTTCTCTCGTCCCAGGACTGTGGTGTACTCAACATCTAGCCCAGCAACCCACTCATCCGTTGAACTGTTGAACATGCGTAGGAAGCAAGCAAGCCATGCTTTCACCGTCTCGGATCCACGTGTGTAGATGACGATGAACTGATCGCCGTTGATGGCTCTAACCTGGTACTCAGCAGCGACGATGGAGATTTGGGAGGCCATGGATTTTGGAGGAAGGTTAGGAGAAGTTGAACTGTTGTACCCCGCAAAAAAAACTGGGAGCGAACTAATGTGAATGGATGGGACGACTGGGAGCGAACTGTTGTAAGGTAGAAGACGGGGACGAGTAGGGCGTGCGAACGACGTGGGGTTGCTGGCTTGCCCGGTGGATAAACGGCTGCAAGCTCCCAAAGAGTTCTCGAGAACTATGCGGGACCCACTAGATGTCATGTCTACTAGACCCATATCGTAGGCCTGATGGTATAGCTTCTGTCTGTTCGCATGCCATGCCGGCGCGTGGATGTAACTTCACTTAATTCCATCAAACGTCGCGCCTCCCACGACCTTCGCCTCCCTCGCGCGGTCGCTCCCTTTGAGACTTCGACTGGCTATAAATGAGCATTTTTTTTGCCTTTTTTAGAGAAGCAATTTTTTGCCTACTCCGCATGCATGATACTCCCTCTGGTCCTTTTTACTCCCGTCAACCGTTTGCAAAGTGTTTGACCAAATTTATACTTTTTTTGAACACCACCTTATATTAATTAACCAGCCACACCAGTACACTCATTCGATACAATATTCACCACACAGCGATACTTAGCGATTAAGTGTACCACCTTATTGGCCGAACGGCTAATCTTTGACAATTGAAGATTGTTGATCAACTTTGAGATGCTCAACGCTTTCATATTCAGGTCATGCATAGCAGACCTGTCAACGCTTTGACATGCAACAATGAAATCCCACGACCAAATTTATACTAAAAATATCAGTATCTACAATACTCCCAAAACACTTAGGCGCGGTGCATTAACTTCTACCTCGTTTCTTGTTTCTTGACATATCAACCAATAGGAGATGTGGGTGTGCATGCAGTGGTTAGTTCATTGCATGCAATGCTATTAATTAGCAAATAAACATTAAGATCTCTCGTTTTCCCCTCCTCCTTGGTCACAGTGCACCGTTCATGCAATAAGTTAGTGCACCTTGAAATATGAACATGTGTGGGGCGTGTTTGCTTTTAATGACTTGAGACTATACCTAGCCCGCCATGCAAGATGACTTATTATGCACTGTTCCCCATACCTGCAGGAAGCCCGTTCGTCTCCAAATTTTTTCCTCTCCATGTGTGGAAACAATATGCCTACTAAACTCTCCTTCTCCCTCCGGCGGTCCCACCACTCCATCCTGTGTGAAAAAATCTGCATGCATGACTCTCCTCCCCCCACGCTCGTCCAATTCGTTGTGACCAGCAATATTTCCACCCCTTCGCTCCCCTGTAATTTAGTCCAACAAATATGCCCACGTAGCTGTTACTTAACTACATGTGCATTCGGTCACTGACATATGGGCCCAACAGGGGTCTGGCCCACATGTCAGTGACGCAATTGGACCGGCAGTTAAGTCAGTGCAGCTCAGTCCATATCTTACGTAGGTATTCCATTGCTCGCTATAATTACTGCGCCTCCCACGACATCGCTATCTCCTCCCCCTCACATTCACATTCATCTCTATCTCCTCCCCCTCCCTCTCACGTCGACCACCATGGCATCGCCCCTCCCAAGCCCTAGGAGCCCCTCGCTGCACCGCGCGAACGGTCACGCGTCGCCGTTCCATTCCTCGCCGCCCCTAGTCGAGGAGGACGCGTCGGTGTTCCGCTCCTCGCCGCGACGCATCGAGCTGGACGCATCGGTGTTCCCAATGTCACCAGCACGCGCGCCGGAGGACGAGTCGGCTCCCCGCTATGAGGAGAACGCCGTGCCGCCCGCCGAGCCCCCCCCAGCCTTGAGGAGCTTTGAAAAGAAATGCATGTCGCCTTGTGGGAGGGTTTGCCTCCAGCAGAGCACGCCAAAATAGAGGCGGAGAAGAAGGCCGAGGAAGAGAAGTGCACCACGGAACAAGCTGCCTGGGAGGCCTATGTCAAGTCCAAGAGAGTCAAGCAATTGGATCTTTGGCAGAAGGCTCGTGCGAGGGCTGTGAGGGTGGCGGAGGATGCCCGTGCCGACGCCCTGAGTGCAGTCGGGCCCAAGCATCTACGCTTGGCGGTACGTGGACCGGGTGCACGCTTCCATTGAGGAGGAGTACCTGTTGGCGCCGGATCACCACACGGTGAGATCACGCTCGCCTGCCGTCAAGCCGCCAATCAGCACCTCACGAGTTGCGAGGCTGAGGAAGAGGTGTTGTGTCGGCGCGCTGGGAAACGGCTGCGCACCAGGGCACTCGTTGCGCGCTGCAAACGCTCCTGCGAGCGCCGTGGCTTTTAGGAGGAGTATAATTTTTGTTTCTTAGGGCGATCTCATTAGTTTTGGGACGCAAATGATAAATCCCGAACGTTCAGGAATTTTTAGCATCCTTAATTAAGTATGTAAAAGGGAAAGTTTGGAAACCTTGTGTATTCCTACGCATTTTGCAAGTACGTGCATATAGCACAAACTTTACTATATACTATCGCAGGAAAAGAATTCTATGAGACCAGGTCTCACGCGAGACCCATCCTGATGGATGACACATGGCATTCACAAATCACAAAGCATCCCCCACCCCCACTTAAAAGCCACGTGTCATCCTTCAGGATGGGGCTCACCTGCTAACCGTGTGACCTGGTCTCATATAGTAGTTTTTTCCACTATCGCACTACACGTCTCTCTCGATATATGCTTGGAGAGTGTGCTACTCCCTCCGTCCAGGTCAATAAGTCATCTTTGGTTGTGCTCCGTGACCAGGAAGGAGGGAATACTTATACACCTAGATGGAGGGAGTACTACTATTACTTATGTACGTGCAAATGCACGTTTTAACATTACGATGCGGTTTTTGTAAAAGTAGAAAAACAACACTAGTCAAGCTTGTGAAACGATTCAATGCAAAACAAATTCAAAAATGCTCGTTTGAATGTTTACTTTTAGCTTCCTTCTCTGTGGTTATTTCTCTATTGTACTTTGTACGGAGTATCTCATTGGTTGGAAAGGCATGGAAATTCCCGTCAGTCACAACTACATTAACAGTATGTACTAGGTCGGCATGAACACGTCTTGGATGGTGCTCGTCGACGGTCGCGGCAACTACATTAACTTTGTACGGAGTATCTCACTGCTTCCTACACCGTGTATCTCACTGGTTGCCGGCATTGACGTTGTCGCCCATGTCATCGAGGATGAGGTTGCCGAGGTCGGGGAAGAAGTCGTCGTTCACAACTAATCATGTGGACTAGTATAGTAGTAGGATACAGTGTAGAAACATGAATTTTACCATGATTTCGAACAGGAAGGACAAGAACACATACGGTGCAACGGGAGCAGCACCGTTGGCCCATGTCCAAACACCATGTAGACACGGTCTTTGAGCACGGTTCTTAGTCGTTCCACGCTCAGGCATTGAAGTTTGTAATTATTTTATATTAGAATATACTACTCCTCCGGTGCTAGTAGTAGAGCAGAGTCCTACTCTACTACTCTACTCAAGCAAGTTAGGGCATAGCATTGTAGGGAGTACCAGTACTGTGATCACTCAAGCAAGTTGTCTGGCATCGACATGACCCTACGCTGCTGGTATGTGTCTCGTAAGTCAAGCGGCGTGTTGTAGTCATCATCACCTGTCCACTTCCCGCAGCACATATTCGCTTCTTCATCTTTGTCCGCACATAATCTCGTCCAACCTTCCATCACCTCTAAGGCAACTCCCCCCCTCGTCCGAAATCCAAGCACTAACAATGGCAGAACCAAGCAACGTCCGCTGAAAGAGTGGCTGGAATTTGCTCCCCGCAGAGGTAATCAAGCTAATTGTTTCGCATGTGGAAAATCTCTGTACCATGTCGCTCTCCTCGTGCTCGTCGGGGCTGTACCGTTTACTCAAAGCCCTCAGGACGGAGCTTTTTAAGCCAGCTCCTTGCTTGCTTATGCCACTTGATCTTCAGAAACGGCGTGTCACGCAGCATAACTATCGTAGGATGGCGAGCATCAACCCCCTTGACTGCGATTCGATCCCCGTCAGCCACAACTACATTAACGGTATGTACTGGGTCGGCATGAACACGTCTTGGATGGTGCTCGTCGACGGTCGCGGCAGCTGGATTCTTGTGGAGGTCTACACCCGGCGATTGATCCCCCTTCCTTCGATTAACACTACACTTCTTTGGCACCGCGGCCCAGAATACTCGGAATCTTATAGTAGCCAACATGATACCAAGTTTGATTTGCTCAAGGTTGTAATCTGCCAAGTGCCCACAAGATCTGCGAATTATAAAGACTTTAGGCTAATTGCGTTCTTCAACCACGGTCTCGCCTATCTGACAGGTCACTGCGGTAAGTGGATAAATCTGCACGTCCATCACAGGATCATACATCCTCCATGGTTCTCTGATGCCATTGAACACAAGGGCTTCATTTACGTTGTCGACTCCTTCTATGGTTGGACGTATTGCTGGCCTACTCCAGTCATCACTACAAACGGCTGTTACAGCAGTATGTTACTTTCCTATGATATCATGATGGCTTGCTTATATTACTGTCAACATTTGCTGAAAAAATATTCATGCTCATAACATGTTGTTCTTAAGATTGACTAAACCAAGAGCCCTTTTTTATTTGACTCCAACTTGATATGATGTTGTAGGCCGCCTAGTGTCCCTACCCTTCCTAATCCCAGAACCTTTCAAAGAAAAGCGGCATGGCAGTTGCAGGTGGTTTCTGGCTCGATCAGATGACGGTGAAAGATTGATGATCGTTCGCACGTACCAGACGTGTTGTTTCGCGGAATACAATCACAGTCACTGCAAGGTCTTTGAGCAGGATCCCAGCTTCTCTGGGCCTTCAGGAATTTTTGACTGGAGGCTGGTAAGTAGCCTTGGTACATGCTCTCTGTTTGTCGGACTGAATTATCCAATTAACTAGGAGATAACCGACGGCAAGGATCATGATGGCAGCGCGGTTTTGTTCATCAGGCAAAACTGTGTGTACACAGCGTACCATGCGTCTCTGCATGCACCATACCCTGATATGTGCTGCCACGCTCTGCAGCCCAAAGTAGGAGAGAGGGTCGCAAGTATCAGACTTCGACCTGCTGGCTGGAGTTTCCCCCGTCAGGCACCCATCTGGTTCAAGCCGTCAGCCAATCTCCACAGCTTAATAAATAGTAACGTCTAACTGAGCCAGTTAGTTAGATGCGTACACTTGGTGTAGTAGGATCTTTATTTAGTTTGATGCATACACTTGTTCTTTTTTGGTAGCCCTTTTGTAATGATGGCTGATGTTTGGTTTGGAAGAGAGAGCTGCGTCTTCACTCTTCTGGCCTGCTTACTGCTTCTGTTGCACCCCCAGCCCTGGTTGCTGCTGCTGCTGCTGTTTTCAATGTACAATCAGTAGTATATTTCGTCTGTTGGTTGAATAAATGTGTTGTTAGAACGACAAACACAATGTTTTGGAAGTCGTTGCACGGTTCGATCCTTTAGTGCCCCGTACCGTACGTAGCGCATACTATTTATCGTACGGAACACATTTTTTTTGAAACTCGGAACACATTTTCCACTTGTTGATAACATGTAGCCCACTGATGAAGGCCCAATAGAGAAGCCCATAATTAACTGGAAGGGAGGCTCTCACATGAATCCGGCCCAGGTACATGCTCATGGTCCCCTAAACATAAATAAGTAAATAAATAAAGCTAAATGCTCATGCACCAGTTCTTTGGGAAAATAGGTAGCCCAGTATTTCTTTTTGAAGAATACCCAAGCTAGGCCTATTTGTTTTCTCCGAATTACTGGGCTGCAAATCTTTCAAGACGAGGAGGGATGCATTCCGGCCTGGCTTAAGAGTATGGTCAATGTCTGTTAAAAGTAATATCAAAAGGGGTTGAAAATTCCAAAAAAATTATAGCAAATGGGATATAAGTTTCTTTTTTTGTTTTTGTTCTTCACTGATATCTTATACGTATTTCATTGGATTTAACATGACATAGTACTATTTTTTTAAATTTTGTTTTAGTATGGCTATTAATTTTTGGATTAAGAATATTTCTTTCCCCAGCAAAAATTTGCGAATTTTCAAAATTTCCCACATATTTAGTTAATTTTTTCACCCTAGTACTTACCAGAAAATGGCCAGCAATTCTAAAAATGGAAAACGGCTGCAATAAATTCCATATGAATTAGAAAATGAGTAAAAATTATAAAAATAATAGCAAATGGGCTGTACACGCCACAGATTTCGAGGCTAACTTGTTTACGCAAGGCTTTGTCAGTGAACACATGATTCTTGCAGCAGTTAGTGTTGCATGTCCATCCAACGGCCGACATGCTTCTTCAATCTCTGATCTTCCTACTCCAGCCGCCTAAACTAGCGCCGGCGGGACTGCCCGCTCCCTCCTCTTGTGGCCCGCTATGATGCTGCGCAGGCTTCCCCGGCCCACCCTACTCCCTCCGCTGGCCTGGCCGCACGCAATCAACTGCCTCCTTATTACGCGAAAAAAATTATTCCTCCCACTAACATCTGGGGCGCACCAGTTGGGAGGCCGACCTGTGGGTCTACTAAGGTGACGCGTACGCAGGGCTTGTCAACTTAGTCAACAAACGAATCTAGCAGTAGTAACCGCTGGATTTGAATCGAACGGTCCTGCTACTTCTTCAATCACTGCTCTTCTTGCACCAGCCGCCCAAACCAGCGCCGGGGAGACCGCCTGCTCCTGCCTCCAGTGGCCGGCTGTGCTGCCGATGAGGCCTCATCGCCCCATACTACTCCCACCGCTAGCGAGGCTCTGCGGCGACGGTAGCCTCACACCGCAGCAGAACCAGTGAACCCTCGTACTCCTCTCTGCATGGGCATCCACTGCCACGTCTTCCCCGGCTCCGCGTCATCCCCTTCCTAGGCCTCGCCGTCGTCCACCGCCTTGGTGCTCTCGGCGCAGCATGGTCAACGTGCTCAACGACATTCCATCGGAAGAGTACTGTACATGGAGAGGCTGACAGCTGGGTCCACGGCCACAACCCAGTTTTTTTGTGATTTGCCAAGTAAGTCGCTTTATCAGGCCTGTTGGGCTGCAAATCTTTCAAGACAAGCAGAGCTTTCATTCGGCTGGCCGAGAAAATGGCTCATCAGTAATGAGAAATGGGCTGTATATTTTTAAAACACATCAAACCGTCAATTTCTTTCAAAAATCTTTTCTTCATTTCGAGATTTGAAATTACATTAATTTTTATGCGTCGAGAATTTGTTGGATTTTATATTGATATACATTTATTTTTAAAATCAGTTTGAATGTGAGTCAAAATTTCGGGATTAAAAACAGTTTGGACCGCACCGATATATGCAAAATTTCGTATAATTTTTTAACTGTGGCCACAATATGGGCTGTAATGCTAACAAAAAGAATATGGGCTCCAAAAAAACCTTAATAATTAGCAAATGGGCTGTAAATTATTAGAAATAATGGCAGATGGGCTGTATGCTGTTTTCCATAGATTTGAGGCTTTCCTAAAAAAAGGTTGACGCACAAGCAGTGACTGTTGGATGGCCATCCAACGGCCGTCGTGCTTCTTCAATCTCTACTCTTCCTGCTCCAGCCGCTCGAACAGGCGCCGGCGGGACTGCCTGCTCCCTCCTCCCCGCGGCCGGCTCTGCTGCCGCGCAGGCCTCACCACCCCATCGTACTCCCATCGCTGGCCTAGCCATCCCTCTACTCACCTACACCTGCTATTATTCTCCGGCGATGGCAGACGAACCAGTAAACCCTCGTACAGTCATACTCCCCTCCACATGGGAAACAACTGCTGAGTCTTCCCTGCCTCCGTGTCATTCCCTTCCTAGGCCTCGCCGTCGTCCACCGCCCTGGTGCTCTCGGCGTGGCCTGGTCAATGTGGTCAACGACCGACATGCATCTGAAGTGGAAATTACGTGGAGAGGCCGACAGCTGGGTCCATAGCCGCACGCAAGGAAATGCCTCCTTATTACGCGCAAAATAATGATTCCTCCACCTGACATCAGGGACCCACCGAAAGGGCCTCTGTATTTCGTGAAAAAAATGTTACCGCCGCTAACAGCTCGGACCCACGAGCTATATCTTCGCACGCAAGGAAGTGCCTCCTTATTATGCACAAAATAAATGAATACTCCCCCTGTTAGCTGGGACCCAGTATAGTGGCAGGCTGAATTGTGGGCCTACTAAGTTGACGGGGATGGAGGCCTTTGTCAACTTAGTCAATATGCACGATTCTAGCTCCAGTGATCGTACGATGTCCATCCAACGACCGTAGTGCTTCTTCATCCTCTGGTCTTCTTGCTCTAGCCGCCCAAACCAGCACCGGTCGTGCCTCGTGCTCCTGCCTCCCATGGCCGGCTGCGATGCGGCGGAGGTCTCACCGCCCCTTACTACTCCCACCGCTGGCCAGGCCATCCCTCTACTCACCCACACCCCCTGTTATTCTGCGGCGATGGCAGCCTCACACCGCAGCGAAGCAGCGAACCCTCGTACGCCTCTACGCGTGGGCATCCACTGCCGTGTCTTCCCTGGCTCTGCGTCGTCCCCTTCCTAGGCCTCGCCGTCGTCCACCGCCCTGGTGCTCTCGGCACGGCGTGGTCAACGTGGTCAAGGAACGGCTTCCATCGGACGTGGACTGTACGTGGAGAGGCTGACAGCTGGGTCCACGGCCGTAGCAAGGAAGTGCCTCCCTATTACGTGCAAAATAATTATTCCTCCACCTGACAGCGGGACCCATCGGACGGGCCACCATGTTTCGTGAAAAAAACGTTTCCCCCTGACTGTTGGGACCCACCAGCTACATCTTAGCACGCAAGGAAGTGCGTCTGGGCAAAAAAAATGATTCGCCCCCTGACTGCTGGGACCCACCAGCTACATCTTCGCAAGCAAGGAAGTGCCTGACAATCGGGACCCACCTTGTCAAAGCGTACATAGCGTTGTCATTCTGGTCGCGAACGTGTACATACATATGTACTGGTCGATGTAGAGGCGCGCACTTGTCGTAGTAGAGGCGTGCACGTAGCATGTACACGTACGTCCAACGGCCAGGGTGCAAGAAAGAAAATACGGCCACGTATGTGTACATACAGGCGGGGTCTCGAACGCCTACTCGCGCATACGTGCAGCCAGGGCTCGTATACATGGCTAGGTCGGAACGGAGAAACATCGTCGTCGTCGTGTTCATGGGGAGGCAACGGAATGCGTTGTGTTCATGGGGAGGCAACAGAATGCATCGTGTTCATGGGGAGGCAACGAAATGCGTCATGTTCATCGGGAGGGTTTGGACGGAACATGCGATGGAAATGAGGCCTGGTGTACCGCAAAACGGAGGAAACGGCCTTGTGTTCGACCCGCCACGTTTGAAACAGGATCCTGTTCATCGGGAGGGGTCTGGCGTACCGCAAAACGGAGGAAACGGACCTCCTACGGTCGAAACGGGGGTCCTGTTGATCGGGAGGGGTGTGGCGTACTGCAAAACAGACGAAACGGACTTGTGTTGGAGCGTTACGGTCGAAACGGGGGTCATGATCATCGGGAAGGGTGTGGCGTACCGCAAAACGGGACTCCACAGGATACTATTCATCTCCACCATCGACCCCCTCCAGCCTCCACAAGCTACTATTCATCCACCGTCGACCTCCTCCAGCCTCCACCTGCGACTGTTCATCCATGGGCTCCTGTTCATCCAGCCTCCACCGTGCCCTACTCCACCGGCTACTGTTCAACCAACCCTCTCCACGGGATCCTGTTCAACCACCCCTCCACGGGCTACTGTTCATCCTGCCCTCCACCATCTCCTGTTCATCCAGCCCTCCACGGGGTGGTCCTGTTCATCCAGCCGTCCACGGGGTCCTGTTCATCCAGCCCCAACCGGCTCGATCGATCGGGGTCCTTTTCATCCAGAGGCAACACCACGGGGTCCTGTTCATCCACCCCCACGGCTCGCTCGATCGGGTTCAGTTAACAGCCATCGATCGATCGCTCGGGTTCAATAACGCGTAGCCTGCAATCGCTCGGGTTCAGTTAGAGCCCAACGCCTCGCTCAGGTTCAGTTAGAGCCCCCAACCTCACACACACGGATGTGTCTTTTTTTGTAGTGTACATCCGTACCATCATAGCTTGTCTGATAGAATATTCCATCCTCGAGCTCCACAAATATGTCCGGATCTTCTTCATATTCGGGGTCAAGATCCCGGTTGCAATCTTCCGGCTGAGGGACAGGGTCATGGATCCCCTTGACAGCCTTTCGCCATTCCTGTTATAGGCGGATACGATACTGCCTATCAAGAATGATTCAGGGACAAGAGTAAAATCGTGGAGTTAGAGCTTACCCAGCTAGGAGGATTATACATGGAAACTTTGTCTCGATATTGGAGACGGGTGAACTCCTCCTTCTCCCCTTTATACAGTTCAGCCAATATTTTGGCCAGAGCGGCGGGGGTCTTTGGGCCCTTCTGACCGTAGCATGAGGCGTCGTCTTCCCCGTTATAGTTCCACATGGGCAGCCCTCTGTATTGGAGCGGCTGGACCCCCCGCGCTATGGAAATCGCCATTACCTCGACTATTGACAATCCGGACTGGGCAAGCATCTTAATCTTGCCCAGCAGCAGGCTGATCTCTACATTATCCTCTTCCTCGAGACTACGAGGACGCCATCTAAGGCGTTTCTTCAACGGGGCACTTGAAAACATGGGGAGGCCCATAAGGACGGGGTCGGGAACAGCGACATCGTCGATATAGAACCATTCAGATGGCCACTCTTCGTAAGCTTTCTTCGGCATGCCGGATAGGTATCTGGTCCACGCGATGCGCCATACTTCGACTCGTCCCACTTAAAAAATTGACCCACCTTGATTACGAGGGACGAGGCAGAATAGTCTTCTCCATAAATCGAACTGAGCCTCGTAGCCCAGGAATAGCTCGCATAGAGTGGCATAACCCGCAATATGAAGGATAGAGGCGGGAGTGAGACTGTGTAGGTGGAGGCTGTAATACTCTAGCAAACCTCGGAGGAAGGGATGGATCGGAAATTCGACACCTCTTAACTAGAAGGGGACGAAGCATACTCATTCTCCCTTGGACGGATTGGGAAAGTTCTCTGCTTGAGCCCCGCCATTGAAGGACGTCATCCCTGCTCATACGGGGACCAAATCCATGGGGGAAAGAAAGCCCTGTGTTTGCAGCTTCACCAGCTGACTGTGAGAAACTGAACATCTCTCCCAATCCCCCTTTTCGGAGTTGTGGGGACGAGAGGAAGAGCTGGGAGCGCTAGCCATGTTGGGGTGGTTCTGCTCTGCAAGCTTTGAGGGTTTCTTCCGTGAGATTTGGAGAGGATCTGAGATCTATTCCCTTTAAATAGGCACCTTTCTGGTACGGTCAGGGTGGTATATGCAAAAATACCCTGACCTCTCACATTCGCTCGACACGTGGAAACTGAAGTTGTTGATGCGCAGAAGCCGAGGGGTACAACATTAAATGGAAGGCTGAACACACTACTTGGAAGTCATCAGTGGAGGAACCTGCCTTGCAATGCCGAAGACGATCTATGCGCTGAACACCTCGTCATTGAAGGACTGGTTCGGGGGCTACTGAGGGAGTCCTGGACTAAGGGGTCCTCGAGCGTCCGGCCTATTAGCCATGGGTCGGACTGACGGGCTGTGAAGACGCGAAGACTGAAGACTGCACCCGTGTCCGGATGGGACTCTCCTTAGCATGGAAGGCAAGCTTGACGATCAAATAAGTAGATTCCTTTCTTTGTAACCGACCTTGTGTAACCCTAGATCCTCCTGGTGTCTATGTAAACCAGAGGACTTAGTCCGAAGGGACAAGAATCATCACCATAGTCATACAGGTTAGGATTTAGGGTTTAGCCATCTCGATCTCGTGGTAGATTAACTCTTGTAACACTCATATTCATCAAGATCAATCAAGCAGGAAGTAGGGTATTACCTCCATAGAGAGGGCCCGAACCTGGGTAAACATCATGTCCCCTGCCTCCTGTTACCGTCGACCTTAGACGCACAGTTTGGGACCCCCTACCCGAGATCTGCCTGTTTTGACACCGACACATGGGAACATCAACCTTGAAACATAACAAAATTTATCACCTCGTGGGGAAGTCAAAATAACTCCAGCCCCCGAGCCTTCCAACTGCATGGATCCATCAAAGTGAATAGTCCAATATGTGCTATCCGGCTTCTCCTCAGACATCTGCAACTCTGTCCAACAATTAATGAAATCCACAAGTGCTTGAGACTTGATAGCTGTTCGAGGCATATACTTCAAATCATGGGGTCCAAGTTCAATGGCCCACATGGCTACCCGACCCATGGCCTCTTTGTTTTGAATAATATCCCCTAAGGGAGGAGAACTAACCACAGTGATGGGATGAGCAAGGAAATATTGCTTGAGCTTTTGACTGGCCATGAACACCCCATATACCAGCTTCTGCCAATGTGGAAACACTGCTTGGACTCAATGAGCACCTCACTGATGTAATAAACCGGCCGCTGAACCGGATATTCCTTGCCTGACTCCTTCCTTTCCACCACAATTGCCACGCCGACAGCTCGGCTATTGGCAGCCATATATAAAAACAATGGCTCTTTATCAATGGGAGCATCAAGACCCGGTGGCTCGGCTAACTGTTTTTTCAAGGCCTCAAATTCCTGATTAGTAGCATCACTCTAGACAAAGTGATTTGTCTTCTTCATCATCTGGTATAGAGGGATGGCCTTTTCACCCAACCGGCTTATGAACCGGCTTAAGGCCGCAATACGACCCGCCAGACGCTGAACATCATTGATACATGCCAGTTTAGCTACGGAAGTGATAGCCTTTATTTTCTCCGAGTTAGCTTCAATACCCCGTTCAGAAACCAGAAAGCCTAAGAGCTTGCCAGCTGGTACGCCAAAGACACACTTGGCCAGGTTAATCATCATCTTGTAGACCCAGAGATTGTCAAAGGTCTGCTTCAAATCATCTATCAAGGTTTCATTCTTCCTAGATTTCACCACAATATCATCCACATAAGCATGAGCATTGCGCCCAATCTGATCATGAAGGCAATTTTGCACACACCGCTGGTAAGTCGTCTGGGCACTCTTGAGCCCAAAAGGCATAGACACATAACAGAAGGCTCCAAAAGGAATGATGAAGGTTGTCTTCTCTTGGTCCTTAACTGCCATCTTGATCTGATGATAACCAGAATAAGCACCCAAAAAGCTCAAACGCTCACAACCCGTCGTAGCATCAATGATCTGATCAATACGGAGGAGAGGAAAAGGATGAGCCGGGCAGGCTTTGTTAAGATCGGTATAATCTACACACATGCGCCAAGTACTGTTTTTCTTAAGTACCAGCACCGAGTTAGCCAACCACTCAGAATGAAAAACTTCAACAATAAACCTAGCTACCAAGAGCTGGGCCACTTCTTCACCAATGGCATTTCCCCTCTCTTCATTGAGATGGCGAATGAATTGCTTGATCGGTTTAAAATTTGGATCAATATTGAGAGTGTGCTCAGTGAGTTCCCTCGGTACACCCGGCATGTCTGAAGATTTCCATGCAAAGATGTCCCGGTTCTCACGGATGAACTCGATGAGCGCACTTTCTTATTTCTGATCCAGATTAGCACTGATGCTAAATTGCTTAGATGAATCGCTGGGAACAAACTCAACAAGGTTAGTGTCATCTGCCGACTTAACCTTCAACAGAGGATCATGCTTCATAGTTGGCTACTTCAAAGATGTCATATCTGTCGGGTCAACATTATCCTTGTAAAATTTTAACTCTTCCGTTGAACAAACAGACTCAACATAAGCAGCATCGCCCTCTTCACACTCCAAGGCTATCTTCCGGCTCCCATGCACCATAATAGAGCTCTTATGACCCGGCATCTTAAGCTACAAATAAACATAACACGACCTTGCCATGAACTTAGCATAAGCCGCCCGCCCAAATAGAGCATGATAAGGGCTCTTGATTTTAACCCCCTCAAAAGTCAACGTCTTAGACCTGGAATCATGATCATCACCAAAAGCCACTTCCAAAGCTATTTTGCCCACTGGATACACCGACTTACCAGGCACTATGCCATGAAAAACAGTATTCGACGGCTTAAGATCTTTGTCAGTCAAGCTCATGCAATGAAAAGTTTCATAATAAAGAATATTGATGATGTTGCCTCCATCCATGAGTACCTTAGTAAATCTGTACCCTCCAACCCGAGGCGCCACCATCAAAGCCAAGTGATCCGGATTATCAACCAGGGGTAGGTGATCCTGACGGCTCTAGAGAATAGGCTGTTCAGACCATCGCAAGTAACGGGGAATCACCGGCTCAACTGCGTTCACAGCCCTTTTATGGAGCTTCTGATCCCGCTTGCATAAACTCGTGGTGAAGACATGGTACTGTCCATTATTCAACTACTTCAGGTTACTATAATAACCAGATTGTTGCTGTTGATTCCCTTGACTAGACTGTTGATTATAATCACCTTGATTGCCTTGTCCCTAGAAACCGGAATTTGAACCGCCACCACCAAAACCAGGACCATGAGAGCCGAATCCTGAGCAACCGTTTGGTCCATGATTATTCTGGAAAAAATTGGAATTTCTATACTCCATAATGAACCAATCCTTCCGGAGGTGAGTGGCCGGTTTTTCGTGCGTGCCATGCATTGGGTAGGGCTGATTCATCATCGCCTCAAGGTTGAATTTCGGTCCTCCAAACCAAGGGGGCAGTTTTCCCTTGCGACACAGATTATTCTGTGTATTGGTGTTAGCCACAAAATCGAACTTGCCATCCACCTTGTGCTTACCATTGCCACCTTGACCTGCCGGATTATACAGCTGCCCTTTTGTATTGCTGCTCTTCTTTCCCTTACCTGGCCTCTCATCATCAGACTTGGGGTCCTTGGTATTATCAGAGTCGGCATATTTGACGAGAGCCGCCATTAGCTCCCCCATGTCATTGCAGTGGCGCTTAAGCCACCCCAGTTTCTGCTTCAAAGGGAGAAAATGACAGTTCTTCTCCAACATAAGGACTGCTGAGTCGGCATGATATTGTCCGATGAGTGTATAATAGCTGAGATTCGGCGCACGCAATGGGTTGTTGACTCGCCTTCCCCTTGAACACATGAGTCCAAATCTAAAATCGACAAAGGTTGCTTGCACGTGTCTTTAAATTTTTGGATGAAACAACCCTTCAACTCTGCCCATGATCCCATGGAGTTAGCAGGGAGCCGCGTGAACCAAGTACGAGCTGGCCCATCCAACATCATGGTGAAATATTTAGCACACACATCATCACTAACATCCATCATCTCTATGGCCATCTCATAACTCTCGATCCAAGCTTCGGGGGGCTGATCTGCCATTTAATTAGGCACCTTGTGAGGGCCC
This sequence comes from Triticum aestivum, assembly GCF_018294505.1. Lineage (NCBI taxonomy): Eukaryota > Viridiplantae > Streptophyta > Magnoliopsida > Poales > Poaceae > Triticum > Triticum aestivum. The sequence goes on along the minus strand of NC_057812.1, from coordinate 594,849,905 downwards.
TTGAGATCCTTAGGCCAACACTCATTGCGCAGAGTCTACGCTAAACACGACACTCTAAAGGTTCTGGAGGTCACCCCAGCCTCCACAGATGTTGATGGATAAACCATAGGTTGCTGCTGAGCCGCCAACTGAGCCGCCAGTTCCACCTCCTAATGGTCTCTGCCCTGATCCACCAAAGCATGAGCATTATTACCACACCGCGCCGGGTCGTGCCCACGAGGTTGGTTGCGGTGTTGCTCACTTCTTGAAACTGTTGGTGTAGGATCGAAAGTATGTCTAGAGGGGGGGGTGATTAGACTACTTGACCAAATAAAAATCTAGCCTTTTCCCAATTTTAGTTCTTGGCAGATTTTAGCTATCTTAGCACAAGTCAAGCAATCTCCACACAATTCAAGCAAGCATGCAAAAGAGTATATGAGCAGCGGAAAGTAAAGCATGCAACTTGCAAGAATGTAAAGGGAAGGGTTTGGAGGATTCAAACGCAATTGGAAACACGGATGTTTTTGTTGTGGTTCCGATAGGTGGTGCTATCGTACATCCACGTTGATGGAGACTTCAACCCACGGAGGGTAACGGTTGCGCGAGTCCACGGAGGGCTCCACCCACGAAGGGTCCACGAAGAAGCAACCTTGTCTATTCCATCACGGTCGTCTCCCATGAAGGACTTGCCTCACTAGCGGTAGATCTTCACGAAGTAGGCGATCTCCTAGCCAATCTAGAAGACACCACTCTCGAAGAAGTAACAAATGGTGTGTTGATGATGAACTCCTTGCTCTTGTGCTTCAAATGATAGTCTCCCCAACACTCAACTCTCTCTCATAGGATTTGGATTTGGTGGAAAGAATATTTGAATGGAAAGCAACTTGGGGAAGGCTAGAGATCAAGATTCATATGGTTGGAATGGAATATCTTGACCTCAACACAAGTGTAGGTGGTTCTCTCTCAGAAAATGTGTACTGGAAGTGTAGGTATGTTCTGATGGCTCTCTTCATGAATGAAGAGTGGGTGGAGGTGTATATATAGCCTCCACACAAAATCTAATTGTTACACACAATTTCCCAAACTCGGTGGGACCGAATGGTTAAACTCGGTCGGACCGATTCAGCAAACCTAGTGACCGTCAGGATTTTCGGTGGGACGGAGATGCAACTCGGTAGGACCGATATGGTTAGAGTTAGGGCATAACGTAATCTCGGTGTGACTGATTACACAAACTCGATGGGACCGATTTTGGTAATAAGCTAACCAGAGAGTTGGTCAGGTAACTCGGTGGGACCGATTCGCTCATCTCGGTGAGACCGAAGTGTTACAAAAGGGAAGCAGAGTTTACATTGCAATCTCGGTGGGACCGATCGCTCATCTCGGTAAGACCGAAACGTTACGAAGGGAAACAGAGAGATTACAATCCCATCTCGGTGAGACCGAGATCCCTATCGGTGAGACCGATTTGCCTAGGGTTTGTGGCAGTGGCTATGACATTTGAAACTCGGTGGCGCTGGATAGAAAGAATCAGTGGGGCTGAGTTTGACTTTTGGTTTAGGTCATATGTGGATGTGGGAAGGTAGTTGAGGATTTTGGAGCATATCACTAAGCATTTTGAGCAAGCAAGACATTAAGCAACACCTCATCCCTCCTTGATAGTATTGGCTTTTCTTATAGACTCAATGTGATCTTGGATCACTAAAATATAAAATGTAGAGTCTTGAGCTTCAAGCTTGAGCCAAACTTTTTGTCCTTAGAATTTTGAGGGATCCACTGTCCTCATCCATGCCATGCCATTCATTGAGCTTTTCCTGAAATATTAATCTTGGAATAATGTTAGCTCAATGAGCTATATGTTGTTAGGAATTACCAAAACCACCCAGGGATAGTTGCACTTTCAGCTGGCGACTCAATGTGCATGTTGTAACTCCGGCTTGGCCAAGGGGTTGAATGAATCCGTTCATGGCTATAAGACTAAGCCGCTTGTTGAGCCCCAGCTGTCTGAAGAAGTTCTCTAGCCCTCCATCTCTCTATTGCTGTTGGAGACTCGCCTTCAACTGGTAGAGACGCCAATCGCGTTGCCGCAACAATTATATTATCCAAAGGGTTAGAATAATGACCCAGCAGTGTCGGAACGTGTTGAGGAGGTATATTGTTAAAGCGGGGTGGGTCCATCGCACGTGGCTGAACCGACGCTCCGGTCAGGGGTACCTCAACTGCCCGATTAACCGCCGGCGGGTCACTGGTCCCTGCTCTAGGCATGTTGAAGAGGTTCCTCGCCTCATAAACCGAGGGCACACGACTCTCCTACCTCCTCCTCATGATCTTGTTTGAAGCATTCTGATCCAATGTGAGGCGGAAAGAATCTGCTTGAGTCCGCTGTGCCTGGGCGTCCAAAGCAGCCCACTCTGTAGCCATCCTTGCGTTCTTAGCCGCCAGGTCTTCCTTGGCTTGAGCAATATCATCTCACAACTTCACCACATCAACCTTATGTTGTTCCTGGTTGTCCGGGGTTACATCTACTCCCATCAGAGTCGCCAAAGCCTCCAATAACTCTGTCAAAGCTTGAGCCGGCGGGCGTGCAGTGCCACTAGCACCAGCCATTGCCGCAGTAGTCGAGCTAGATGTCATGGCCACAGTGGTTATAGAACCGAGCCTCAGCTGTGTGCCGTCCATGAAGATCGCAATCCTATTCGGCGGCTCATAGGGGTCCGGAATACTATCGCCATCGGAACAGCCCCTAAGCCAGTCGTCTTGCAGTTCATACATTGAGTTAGTCTCGCCTGTGGACGATTCACCATCAGAGTAGATGGCCGTATCACCACCAGACTCAGATCCTTCTTCAACTTCCGCCCCATGGATGAAACGAACAAAGGCGTGCTTCACGACGCGTTGAACCCGGGCAGATCATGCACACAGAGTCGTCTCGATGATGTCGGTGCAGGTGTCCTACTCAGGGCCCGGTTTCTTCAATCTTGCTCATGAAGACATGGATTCCGCCGAAGGGGACCCGGTACCTCGGGGCCCAGCCTGCATCGTCGAAGCTACCCTTCAAGAACTCGAAACAACCGGGCACTAGCCCCATAGTGGGCGCCAACTGTTGTGGAATTTTCACGGCAGATGTCCGAGCGGAAGGACTTAGTCGTGGATCCGTCGCAACTAGGTTAGCTTAAAGGGGTTAATCGGGACAAAGGACACAGAGGGTTTATACTGGTTCGGCCCCTCGCGATGGAGGCAACAAGGCCTACTCCAGTTTGAGATTGTATTGCTTGGGTTTCAATTACTAGTGAGCGAATGCGCTTGACCTAGTTCTCTATATCTTGTTTCTTACCCCTAAACCGCCGCCGGGTCGTCCCTTTATATACACAGGTTGACGCCCAGAGGCTCACGGAGTCTCGGTCGGCTCATACACAACGCGTCCGGCTCGGTGACTAATTAAACTTGCCCTACAATACAAGTTACACATATGGCGGTCCATCCCCTTGGGCCTCAAGTCGCCTTTGGATCTTGGGCCGTCAACGGGCTTGTATGATCCGCCATCTTTACTGATAAACCACCAGTGGTATGACCCGGCCCCTCCTTAGCGGTTCATACCCAATAGTTATATCCCCAACAGTCATCAATATCTAAGAACATCGAGAAGAACATTGTGTTGCGAATCAAAAAGAGAGAAGAAGCCATCTAGCTACTTCCTACAAACCAGTAGGTCTGTGGTAAACTACTCATGCATCATCGGAGGAGCACCAATGAGGATGATGAACCCCTTTGTGATCGTGTTCCCCTCTGGCAAGGTGTCGGAATAGGGCTCTAGATTGGATCTCGTGGTTCTAGAACTTGCGGCGGTAGAAATTATGTTTCGTCGACTCCCCTAGGGTTTTTGAAATACTTGGTATTTATAGAGCTGAGAGGCGGTGTAAAGGACCTCAGTGGGCCCCACCACCCATCAGGGCATGCTAGGGGCGTCTGGCGCGCCCAGGTGGGTGGTGGGCCCCACGGGCCTTCCCTCGTTCCATTCCTTGGCTCCAAAGTTGTCTTTTGGGCAGAATTTTTTTCCAAAAGGTTTCGCTGCGTTCGGACTCGATTTGATATGGATATTCTGTGAAGTAAAAAACAGGTAAAAAATAGCAACTAGCACTGGGCACTATGTCAATAGGTTAGTCCTAAAAATGATATAAAGTTGCTATAAAATGAATGTATAACATCGTAGAGTGATAATATAACACTGTGGAACAATGAATAATTATAGATACGTTGGAGTCATATCAGTGTCCAAGCGTGACTAATCTGACATATTTGCTTGCTTCCTGGATTCTGAACTTGCAAGCGCCATATTGTCTCTATTTGTTCCTACACAATCACAGTTTCACATTTGCATTGTTAGGTGATCAGTCTGCCAAGAATAACAAGTCGAGATTTGATATCCCATGGTTATGTCAAGGTAATTGTTAATCCAACTTCTGATTAGCATTGGCTGCTGAAATCTGCTACGTAGACATAAATCAGTAATCTTTCAACATTCTAGCACCAAACGTTCCGAACTATTTCATGGTGCTATGACTTTCACACTCTTCATTCTATATGTGTTGGTTGCTTGAGGGACACATCCAACCGAACATCATAGAGTGATGCCCTTGTTTCACAAACAGTTGGCCCTAGGTACTAAACGTGGTTTAAATTTGTAATAAACACCTTCCATTATAATGATGAGCGGTGCACATTAATTTGTTTTACAAACGGCTTGCGTGTAGAAGAACTAAATGTAAGCTATAATGTGCACAACTCTTCATTGTAAACTATAATATACATCTAAAAGTCATTCCTTTTGCTTTTATATGCACATTGACTAGTTTTTGTAGGTTGATACAAAGATATACTCTTAATTTCTAGACGTGCCTTCTCTAACTTGGGAAATATTTATGCGAGAAACTTTATATGATTGGAAGTAATAAGACTTCTACCTTTTTAAACTATAATCCTTCTTTTCTCTATATACTTCCACAACGTGTCTGAAAGTATGTGCATTGTCCAAGGCATTTTCAAAGACTAATTTGTCATGAATTGTGCCATTATGCTTTGATGAATGTGAGGGAGTCCTGGACTAAGGGGTCCTCGGGCATCCGACCTATTGGACATGGGCTGGACTGATGGGCTGTGAAGATGCGAAGACCGAAGACTCTACCCGTGTCTAGATGGGACTCTCCTTGGCGTGGAAGGCAAGCTTGGCGTCCAAATATGAAGATTCCTTTCTCTTTAACCAACCTTATGTAACCCTAGATCCCTCTGGTGTCTATATAAACTGGAGGGCTAGGTCCTTAGAGGGATGATCTCACAATCATAGTCAGTCAGGATAGACTTTTAGGGTTTAGCCATTACGATCTTGTGGTAGATCAACTCTTATAATACTCATATTCATCAAGATCAATCAAGTAGGAAGTAGGGTATTACCTCCATAGAGAGGGCCCGAACCTAGGTAAACATTGTGTCCCTTGTCTCCTGTTATCATCGACCTTAGACGTACAGTTCGGGACCCCCTACCCGAGATCTACCGGTTTTGACACCGACATTGGTGCTTTATTGAGAGTTCCACTGTGGCTTCGTCAAAAGGTTCGATGGCTCCTTCAATCATCTACAATGACGCTGTCCAAGGGGAAGTCTTCCTCCCCAGACAGATCTTTGGGTTCGGTGGCTTCGCACTGCTGGCTAACTCGCTTGGCCATCTGGAGTAGATCGAAAGCTACGCCCCTGGCCATCAGGTCAGATTTGGAAGCTTGAACTACATCAGCGATATCCGTGGACACTTGATATTCGACGGATTCGAGACCACGGCATCCGCTCCATGCCACCATGATGAACATGACATAAATTTGTCGTCGGACCATACCCAGGAGATAGTACTTATAGCTGCTCTGGCCCTAGATCCAGAGCAGATCGTGCCATCCGAAGACGGGAAGCTCAACCCCATTGCGGAAGCTGCAGACTCAGCGGCGTTGGAGCCGCACACAGATGTTGCTTACCATGACTAGTCTCCGGCTACAGGTTCCGAACCTTGTGCGTCCGCATACGTCAAGCTTTATCGATCATCCATCGTCAAATTTAGCTCCGCGGACATCTTGCGGCACTCGCTTTTGGGTGACATGTTAAACTCGTTAAGAGCACTATCCTTAGCGGGGGGCTCACAGCTGAATTATATCTGGTTCGAACTAGAGGCTGATGATGGAGAATTTCGCTTCCCACCCACCGGCCACTTCATAGCCACTGACAAAGACTTAACCGACACGCTCGATTACGGCTCCGACGACATCAATGGTATGGACGACGATGCCGGAGAAGAAGAGGCCCAAAACCATCTGTTTACCGGACGCTGGACGGCCACTTCCTTGTATGACGTATACATGGTGGATGCACCAAAAGAGAATAGTGGCGATGACAAGGAAGATCCGGTTGAGGATAAACCTCCCAAGGCACAACCAAAGCGCCAGCGTCAGCGGCGCCACTCTAAGTCAAGCCGTAGCAAAGACAGCAACACCGGCACAGGAGAAGACAACACTCTGGACGGTGCCGAAGACAATGAAGACCCCATTCAGCCAACTTCCGAACAGGATGAACGGGAAGATGGGCAAGTTAGCCATGGTAAACAAGCCACACATGAAGATTCGGAGGATAGTAATTATCTTCCACTCTTCGAGGATGAGGCAAGCCTCGGCACTGAGGATTTTATCATGCCCGAGGAACCTCTCGAACAGGAGCGCTTCAAGCGCCAGCTAATAGCCACTACAAGGAGCCTGAACAAGAAATAGCAGCAGCTTCAAGCTGATCAAGATCTGCTTAATGATAGATGGACTTATGTCCTGGCAGCCGAGGAGCATGGCCTAAAGCAACCACTCAAAAGTTACCCAAAGCGTAAATTGCTACCTCAATTCGATGACGAGGCATTAGAGCCCAGGCCGTTAGTACACAATGCGGCTGACCGACAACCACGTGGTCGGGACAAAGCGGCAACACAAACCGAACACGAGCCCGCCTTATCTCACCGTAAAGGCAGAGACAAAACTAATCAGGGATACACGTATGATCTCCAACAGGGCTTGAAGAATAAAATAGGCCTGGCTAGATCGTTCGACGGATCACGGGGGCGTGCCTCGATGTGCGACGACGGCTATCAAGCTGAGTATGACAAGCCTAGTCATGCGTGGGCAGAAAACTGCAGACGGACTCCATCGGAGCTACATCGCTATGTGGCCCGATACATAGGCGCCGCATACCCTCTTTGCTTCACTGACGAAGTAATGGAGCATGAATTCCCAGAAGGGTTTGAACCCATGAATATTGAATCATATGATGGAACAACTCATCCCATGGTGTGGATTGAGGATTTTCTTCTCCATATCCATATGGCCCGTGGAGATGACCTCCACGCCATCAAATACCTCCCGTTGAATATCAAAAGGCTAGCTCAGCACTGGTTAAACAGTATGCCTGAAAACTCTATTGGCAGCTAGGATGATTTGGAATACGCCTTCCGTGACAACTTCCAAGGTACATATGACCGGCCACCAGACGCCGATGACTTAAGCCATATAGTTCAACAACCCGGAGAGTCAGCCACGAAATTCTGGACTAGGTTCCTAACTAAAAAGAACCAGATCACCGACTGTCCGGATGCCGAAGCCCTAGTGGCCTTTAAACACGTCACTCATGACGAATGGCTCGCCCGCCACATCGGCCAAGAAAACCCTAAGTCCATGGCAGCCCTCACGGCACTCATGACCCGCTTTTGTGCGGGTGAAGATAGTTGGCTGGCCCATAGCAAAGACAATGCAAGCAACGCTGGCACCTCTGAAGCCAGAAATAGCAACGACAAGTCCCGACGCAACAGACACAAGCATCGAAACAACAATGACAACACTGACGATACGGCTGTCAATGCCGGATTCAGGGGCTCTAAGTCCGGTCAGCGGAAGAAGTCGTTCAAAAAGAACAATTCGGGCTCATCCAGCTTGGATGGCATACTCGATCGACCATGCCAAATCCACGGCACACCAGACAAACCACCCAATCATACCAACAGAGATTGTTGGGTTTTTAAATAGGCCGACAAGTTAAATGCCTGAAGCAAGGAGAAGGGATCGCAAAGCGAGGACGATGACGAGGAGCCCCGGCCACCGAACACAGGGGGACAGAAGAAGTTTCCAACTCAGGTCAAAACGGTGAACATGAGATACGCTACCCACATCCCCAAGAGGGAGCGCAAAAGCGCGCTCAGGGACATCTACGCGATAGAGCCATTCAATCCAAAATCTAATCCATGGTCGTCATGCCCGATCACTTTCGGTCGTCGGGATCATCCGACCAGTATCCGTCACAATGGTTTAGCCGCACTGGCCCTGGACCTAATAATTGATGGGTTCCACCTAACGCGAGTCCTGATGGACGATGGCAGCAGTTTGAAACTGCTGTATCAAGATACAATGCGCAAAATGGGCATTAATACATCACGGATCAAGCCCACAAAGACTACCTTTAAAGGAGTCATACCAGGTGTAGAGTCCTGCTGTACGGGCTCAATCACACTAGAGGTTGTCTTCGGATCTCTGGGCAACTTCTGAAGCGAGGAGTTAATCTTCGATATTGTCCCCTTGTCCAGGACCCCTTAGTCCAGGACTTCCGACTCGGTTATGTATTTCGATAAGGACTGCCATAAGGACCCCTTATCGAGGACCCCTTAGTCCAGGACTTCCAAAGTGAGGAGTTAATCTTCTAAAGGAATCAAGTATGCTTGAAGATGTAAGTTAGTTGATGGTCTTATGACAATAGATTTTTTGAATTTATGAGGAGGTCGGCAATAATAGTTGGCTTCACTCCTCTCACTAAAGATCAATTGATTCAGCTAACAAACTTGTTTACATGTTTTGGTCTCTTTACTAGCTATCTTATTCAAGATCATCTTTATTCTAATGGCTACTTCCAGAAGGCCAAATTTCTGGTTCATTTAATAGATCATACACTGCAGTTTTTCTGACTCAGACTTTGCAACTTTCCATGCCATGTACATACACACAACTAGTTGGCCATCTAATCAACATTACTACTAACATACTTATGCCCACGTCAAATTAAATAAAGGATGTAACATGACAGTGACATGAGACTAGCAATTTGGTGACGGTTCAGGTAATAAATCAAGTGAAAAGTATATGTAGTTCACATGGCCTATCACGTGGAGAGGGACTGAGGAAAATAAAATGCATTTATATGAGAATACACTGAAATGAAACAGATCCCTCAACTCATAGGCGCGCTATTTTTTTATCTAAGAACTACATCGGTGAGAAGAACTACATGTAGAAGGAACGACTCCATATTATCACACATCTAGTATCAAAGATTAGTAAATCTGGTATATTTTGCGAGAGCTTGAAGTGAAGAGGTATAATATAGAGGACAGTTTGGCCTAACACACACTCTTTGAAAAAAGAGGTTGAAACATCCAGTCCCTCCATCAATCTGATGCACACAACCATAAACTTTACCAAATTCAGAAGATGTATAGGTTACTTCTATCACCAATTAAATAGGAAGAACTAAAGGAAAAAACGATCAAGTGCACAAATTAACGCAAACTGGACATATTCACGTTGTTCACATTTAGAAATGGTAGCGAGGACATAAAAGTTGACAACATACAAAGATAATGGTCCATCATAAATGGCTGCCACACATTAAAGTTGAGTAGGGAAAGGTTTGATAAGAAAAGAGACTCAGGATGCGAATTTTCAGCATCAAATCTTGGACATGGCCATATGCTAGCCAAAGGTGACAATAGGGTGCTTCCCAATATCCCATAGTCTTATTCCTGAAACACGAAACACGAAGTTAAAAGTGATGAAAAGATTATCAACCTCAGACTGAACATGCAATATGCAAAGGCTTACCCTTTCTCCCTATATACAAGGTGTCCCTCAGAAAATTTTGCCACACATGGGCATGTCATCGAAGCTCTAGAGGTCCATGTTGCCAACGACATCCTGAGGCACATAAAAAATCAGAAGGCTATCAATCGGCTCGTCCATGCCATCATCCATAAGAAACCTCGTCAAGGCCTCGAAATCGACATCCTTGTTCTCCATAACAGGAGGCACCATTGAGTTGTAGGTGTTACTCTGGGCAAGTGCAGATTCAGCTCCTTCAGCAATCACCACTGAGTTGTAGGTGTTACCTTGGACAAGTGTAGATTCCGCTCCTTCAACTATGGTAGAAATGGGAGCAATGGAAGGTATATCTGGAGTCTTGGTGTCATAATCATAGTCCAACTCAGAGCAGCCAAAGGAGTTGCTTCCCTGGTCAGAGTAAAGATTCATAATAAAGGCTTCAACAGGGGAAGTAGAGTTCATTGTAGGAACAAATGACACATTGTCAGGCAGATCAAGTGGCTGGTTTGATGCGAAGTCAGTAAATGGGTACACGGAAGCATTTGGGCTGGCGAGGTTGTTCACTGATGGCATGACAGAGGGCTCTTGTGCCACGCATAGCTTGGGTGCTTTAAGAGTAGTAGGGCGAGCACGACGCTTCTGAGGAACTATTGGTTCCTTTGGAAAGTTAACCTTGGCCTTGTTGCCACGGATCCTGCGTGCTTCAACATCATAAGCTCTTGCAGCTTCTTCGGCACTATTGAAAGTACCAAGCCAGACACGTGCACCCTTGCTAGGATCTCTGATTTCAGCAGCCCACTTACCCTAGGGGCGCTGACGGATACCCCTGAATTGGTTCTTTCTCTTCCTTTTGGCTGAAGTACCATCAAAACCTGCAGTAGTCATGGTGCTTAAGTCATCTGAATATCAATGTCAATGCTAAGAGGGACCAACATGCACAAACTTATTCCACAAAAATTAAATAATTTCATCATGGGCATGAATTTATATGTAAAAAATACGATGATGGTAATGAACACCGAACCATGATGGGTCAAGTTCGGGTGAAAGAACTAGTCAACCACAAAACAAATAAAATAAAATCACAACTCAATAAACAAGAAAATACAGGGTCCTGATAAACAAGACCTCATGTTTGACCTTTGGCATCATTCTAAAATTATTAGTCACAATTGCATTATAGATGATGAAGAATCAAGGATATTTTTTCCAGTCAGATTAAATGATTAGCAGAATAATCATTTAGACTCATAAATGAACCTCCGGAACAATCCTCACACAGACCTACAATCACCTAACAAGGAAACAATTTAAGAGGCCAAGGCCTCCAGGAAAAATGGAGAAATTTGGCCCTTTCCGTGGCTACCCCTTTTGACTAAATGGTAAGCTGATGGATCACCATCGAAGGTCGTGAAAATTATAAATCACCTCTAGCAACCAGAATATCTTCTTTAAAAGAAAGGGACAATGTCAAAAACATACTACCAACCGATCACATTAGACAAATGGAAAAAGCCTAACCCTTCACCCAAATAACTTCATGATAGCACATCCAATCCAAAATTGCTAAACAAATAGGAGTAACACCGCCCAAACATAGCGTTTGAACAACGGGCCTAACACATTTCTCTTCCTACCCAATCAAACGATCAAACCTTTTCTGAGCAAATGACACAATCAATCGCTAAAGGTAATCACACACAGATTAAAAACTAGTCCAAGCGACCCAGGTCTGATACCTTGGGAGAGGGACCTCTTGACGGCGATGAAGGGCTTGATCTCGACGGCCTCGTCATCGTCATCCTTCTCATCCACCTTACTACGCCCGAGCTCCAGGTCGGACTCCCCAGAGTTGGCCTCGAACTCTTTGAAGTCGGCCTCGTAGTCCTTGTTGTCGTCTAGGTCGACTCCCCCGTGCTCACCGAGCCCTGTGAAACGCCGGTCCCCGCTGCTGCCACACCGAGGCTTGTTCTTCTCGGCCCATAGAGCCGTCTTCTTCACCTTTCGTGTCACCGTGGGAACCTTGACATCCGCTAGGGACGCTCCACCGCACATGATGGCCACTGGTACCTCGTCGAAGTTATTGCTATCGGGAGGGGCCTCACCGGAATTGGTAATTGGGTCGAATTTTTTATTGAAGCGGGGTGGGAGCGAGGCTGGTCCCCTATATACGTGATGGCCATGTGAAAGTGCAAGGTGTCTTGCGGTGGGTACCACACATCAGTGAGGGGCCGCGTGGCTGGTGGAAGGCACGAGGAAGGTTCCAAACGAGCGTTTCTACTCGGGAAAATCTTGCGCATTGGCCCCTTGGGAGAACTGGTATTTCTGGTATTGCCCTTGGGGAATGAATGGATGAATGTACATTTCACTTTCTTTCTTTGGAGGCAAGCAAACAGTTATTAGCTCAATATTAATTGTTGTACTACACATCTGTAGTACGAGTGTACTACTACTGTCGTACACTCTCCATCCCGGTTTACTAGACAGGTTCATCCAATCAAACTTTTAGGGAAAAATCTTCTTATAAATGATTATATTTAATGCATAGATTTTTGCAAATCACTAGCAAGAGTAATAATTATGGTTAGGAATAAACAAGGGAAGGAGAAATGCGATAGAATTCCAAAGATGCACCAGATACTATGATGTAAGATCAGAGTTCTAATCCTTGGGGGGTCGTATTTCTCCATTGGATAGGCTTGAGCATAGAGCCTCCATTGACTAGAAAGGCCCAGTCTTCTAATTCAGAGTTTGCTAGAAAGTCTACTCTCGAGCACTAAGGGTAGACCCCGAGAAGATCTTAGCCTTCACAAAATCCTAGCGCAAATCCACAAATTGGATGTTCCCAACGGGTTTTAATTGCTTAGGACTCCCCAAACTCTAATAACAATTAAATGAGTGTGGGCAAGCTTACAGAAGGACCCGATCCTCTTGATCAAGGGCAGGTCTTGAACCCAACTTCCCTGTTGGGTCCCCTCACTATCCCACTAAGGATTCTCGAATGGAGGCGTGGGAGAGAATGAGAATGTGAAACATTGATGTATATTAACTAGAAGATGAATGAATAGGATGTCATCAAAAAATTAACGAAAATTTTTGTTTAGCATGTGAAGTTGAGGCAATAAGGATGAAACTACTTTACTATCTAGAAAAAAACAATCACTGAGCAAGAAGAACAGAGTAAACTAGCTATTAAATGGCTAGAGAAGGGGTGCATCCATGTATCTTGAAGTTCAAGTCATTGGCGCAACTCTATATCTTCATGGGAGAGGCTTAGGCGTGTAGCCTCGAAATCACTTAGACCTTATGTCGTGGAATTGTCATGGCAGATGTCCTAGTGTGAGGACTTAGTCATGAGGCCAGCGCATCTTTGTAGTAGCTTGAGAGAGGTTGAGCGGAATTGAGAGACGCAACACAAGACAATGATTTAGACAGCTTTGGGCCCCAGGAAACATCATTCGGAATAGCCCTACATGATGTTTGTGGCTAGATCTCATTATGCTCATGAGAGAGTCGCCGCATAAGCCAGCTCCCCCTTTGTGTCTAGCCCTAGAAATTGTTTCTTCTCCCTCTTGGGGTGCCCTTCCCCTCCTTATATATGTTGAAGGGATGGGTTACATGACTAGTCCTAGTAGGATTAGGATTACTCTATTACAAGTGGAGTCCTAGTCTTGCTTCCTTTGTAGGAGAATATTCCTTATGTCTTTCCTCTTAATCCGGCCCATCATAACATGAGCCGGCCTTCTGGGCCTTCGGCCTTGTCATCCATCTGAAACATCCGTCGGGTCACCAATGAGTCTTCAGGCTCGTGAGTCGTCACACATGTGAACCGCCAGACACGTGAGTCCCCAGTCCACTGGCGGGTTACCAATGAAACGCCATGTCCGGCCAGGTCATATATCTGGCCGGGTCATACCGCGGGGTATATCCCCGACATTAGCCCCCAGTTTAATTTGGATTTATCCATGTTAAACTGATCTGCAATATAAACACAAGAGAAAATTTGACAGGTTGTGATCCGGGTTAAATATTCTTGTAAGCCGGCACCTGATCATCCTTAAGTCCTTGTCATTTCCTCCTTCTACAAAATCAGGGTCAAGAGGCCGGCTTCATAATCAACTTGATTGTAGAAGAAATATTGTGAATAAAGAATCCATTTGAGTCAGTCTTCAATGCTCTGACTTGACAAAAATATTGGTCTTCAAATATTCAACTGATATTCAGCCGGCTTGTAGATTTAGAACTTGCCGATTTAGGATTGTCAAAATTGTTGGGTTATAGACAAATGTTGTCGGGTCATGTAATTGTTGCTGATGCTCGGTTAATCTTATGATGACGCCGGGTCATAAACTTTGCAGATTTCTTTGATAATAATATAATACCTGGTTTGTTCAAAACTGAGAATTTGAAGTTATTCCTCCCTTATATGCATATCACCAGTAGCCCCCAAGTGTCGGGTTGTCATGCTTGCAGCAACCTGGGACTTGTAATTGCCTTATGCTCATAAAAATTTCAACCAGTGTAGCCCCGAAGGGCCGGGTCATTATGCAATAATGAGGAGGGGCTTTGTAAATATGATAATGTAAACTTGAGCAGCAACGTGTAGCCTCCAAGGGCCGACTTAGTAAGATATTACTGAGCTGGGACTTTGTATATTCTTCATTGATAATAACATCATATGATGTAATCTCCACCGTGGGGCTTGAACCCACGTCCACAATGTTAAGAGCTTTGTACTCTACCAACTTAGTAGTGGATCTTTCAATATAATGGACTGAGGCTTGTGTAACTTAAATTTTTGACGAGCAATTGGTAGCCCCCAAGGGCCGGCTCATTACAATGGGATGGGTTGGTTCTTCAATAAGTTGATCAAAAAATGACTTTACATTAGCCCCCGAGTGCCATGGTGCATGCTGGCAGTGACATGGGACTTGCATATTTGATGTAATCTCCACCTGAATAATATAGCCCCCAAATGCCGGGTCGTAAGCCTACAGCGATTCGGGACTATTCCTTCCATTGTAGAATAAATTATATCCATTGATAAAATAATATCCATTGCACTGAAGCAACTTTGAAAACCTCAATCATAACATTGGTTATTGATAACCATAATAAAAATCCAGCCATGTTGGCTATTAAAGATTTGAATAATATAACCCGGTTTGAAAAACCGGTTCCTATGATATTGAATCGTACTGCCGGTTTAGGATACCTGTGCAGTAAGGGTGATAACCCAATCTTTAGAAGCCAAAAACTTCCAAATGTTTACGATTGTCATATATGGCGACTTATCATCTAACGTCAAGTCGGGTTAATCGAAACCACATATATGCTTCAGATATGAACAAAAAGTCTCAAGACAAACCCAAAAGACTGTTTTCAAAAAACTTAAGCAAAATAGGAAGAAGGATTTGAGGCTTCTAATTCGAATACGATTAGTAAACTAGACCAAAGGGGTTAAGCTAGGTTTCGAATACAATCATGTAGCCCCCAGTGGCTTTGGCATTGCGCCAATCGAGAGGGTACCGACAACTATGTTCTCTTTGGTTCGAATACGACCTATGTTTGAACAGGAAGCCCCCAAATGACCTTGAGAGGTTTTAAGGACCCTGATTCCAATATGATCCAATTCGGACCAAAAAGGGGTTAAGCTATGATTCGAATATGATCAAGAAGCCCCCTAGTGAGTTTGGCATTGCGCCGATCAAGAGGGTACCGACAACTATGTTCTCTTTGGTTCAAATACGACCTATGTTTGAACAGGAAGCCCCCAAATGACCTGTAATTGTGTCTATGAGCCGGATCAAAGGGTAATCATAGCTTAGCTTAATAAGCCGGAACCCCCAAGTGATATATTTCTGAGCTGTGCTCGCCGGGTGCCTATGTTATTGTGTTGTGCAACAAACTCTCTTTGGTCCCTGTATTTTTTTCTGAAAAAACTTGAACTTGTGAGAGATGAATTCTTTTTAAACCAGAATTTCAAACCGGATATTGAGAGGTTCAAAGCTTTGTGGGAGACAGGTTTACCTTGAGGTGGATTTAAACCGGCATTCTTCATTTCGAACCGGAAATTTTCTGTCGACTTTAAAATTCTTATCAATATAGCAGTAGTCTCCGGGGCCGGGTTATTTTTTCCCTCCAGTGAACCGGAGTTCTGGATTATTCATACTGGCCAATTTGGCCGAGTCATGCCATTGTAGCCCCCGAGTCTTAAGGCGACTCAAGGAGTTGTCTTAAGATCTTCCATATTTGACCATGATACAAACCGGTATGAGTCCTTCAACAGCTTGATGATATAACTTGTACTGTATTGGCAAACTTGCAAGCCGGAGTAATTGCTCTTTTAAATAAAGCTATATATAATATAAAAATATGCTGAATGGATTTCACCTAATACGCTAAGCTAGAAATTATCCATCGCGGTGAAGCTGAATCAATCATGGTCGAGTCAGTCGCGGGAGCAGACAGATGAGGCGACTACAGTGTTGTAAGCCGGTGCGGACGAGTAAGTTGTTCTCCTCGTTGCAAGCTGGTGTGGACGCGTGAACTAGCCATCCGTTCATCGGGTAATATGACACGCAGGACAACACCATTGTAGAACAATAATTTTACCTGTATATAAAATCACCAATAGGGCAGTGTAATGGTGCTCAGAAGAATTAAAATGTACTGATAAAATATATCGAAGGGATAACACCTGATTTTGTTTTTGAAGAATGACGAATGATCCGTTCAACGCAACAAAAGCTGCTCAGGCAGACAAGTGACTCAATATAGTCCCAGCGGCTCAACGCGGCATAGACGGTTCAACACGGCCCCGACGGCTTTCGGCAGGGAGGCAACTTATAGTGAAACGGGGCGGCTCTGTGGTGGCGGCTCGAGGACGATACTGGATTTTAAACCGGAGAGCAGATCACCTAGGATCAATCGCAGTCGTACTTGCAAAACCAGCTAGCGAGCAAGCAGCCAAGCACACAAGTAGCTAGACCGATTCCAGCTTGCAGCAGCTTGTACAGCGTAGACGTACTGTACTATATTTGGATTGGATCAACATTGCTTTTCTCAAATGGAACGTCTCTTTTTCTTTGTCCATCGTCCAATCAACTCCCCAATTCCTCTTTCTTCAGGAATCAGCCAACAGAAAAGCACGTGGGAGTGCAGTAATTTCAGAAGCAAAATCGAGCAGGGGTGACTTGAAAACTCATCGGCAGCGGCCGCTCGCAGGCCTTAGAGGAGTGGCGAAGGCAGCTTGGCCGGCTCGAAGTAGGGTGACACGGGAGACGACGCTGCAGATCAAGACCCGGCTGGTCGCAGGTAGGCACAAAACGGAGAGACGACGAGTCGGAGCCATCGGCGCGCACTAACATGGCGGCGCAAGCCAGAGCGGAGGCACACAAGCGCGACCTCATGCAGGAGCGAATCGGACCGGGTCACAAGCGACAGAAGGCAGTGTCCTTGTAGCGACTCAGGACCGGCCACATCGAAGGCGTCGGCTCAAGGCGCCGCGAAAGCAGAGGGAAAACGGGGCGGCGACTCAGACAGTTGTCGGTGGCTCAGCGTGTTGGAGGTGACGCAGTGCGTGTTGACAAGTTTCTGTAAACCAGAGATGACGCGTAAAACCCAGACGGTCGCTCCATGCAACGGTGAGGCCATGATCTGTTTTAGGCGGCGATCTGCAAGTACTACTCCAAGGAGGCTCCTTTCTGATGGATTTGACGTTGGACCAATCAATTGGCTGGCGTATGTAAAGACCATGTCCAACTTATCTTCTGATTAGCCTACGCATCACGTAACTGGTTAGGAAAATGAGATCAATTGACCCGCAGATGACGGACAGACGATTTTCAAACAGAATTTTTGGAAGCCGGTGCGGACGTGGTTTTCTGGCACGACCCGGTTCCAAATCCTAGCTTAGCAGTGCGGTTTGTTGGAGCTTGCACGGGGTGGTGCACACCGGTGCATTAATGATCTGATTCTTTCTCCATGGGTTCTGTCCCAGTTGGGATCTCTAGCTCTCATAACTCCACGCTATAGTACTTTCTTGTCTCCACGATATGGTTTGGAAGTTGTACGAGCAAAAGCAACCAAAACACACAGAGTCACCCGGTGTCAGCAACAAAAAACACACGGGGTGTCAACGTACTTGTGAAAAACAGGCTGCCATCGAACGCTGCCGCGGGACTTGATCCGGTATGTTCTGGTGTACAGACAAATATTCGGACTACTGCACAGGAATCTGTTAACCCTCTCTGATCGGCAACTTGCGGCGGCCTTTCGAAACGATCTGGCTGGCGGATCAACATAGCGCCTACGGCGATTTATGCAACCCAAGCTTGCCTCGATCTCAAATCTTGTATATGACGTTCCGACTATTCATCGCTGATGTAGATCCTTCCTAACCGGCTCTTCTTCATCCAGAAAGTTGCGAATTTCTCGATCCCTGAGAAAAAAATCCCTCCAAGAAACTCAACACCACTGTGTGCAAGCCCCACGGTGGGCGCCAACTATCGTGGAATTGTCATGGCAGATATCCTAGTGTGAGTACTTAGTCATGAGGCCAACGCATCTTTGTAGTAGCTTGAGTTGGGTTGAGCGGAATCGAGAGACGCAACACAAGACGAGGATTTAGACAGCTTCGGGCCCCGGGAAACATCATCCGGAATAGCACTACATGCTGTTTGTGGCTAGATCTCATTATGCTCATGAGAGAGTCACCGCATAAGAAGGCTCCCCCTTTGTGTCTAGCCCTAGAAATTGTTTCTTCTCCTTCTTGGGGTGCCCTGCCCCTCCCACTAGTAGAAAACAGGGTTTTGGTCCAGGCCGGGTCAGCCTATTAGTCCCAGTTCAGTCCAGAACCGGGACCAATGGGGGCATTGGTCCCGGTTCGTGAGCCCAGGGGGCCGGCCGGGCCACGTGGGCCATTGGTCTCGGTTCATCTGGACCTTTTGGTCCCGGTTGGTGGGATGAACCGGGACCAATGGGCCTTGCTCCTGGCCCACAACCATTGGTCCCGGTTCGTGCCTCAAACCGGGACTAAAGATTAGACCTTTAGTCCCGGTTTGAGGCACGAACCGGGACTAATGGGGTTGAGACCTTTAGTCCCGGTTCGTGCCACGAATCCGTACTAAAGGCCCCATTTTCAAACTCTACCCCCCCCCCCCCCCCCCGTGGATCGCCTTTTCAGTTTTAAAAAAATAAAAGAAAATGATGGAAATGTCAAAAAAAATAAAAGAAAATAAGTTCCCATGTGATATGTGGTCTTGTTGGGAAAATTTGCAAATGTGAATTTTGACTTTATTTGCAAAATCTCTCTGAAATTTGTAAAAATGGGCATAACTTTTGCATACTAACTCGGATGAAAAAGTTTTTTATATGAAAAATCATCTACTCAAAAAGTTACATCCGAATTTAACAGGGGGAACATTTTTAAAATCCTCAAAAACCTAATAGAAAAAAAGTTACGGGGATTTTAAGATCTAGAGTGAAAAAAATCGAAAAAAATTCAAACAGTGGGCAAACTGTGGTCAAACAATGATCAAACTAATTATTCTAGAATATTAGTGTTACTAAATAATTATTTATGTTATTTCAATTTTGGTCAAATCTGGTCAAACTGTGGTCAAACTGTGGTCAAACAATGGTCAAACTAATTATTCAAGAAATATTAGTGTTACTAAATAATTATTGTTTTTTAAAACAATAGTTTCAAAATAAAACTATGAAATGTGTCACTTCATGCTCAAGCAAAATTCCTGAAGGTTAATAGGATTGACATCTTAGTATTGTCAGGAAAATAACAAGTGCAGACTTGGAGCGAGGGAGAATAGAACCCGGAAGTTAAGCGTGCTCAGGCTAGGGGAGTGGGAGGATGGGTGACCGTTCGGGAAGTTAGATGATTTGGAATGATGAGGGGTGATTAGAGGATAAATTGAGAAGTGATGAGGGGTGGTGATTACAGAATAGAGGTTAAAATAATTCAGAAATTTGAAAATCAAAAAAGAATTCAAAAAAAATTTCAACAAAAAAATCGTAAAATTTCCTTTAGTCCCGGTTGGTGTTACCAACCGGGACTAAAGGTGGAGCTCCACGTGGCCGCGCCCTTTTGTCCCGGTTCTGGATTGAACTGGGACTAAAGGGATAGGCATTAGTACCGACCCTTTAGTCCCGGTTCCAGAACTGGGACTAAAGGCCCTTATGAACCGGGACTGAAGGCCCTTTTTCTACTTGTGTCCTTATATATGTTGAAGGGGCGGGTTACATGACTAGTTCTTGTAGGATTAGGATTACTCTATTACAAGTGGAGTCCTAGTCTTGCTTCCTTTGTAGGAGAATATTCCTTATCTCTTTCCTCTTAATCCAGCCCATCATAACATGATCCGGCCTTCTGGGCCTAGGGCCTTGTCATCCATCAGAAACACCCATCGGGTCACCAATGAGTCTTCAGGCTCGTGAGTCGTCACACCAGTGAGCTGCCAGAAACGTGAGTCCCCAGTCCTCTGGCGGGTTACCAATGAAACACCAAGTCCGGTCGGGTCATATATCCGGCCGGGTCATAACGCGGGGTATATCCCCAACACGTTACCCTTGTCTCCGTGAGCTAAGTTCACGAAGAAATTTTCAATCACACATGGTAGATCTTGAGGTAATTACCAGACCTTGCTCGAGGTGGATCTACACATGGATGTTTTCAAACAAATCCTAACTGTTTAAAATATACCTGGAAACTCCAATGGTAAGATATTAAGATCTATAGGTTCGAATATGCTCTAGCTTATGTTCGGTTAAAGGTCAAACTCTGTCAATTTTATCTCTCAAGATTAACTAAAAACAAGAGGAGTCTTAGACATAAAAGTGAATATGTGTGACACCCCAGCTCAGAGAAACCAGAACGCCCAGTATTCCAACCAGAGATCAAGGTGATGTCTTCTGGAATACGACAATGCTTAGCATAGAACAAACCAGCTCTCTATTACGACACGAATATGAATACAAGGTATCTGATATTACAATGAATAACACTGGCACGGCGACGCTACGCCAACCACAGTTGCTCTATGCAAGCAGCATAACAACTCGAGGCAGCGGAATCTCTACTGGCAGCGAAACAACGAATGACGATGACAAACTCCAATCCATAGGGACTCTCGCTGGAACATTTATCCTAGGTCGCGAACACGGGAACCACACCAAACAAACAAGCAATCCAGACACGACCTACAAACTGGCATGCCATGCTAGGTCAGTACATTGAATGTGCTTGCAAGCTCACAGTAACCAAAAGCAATGAGAAAGACAAACAACGGCATGGCATTAGCAGGTTAAAGCGATCATGAACATGATACTAGCAGAACAACATGACATGCACAACTGAACATGATACAACTTTAGCATGGCATGCACATATCAACATGATGATACTACATGCAACAAGTTAACATTTGCATGCACCAACTTACTCTTATTCGGCGGTTAACTCGTAACCATCTCATACATCAACTTACCCATTCGGTATCCATGATACCACTGTGACCATCTCACGATCACATAAAGATCAACCAACTTCGGTATCCACCATACCTTCGTGATCCTCTCTCGATCACAACCAATCTCCTTCTCATCACCGAACCGGGGGTATTATTATGCAAGTTATTATTATTGTTGGCTCATAGTGTGACAGACTATGAACTGGGCCCTTAACCACGGGCGCGGCTATTGATAGATTTAACACAGACTCTACAAAGGTTAGCACACCATGCCCACACCACGGAACCCATGGCCTCGCACTCCCATACATATATACCAATGGCGTTCTGACAAAATTAATCTACCGCCCATGACACTCTCCTGGCCACTCTGACCAACTCCCCTTTGGGCTAAGTCCTGGGTGGCCCCGTCTCTACCGAAGACACCCAACGGCCACTATCGTGGCAAAACAAAAACGGTCCTGAACGGGGACAAGGATCCTTACATCAACAAGAGGCACACAAGGTTTATGTCCGCCTACCTGATTAAGGTAGCGCGTGCCCATAACATTCCCTTGTTGGAGGCACTGGCAAGAGGCATGACAACAGACC
Organism: Triticum aestivum; assembly: GCF_018294505.1. Classification (NCBI taxonomy): domain Eukaryota; kingdom Viridiplantae; phylum Streptophyta; class Magnoliopsida; order Poales; family Poaceae; genus Triticum; species Triticum aestivum. The sequence continues at coordinate 594,827,917 of NC_057812.1, read as the reverse complement.
GCGTTAGGGCCTTCCCATAAAAGGCAAATGTGGTTGCACTGGTCAGCTCGATTAGGTGGTACTATGACTCAGCTAAGAGTTGTTCAAGTTCATTATTATCCGGTTAAACTTGAATGAAATAAGCTGAGCAATATTAAAATCATGTGATGCAACTACAATGCATGAGCATGATACCAACATGAGCATGGATGTGCAACCATAATAAATCACCGAGCATAACAACAATGAAGCATATATCCAACTGAGCATGGCATACTGACGAGCATGATCGTAGAACTACACATGAGCATAGCATGAACACTAGCATCATAAAGAAATACCATGCAAGAACTTAACCAGAATACTACCAGGTAAGCATATAGCCAACTGGATGCAAAGTAACAGGCATAACAATGATACTTGATAACAGACGATAAACATGCATCAGAAAGAACACCACTGCTACCAGCATGTACTACCACTATCGACCATAACATGTGACAATAATACTAGCAAGTAGTACAAGATAACAACATGCATCAGAACATAACATGAAGGTGAACATCAAATCACGAGCATAATCGAAACAATGATAGTAGTAGCAAACAAGAAGGCAGATAGCATGAAAGTTCTATTAAATATTCAAGTAGAAACCATGGCTTCTGCATGGCTATCATGCAATTGGCTGTTGTGGCTTGCCTAGGGGTGACGGGGACTCCAGCAAGAGGTGTAGAAAAGCCACAGAAGGAAACGCCGAACGGTTTCTCTCTCGGAGGGGGCTGATAAGGGCAAGGGTATCATGGTCATTTTCACTGTCGGAGTAATGGGCCTCGGGCAGGCCAACCCGAGTCCCATAACCTTTCAAGACATCAGGGTAGGCTGCGCCCCTCAAGACCCTGGGGCGAAGAGCCGCTTCCTGAGGAGTCGACGGCAGGGGCGGCCGACTGCCCGCTCAAGGCCGAGTCCCAGGGACGACTTCCAGAGAAGCCGGCTTTGGGGAGTCGGCCGGCGACTCCAGCAAACCCATGACCTCATCAAAGGGGACGGGGCAGAGGCATGGCTGCAGTGAAGCCCACTCCCGCCCCTTACAAAGGGCAGGCATGGCCACTGCACGCCGTACCCGGGAAGATCTCCGTGCGGTGTGGCACTGTTGCCTGGCCGGCCCTGACATCAGCACCACAGTACCAAGTCCTGCGCCCATGATGGCTTGTCTGTACGGCCTAGAGGCAACGGGGCCCACCAGTCAGCGCGACCTCGGGAGACGGCGGGAGAACCGCCAGTCGGACCCGTCGGGAGTCGGCCCGGGGGAGTCCGCCGAGCCCTCCCCCGGGGCCCACGCGCCATTAATCAAGAAGAGATGGGGAGTGGCCACAATGATCGCCCGCCAGGCGGCGGGGCTGTTGCCACGACCCCATGACCAAGCCTGCATCATCAGAAGCACGGCTATAGTAATGAGCGGCCGGCAAGACCCGCCCGCGGCGGACGCGGCCTGTCGGCTCCGTACCAGACCAGTCGGCGGGCCCCAGCAGTCGGCGGAGATGTCGGAGGTCGGAGGCACTGACGGCTGGGCCCGTGCCCAGTCGAATTACCAGTGTACCCCTGGGGGTAGGCCTATATACAGCCCCAGGGCACCCATGCAAGGGGTTGTATCCCAGTAGTTCTAGACCATACCAGATAGAAAGAGAGAGCTAGCCTCTCCCTCTTCTACCACCAGAAATAGCTCAAGGAGCAACCGTGTAAACACTTGGCCATAGTGATCATGCGGAGACCCCGCAGAGCAGCAGTAGGGGTATTATCTCCCCGGAGAGCCCCGAAGCTGGGTAAGATTCGCCGGCGTGCATGTCTTCGCCTCATCCCGTTTCCAGGCACCGGCGACGTTCTACTCGCCCCCACCATGATAAGCCATCCGTTGGCATGTGTCGCACCAAACCCCCGACATTTGGCGCCCACCGTGGGGCCTGGTGCACCGCTGTCCGGAGATCTGTCTGGACGGGAACCCTTTTCCTCCCTGGCGAGCGCAGCCAGCCAGGCACGCCAGACGAAGTTTGCATCGACGCGCTACGCGGCGTTGAGATCGCCTGCGCAGCCAGCTCCTTGGCCGAACTTGTCGGCGAGGTCCGCCTCTCCGACGAACCTGCGACCGATGCAGGCGCAGGCGGCCCCGAGAACCTCCTCGCGGGCCTCCTCGATCAACTCCACGTTTCCGGTGAGCCTGTCGTAGACTTGGAGTCCGTAGGCTCCACCAACCCGATGCTGGTCGACTCCCACACCGCGTCGATCGACGTGTTCCCCACCAACGTGGTGGTCTACGACGAACCTCTCCCCCACGCAGAGAGCGACGGAAGCACTGTCACTGAGGTGCTAGTCATCAGTCATGACGAGTTCCCTGGCGAAGGAGCACCCGACTCACTCGGCGCTGCGCTGCAAGACCTGGCTGCGCCCATTCCGGAAGATGCCAACACGGAGACGTTAGAAGGGCGCCTCCTTCAGCTCGTTGAAGGCGCGAAGATGCTGGCCAGGATGAGACGCTTGTCAGAAGCTTACCAGCGGGAGATGGATCGTGCCGTTGGCGGCTCGCCGGCCCCGGCAGGGCCGAGCCGCCTTGGCGCGGTCCACCAGCGCGGCGTAGCCATCGCCAGCCTATTTGGGGCTAGCCACCCCGTGTACGCTACACCGGCGGAGAACATCCGAGCCGCCCAAGCAGCAGCGGATGAGCTGGACAATTTCGAGGGCGAAGAACACCGCCTCATGATGGAGCGATTCCAGCGGTTCCTCGACGCGGCCGCCACACAGAATGAGGCCGGCTGCCGCATGGAGGCGCCGCAGCGGCCAAACAACGACCCGCACCGAGATCAAGGCGCAACGTCTCGGACGACGACTGGCGGCGCCCGAGGAAGAAAGGACAAAGAGCCGGCTGTCAGCCACAGTCGGACTCGCATTACCATAGAGCGCGACCGAGATGGCCGCCCGAGAGCAGTGGAACGACGGGACGACTGTCCGCCTCCCCCTCCCCGCAAGGAGAGGCGAGTCTCCCCGCCGCCTGTTGACCATCCGACTCTCGGTGACCGCCTTGGCCGCCGAGAGGGAGTTGGAGAGAATGATGCCCACCACCGGATCGACCGACATCACCGGTCCCTGGCGCTGGAAGAAGAAGACGAGCTGGGTCTGCCTTGTTTCGGGCCCCGCATTCAGGACGAGCCCTTTCCCAGAGGGTTCATGCTCCCAAGAGAGACGCCCAAGTATACCGGCTCCGTGAAGCCGGAAGACTGGCTAGTCGACTATTCCACGGCTGTCAGCATAGCAAACGGCAACAAGCTTGTCGCCGGAAAGTACGTTCCGCTCATGCTCCAGGGCACGGCCCGGACATGGATGAACAGCCTAAAGCCCCGCAGCATCAACAGCTGGGTCGACTTCACTGAAGCATTCATCCGCAACTTCACCAGCACGTACAAGCGTCCTCCCAAGCCTTGTCAGCTCTCCTTGTGCGTACAAGGTCCTGACGAGTCGACTCGCGACTACCTCACGCGTTGGGCCATGGAGTACTTCACAGCCGGGTGCCGAGAAGGCACCCTCCTCAAACACAAGCTCCTCTGCGACAAGCCAGAAACCCTCGACGAGCTGCTGATCATAGCGGACAAGTACGCCACAGCCGACTCCTCCATGAAGGCGGAAATTCAAATCAACACGACTAGCAAAGTAGCTCCTCAGGCTCCAAGAACTCCAGAGGCAGACGCCGGCCGGCGACAACAGCAGGGCAACAACAAGCGCAAGGCCCCGCAGCCGGCTTCTAGCAGCCGGCAGGTCGCGACCGTTGAAGCCCAGCAGCCAGAAGAGCAGCCTCAGCCCAAGCGACAGAAAGGCGGCAAGCCGAACTGGTTGCCGGCCTTCTCCTATGAGCAGACCTTGGATGGACCTTGCAAATTCCATAGCGGCATGAAGCCGTCGAATCACACCACCCGGAAGTTCCACTGGCTCACCAGGATCGCCAAGGGAGACGGCCTCCTGCCACCCCCACCTGCTGGGCAGCCACCTCTGCCTCCGCCCCAGCAGCCAGCAGTCAGGCCAGTCGGTGCAGTACAAGACGAATACCTTGAAGAGCATGGAGCCTATGTGGTGTTCACCAGTGTGGCTGATGATCGACGCAGCAGGCGGCTGCAGCGGCAAGAGGTGAACGCAGTAGCCTCAGAGACGCCAGAGTTCATGCACTGGTCTGAGAAGCCCATCAGCTGGAGCAGGGCTGACCACCCATAAGTGATGCCGAGTCCGGGCTCCTACGCCTTGGTCCTGGACGCCACCTTTGCCACGGACAGATGGGCCGTGCGTTTCTCGCAAGTTCTGATAGATGGGGGCAGCAACATCAATATCCTGTACAAGGACACCATGGAGAAGTTAGGAATCAAGCAGAGACAGCTTCAGAACAGTCGGACTGTGTTCCACGGCATTGTTCCTGGGCTCTCCTGCTCACCAATCAGCAAGATCCTGATTGATGTCCTCTTTGGGGACAAAGATCACTTCTGAAGAGAGTCTGTTTGGTTTGAGGTGGTGGACCTTGAGAGCCCATACCATATGCTACTTGGCCGACCCGCCTTGGCCAAGTTCATGGCGGTCCCCCACTATGTGTACCTCAAGATGAAGATGCCCAGTTCCAAGGGAATTCTGACTGTGGTCGGCGACTAACAGAAGTCGTCCGCTTGTGCGGCCGAGAGCAGTCGGCTGGCCGAGTCCCTAGTGATCGCAGCCGAGAAGTGACTCCTTGAACGAGTTGTGGCGATGGCCGGCAAGCAGCCAGAGATATCGCCCGACCCAAAGGACTCGGAAGCCGAAGGTTCGTTCAACCGGCCAAAGAGACAAAGAAGATACCCTTGGATCCGGAGCACCCAGAGAGGTACGCCATCGTAGGTGCAAACCTCGACAGCAAATAGGAAGGCGAGCTCATCGATTTCCTCCGTGAGAATTGGGACATCTTCGCATGTTCTCCCAAAGACATGCCAGGTGTACCGACGGATTTCGCCGAGCACAAGTTACATGTACGATCTGATGCAAAGCCGGTCAGGCAACCCCTGCGCCGCTTATCAGAAGAAAAGAGAAGAGTTGTCGGAGAAGAGATAGCCCGACTCCTAGCAGTCGGCTTCATTATGGAAGTTTTCTTCCCGGAGTGGCTGGCAAATCCGGTCCTGGTGCTAAAGAAGAACAAGCAATGGAGAATGTGTATTGACTACACGAGCCTCAACAAGGCCTGCCCCAAGGACCCATTTGCTCTACCAAGAATTGACCAGGTGATAGACTCCACAGCCGGATGCGAGTTGTTGAGTTTCTTGGATGCATACTCAGGATATCACCAGATCAAGCTGAACCCAACTGACAGATTGAAGACCTGCTTCATCACGCCATTTGGAGCATTCTGCTACCGCACCATGACGTTCGGCTTAAGGAATGCCGACGCCAGCTTTCAGCGTTGCATGCAGAAGTGCCTCCTCAAGCAGCTCGGCAGGAAAGCCCACGTCTACTAGATGACGTGGTGGTGAAGACGGAAAAGCGTGGAACACTGTTGGAAGACCTAAAGGAGACCTTTGAGAACCTACGCCGGTTCCAGATCAAGCTCAACCCCGAGAAGTCTGTCTTCGGAGTACCAGCTGGCCAGCTGCTAGGTTTCCTGGTCTCTGAACGCGGCATAGAATGCAACCCAGTAAAATCAAGGCCATTGAGAGAATGGAGGTACCCAGCCGACTGCTGGATGTGCAGAAGTTCACCGGCTGCTTAGCATCCATCAGCCGATTCATCAACCGGCTGGGCGAGAAAGCTCTCCCCTTATACCAACTCATGAAGAAGACCACTTTTTTCAAGTGGAACCATAAGGCAGACAAAGCTTTTCACCAGTTGAAGAAGATGTTGACTACTCCACCCATCCTGGCGGCTCCGACTCCTAAGGAACCTATGCTCCTATACATCGCTGCCACCAGCCGGGTAGTCAGCACAGTCATGGTAGTGGAGTGCAAGGAGGAAGGCAAGGCACTGCCTATCCAGAGACCAGTATATTACCTGAGCAAGGTACTGTCGACCTCCAAGCAGAACTACCCCCACTACCAGAAGATGTGCTATGGCGTGCAATCCAATCACAGTGGTCTGCACGGCTCCACTTGCCGAGATCATCGGTAGCCGAGATGCCTCTGGTCGAGTGGCCAAGTGGGCCATAGAGCTGGCTCCTTACACCATCTACTACCAGCCTCGCACTGCTATCAAATCACAAGCACTAGCCGACTTCCTCGTCGACTGGGCCGAGACCCAGTACCTGCCTCCAGCGACTGACTCCACCCATTGGTGGATGCACTTTGACGGCTCCAAGATGCGCACCAGCTTGGGAGCCGGCGTCGTCCTCACCTCTCCTAAAGGTGACAAGCTCAAATATGCACTGCAAATCCATTTTGCCGCCTCCAACAACGTTGCTGAGTACGAGGCGCTCATTCACGGGCTCCGGCTTGCCAAAGAACTTGGCATCCGCCAGATCTTGTGTTATGGCGACTCAGACTTAGTGGTCCAGCAGTCATCTGGCGACTGGGACGCGAAAGACACAAACATGGCGAGCTACCGTTTCCTCGTGCAGCAACTCAGCGGGTATTTCGAAGGGTGCGAGTTCCTCCATGTGCCAAGAAACGACAACGACCAAGCAGACGCCTTGGCACGAATCGGCTCTACCCGCCAAGCAATACCATCTGGCGTCGCCCTTCAACGCCTCCTCAAGCCATCTGTCAATCCTTCACCAGAATCAGACTCCATTTTTGTGCCGGCTCCTCCCGAAGACGGCGGATCCGACTCCAGAGCTCCGGCAGACGGAACGGGGACTTTGGCGGATGACTCCAAAGCCGCCACAGTCGAGCCCGGCCCAGGGACTGTGGTGGCGGACTCGAAGATTCCAGAACTCGGCCCAAGGACCGCGCTAGTCGGCCTGGGGACTTCATCAACCCAGCAAGCGGCTGTTGACTCCAGCCCGCCGCCTCCCAGCCCAGCCGCCCTCGTCCAAGTCGCAGTTCTGGTAGTCGAAGAAATAGCAGCACCCTCATGGGCCCAGCCCATCCTCAAATTCCTGGTGAACAAAGAGCTACCAACTGATCAGACCTCAGCTCGACAAGTACAACACCGGGCGGCAGCCTATACCATAATCAACAGAGAGCTGGTCAAGCGCAGCGTCACTGGTGTCTACCAGCGCTGCATAGAGCCAGAGCAAGGCCAGGCGATTCTCAAAGACATCCATCAAGGCGAATGCGGCCACCATGCGGCTTCAAGAGCACTCGTCGCCAAAGCCTTTTGGCACGGTTTCTTCTGGCCGACTGCCTTGTAAGAGGCCAAGGAGTTGGTCCAAAAATGCAAAGGGTGCCAGAAGTTCAGCTCCAAGCCACACCAGCCGACTTCTGCGCTCAAGACCATCCCCATTGCCTGGCCTTTCGCAGTTTGGGGTCTAGACATGGTGGGACCATTCAAGACAGCACGAGGTGGTATAACTCACCTACTTATCGCAGTGGACAAGTTCACCAAGTGGGTGGAAGTGAAGCCAATTAAGAAACTGAACGGTCCGACTGCCTTGACCTTCATCACCGATATCACAATTCGGTATGGCATACCACACAGCATCATCACCGACAACAGCACAAATTTTGCCAAAGGCGCCTTGGCCCGTTTCTGCGCAACACAGGGCATCCTACTGGACCTAGCATCCGTCACCCATCCGCAGTCAAACGGCCAAGTGGAGCAAGCAAACGGCCTCATCCTGTCCGGCATCAAGCCTCGGTTGATCGAGCCTCTAGAGCGCTCAGTTGGCTGCTGGCTCGACGAGCTGCCAGCCGTCCTCTAGAGTCTACGCATGACTCCAAACAAGTCAACCAGCTTCACGCCCTTCTTCCTCGTCTATGGTGCCGAAGCCGTCATCCCAACGGACATAGAGTTTGACTCCCCACGAGTCACCATGTACACCGAGGAGGAAGCAGAAGAAGCACGACAAGACGGCATCGATCTGCTGGAAGAGGGCCGGCTGTTGGCACTCAGCCGGTCCATCATCTACCAGCAGAGCCTGCACCGATACCACAACAGGAAGGTCAGGCCAAGATCTTTCCAAGAAGGCGACCTTGTGCTCCGGCTGATCCAGCGAACAGCCGGCCAGCACAAGCTGTCGGCGCCTTGGGAAGGCCCTTTCATCATCAGCAAAGTACTGGGCAATGATTCCTACTACCTGATCGATGCTCAGAAGCCCCAAGCACGCAAGAGGGACGACTCCGGCAAGGAGACAGAGCGGCCATGGAATGCAAATCTCCTCCGAAGATTTTACAGTTGATGAAGTATGTACCATGCTACCTTTTGTATTAAAGTACCAAGACTTCGGGCCCCCCGAGACAAGATCAGGGACTGCCCTCTTTTGTCTGTATGATAAAAATTATGCCTACGAGTATGTTACTCTTTGTCATGCCGCTTGGCATTGGGCTCGACAAGTCGGCCGCCTTGCACTATGAAATGCTTCCTGCAGCCGGACAAGTAGTGTGTAACACCTAAACCGTCTTCTGTCAGAAGCCATAGCTCGCAGAGCGACTATACGGTCGGCAGAGGTAAGGTAGAATGGGTGTTCGCATGAAAAATGGCTAAGGACTCAAAGCGTAAAACATAGCTCAAGATGGCTTCTAGCCTTTCTCGCAAACCGACTCTTGGACAGTCGGATTGTCGTCTTCTATCCAACTTGCTCAAACAATCTTGAAATCGGCTAAGTACTTGCTTTCCCAAAGTAGCCTAGCACTTGATCCAGCAACAGGATGGAGGGCGGCTGTTCGATTGGCAAGGCAGGCAACTAAGAGAAAGCGGCAAAGGAAAAAAGCCAAAAGAACAATGAGCAAGAAAAGATAGATGTGTATATTTACATAACATAGGCCTTTGGCCGAATTGTCGAGTAGAGGTTCAAAATACACCCCGCGGGTGGAATTGTGCGAATTAATAAGTTCTTCAAAGACTACTGAAGAAGATAAAATAAAAGATACAGCGGCACCTTAGGAGGCGGCAGACGGATTCGGAGGGTCGGAGGAGGCGCCAACGTTAGGCATCGGGGCAACCGGCTGGCTAGTCTCGGCTTGATCACCTCCGGCGGCAGTCGACTCGGTCGCACGTGGCTCGTTGCTGGAGGCGCGGTCGGGCTGAGGCTGGCCGTCTGCTCCGTCTTCTGGTGCCTCCGCCTCGCCTCCATCCTCCGCTTCGTCCTCCTCCTTGACGCTGGAGCCAATCACCTCCGCCGAGTCTTCGTCGTAGTCTGGGTTCATCCCAAACCACTCTGGCGGTACCTCCTCACCGTCTTCAGACCGCTCGGGGATGAAGATGCTGGTGTCGGTGTACTCGGCGATCACCGCAGCACGTTTGACAAGGGCATCATCCGCAGCCGCCAGCTCCGACTGGGCCTCCGACCGAAGCGTGGCAAACCGGTCTAGATCCAGCCCCGGGTACCACGCCTTGACGAACTCCAAGGCCCGGCGCGCTCCAGCCCGGGCCGAAGTGCCCTTCTAGGCCTCAAGACGACCAGCCGCGACCTCCAGCCAGTTGGCCATAAGGCTGGGGGTGCGCGGAGCCTGCATATCCGGCCAAAGGGCGGCAATCACCTGGGCACCGACGCGCTGGAGGCGGTGCAGCATCCGGTGAGCTGGCCGGAGGCGAGCCTCGATGCTCAGGATGTGCTCGTTAAGAGTTCGGGGGGCATCGGCGGCGATCTCTGCGCCCTCCGCCCTCCGACTCTCACGGTCAGCCTCGATGGCTTGGATGGCGGCCTGCGACTGCCCAGGGAAGAAGTCTGCACAGACACGAAGAAACGAAGAAGCAAGTCAAAAACCAGGAGTCGGCACGATTTAAATCAGCAGCTCGAGGAAAGAAAATAAAAAGACTCACCATCAACGATGTCTTCAATCTCGTGGAAGCTGGAGGACAGCGGCGCCTCCTTGTCAGACCAGGAGGAGCGCTCACTCGCAAACTCGACCAAGAGGGTGGTTTCCGTCTCCTCCGCCTCCCCCTGCAACTTCACAAGCAGCTCCTTCTGCTCTGCCAATTGAGTGGCCAGCAGATCGCGCTCTGTGGCGAGCTTGCTGCACTTCTCCCCTTTGGCGCGCAGGGCGGAGTTGGCTTCGCTCAGCTGCTGTTGAAGAGCAGTGTTGGCTCCTGAAGGAAAGGAAGAAAGACAACAGTTGTCAATAAAGTAGGTCGCCGGGGAGATACGGCCCGGCTGCTCAGCAGCCGGTCCTAATCTCGGGGACTACAGCCCGTGGGTGTGCTAGCGCGGCCCATAGAGAAGAAAAAAGGACTTACTCCGGCTCTCCGCCAAGTCGGCGGTCCGCTTGCCCAGCTCTTCAACGTTACGGTTGAAGGCAGTGACACAGAGGTGGTGGTAATCCTACGACAAGCATTTTAGACAAAGTTAGTACCCAAAAGTTCATCAATTGGAGTTCCGGGCCGCCTGCTCAGCAGCCGGCCCGAAACTCAGGGACTATAGCTAGTGGGTGCACTAGCGCGCCCCCACAGAGAGGAGCAAGAAAACAAAGACCAAAGGAAAAAAACATACCCGGACGGCTGCCCGCGACGCTAGGAACGCCTTGGTGCAACTCTGGAGAGTGTCGCCCTTAGCACGGAGCTTCGCCTGGACGTCTAGGAGCGCCCGGTTCAGCGGCCCTTTGCCGCCTCCTCGCACCCACCCAACAGGTGCGGCACTCGTCGCTTCGGTGTCTGGTGCCGCTGATCTGGCGGTGCCAGCTTCCAGGGGGCGGGGTGCCGAAGTCGCCTTCTCCAGACGATGACGCGTTGGCGAGCCGACTAGGAGGAGTAGCCTCGCCACGGCCTCGTCTTCGATTGGCGGCCTCGGAGGGTCCGCTGGCTACTCGCCTTGCGCGCCTTCAGACGGCGGCGGAGGCGGCGGCAGAATGTTCGCGTCTGGAGTAGAGGGGTCGCCGCCTTCCCTCTCCTTGACGAGGTTCTCCCCGCTGGCTTCTCCAGTTGGCCCCGTGAGCTCCGGAGGCGGCGGCGCAGAGTTCAGCGGGGTGACGAGCAAGGCAGACTGGCGGCATGCGGCTTCCTCAGCCTGCTGCTTCGCCACGGCGGCGGCTTCGGCCTCCGCTAGTTTTTTCTTGGCAGAGGCCTCCGCCCTGTAGGCCTCCGCCTTCTCCAGGCGGAGGGCCTCTTCTTCGTTGCGCCCCTCCCGCACATTCCGCTCCGTCGCCTCCTGGAGGTCAGCAGCGGGGTCAATCCGACGAGTGGTGGCGGACATCTCCGCTGACCCCATGACGGAGGCGGCGGCGACCCGCTCAAGAGAGAGGGGAGCCCTAAAGAAAGAGGGGCAAGTAGTGACTCAGACAAATCACGAAGAAAGGATAAAACTTTGAAGACTGAATACTTACGCGGAGACCAACGGCGGCTTCTTCACTTCCTTACGGAAGCGGATGGACTTCGTGGCTGCCTCGTCCCGCCGGGTCACCACAGCCGAGCCCTTGGGCTTCTTCGGCCGACTGCCGAACAAGGTGAGGGGCGACTTCTCCCTAGGCGCTATCTTCAGGCCAGTCGGCGAAGGTAGCCGAAGGCCTGAAGTCACCTGCTGTCCCTCCTCCTCCCTCGGCGTCGTCTTCCAGAGCCGCCGCCCCCAGATCGGGGTCGTCGACGTCGCTCTCCGCCCGGTCGGCGAGGAACTCACGGGCCGGCCCTGAGGTGCCGGCTGGTGGGTGGAGAAGGGGATTCTAACCAAAGCCGACTTGTCAAAACAAAACTCGGCAAGAAGAAGACAATCTAAATAAAGAAAAGAAAGGCGAATCACCATAGGCGGGGGGTTGGCGCGGGAGTACGACTCCTTGCCGAATTGCCAGTCCTCCAGGAGCCTGCTGTCCGAGAGGTAGTTCACCATGAAGGCCACCTCTTCGTGAGGCATGTCCTTGGTGCACATCCGACTCAGGTCGCGGAGCCTGCTCATCTGGCATATCATGTGAGGGCGGCCTTGGAGTGGGAGAACTCGGCGCGAGACGAAGGCGGCCAGCAGGTCTGGATCAGTCAGACCCTCCGACTGCGTCAGCACTCGGAGTCGCATGATGGCGCTGGCTCCCATAGGCATCAGCGACCTAGCCCGGTACGACCTGTTGGGCAGTCCCAGCCGGCGGACCAGCTTCGAAAGCCGGCAGATTGACCCAGTCGCCCCTCGTGGCGAAGTTCCTGACATAGAAGTAGGATCTCTGCCACATCTTCACCGACTTTATCAGCGAGATGGAGGGGAAGGGGTTGTCGGCTCCTGACCTTCGTATGGCGGTGAAGGCGCCGCATTGAGCCGGCACGCCCGCGGCCTGGGTGCCGAGCTTGGAGTATAAGAACTCCCCACAGAGCTCGTGGGTGGGGAGGACTCCGAGGAAGCCTTCGTACAAGGCCACGAAGGTGGACAGCAGCACCACTATGTTGGGGGTGAGGTGGTGCGGCTGGAGGCCGTAGAACTCCAAGAAAGACCGGAAAAAGCTGCTCGCCGGTAGCCCCAGCCCGCGCAGGCAGTGCGAGCGGAAGATGACCCGCTCGCCCTCCTGCGGGGCGGGGGAAATCTCCCCCTCCGACGCAAGACGCACCTGCACGCGATCCTCGCCGGGAAGCCGACGGGTCCGACGGAGGAACTGAATGTGGTCTTCATGAACCTCGGAACCGTCCCAGGTGCCGGAACGCTCTGGGGGAGGCACGGCAGCGGAGGAAGAACTCATCGCGAGCTGTCACCGCGGCGTTCGCTGGAGCTTGGGCGCACGGTGGAGTGAGGAGGAGAGCGAGGAGCAGCAAGGAGGAGGAGAGCAAGGAGCAGCAAGGGGGAGGAGAGCGAGGAGCAACAAGGAGCAAGAGAGCGAGGAGTAGTGGGAAGGAGGGGCGCGCGTGCCCCCCTCTTCCCCCTACTTGTAGCCCTATGGGCTGCGAAGCCGAGAGGGCGGATGTGGGGATTTACTGCGCCCACAACCCCACGACCCCCACGATCCACGTAAAGTTACTGCGTGCAGTAACTCCACGGGAATCCCAACCGTCCACCGAGGCCGCAGCGGATCCGCTCGGGCGCCGAGGCACGGTAGTGGCGGGCCCCGCCTGTGGGCCTGTCCTGTCGCGTGCGTGGGCTGGCAGGATGGCCTAGCCACGTGCCCCCGCATGACAGGCCAAGAACGGGCGGCGTCCTGGAGGCTTCGCTAGCACGCCACTTAAAATCCCGTCGCGACGTTCGAAATACCGAGAAAGTCGGAATTGAGTGAAGTCTGAGTTGAGAAAGTCCGACTCCTTCTAGACGGCCCGACATAAGTCAATCAAGACCATGTGTTGAGCACCCAGAAAGAGAAACTGCTGAGGCTTCATGGCCGATCGTCCGTGGTGCCTCACCAGCTTCGGGGACTACTGTCGGAGTAATGGGCCACGGGTAGGCCAACCTGAGTCCCATAACCTTTCAAGACATCGAGGCAGGCTGCGCCCCTCAAGACCCCGGGGCAAAGAGCCGCTTCCTGAGGAGCCAACCCGAGTGCCCGCTCACGGCCGAGTCCCAGGGACGACATCCAGAGCAGCCGGCTTTGGGGAGTAGGCCGGCGACACCAGCAAAACCATGACCTCATCAAAGGGGACGGGGCAGAGGCGTGGCTGCAGTGAAGCCCACTCCTGCCCCTTACCAAGGGCAGGCATGGCCACTGCACGCCCTACCCGAGAAGATATCCGTGCAGCGTGGCACTGTTGCCCGGCCGGCCCTGACATCAGCACCACAATACCAAGTCCTGCACCCATGATGGCTTGTCTGTACGGCCTGGAGGCAGTGGGGCTCACCAGTCAGGGAGACCTCGGGAGACGGCGGGAGAACCGCCAGTCGGACCCGTCGGGAGTCGGCCCTTGGGAGTCGGCCGAGCCCTCCCCCGGGGCCCACGCGCCATTAATCAAGATGAGATGGGGAGTGGCCACAGTGATCGCCCGGCAGGCGGCGGGGCTGTTGCCACGACCCCATGACCAAGCCTGCGTCATCAGAAGCACGGCTACAGTAATCGGCACCGGCAAGACCCACCCGTGGCGGACGCGGCCTGTCAGCTCCGTACCAGACCAGTCGGCGGGGCCCACCAGTTGGCGGGCCCCACCGGTCGGTGGAGAAGTCGGAGGCACTGACGGCTGGGCCCGCGCCCAGTCGAATTACCATTGTACCCCTGGGGGGTAGGCCTATATAAACCCCCCGGGCACCCATGCAAGGGGTTGGATCCCAGTAGTTCTAGACCATACCAGATAGATGGAGAGAGCTGGCCTTGCCCTCTTCTACCACCAGAAACAGCTCAAGGAGCAACCGTGTAAACACTTGGCCATAGTGATCATGCGGAGACCCCGCAGAGCAGCAGTAGGGGTATTATCTCCCCGGAGAGCCCCGGAGCTGGGTAAGATTTGCCGCCGTGCATGTCTTCGCCTCATCCCGTTTCAAGGCACCGCGACGTTCTACTCGCCCCCACCATGATAAGCCATCCATTGGCATATGTCGCACCAAACCCCCGACATTCATAGTGGAACACCTTATGAAAATGGAGCCAACAGAAAGAGCTCGACGAGACGAAGAAGTGAGCATTGGTCTCACCTTGATCGGAGTTACAGTTGCAGAGTTATGAGGTGATGAAGATCAGGTACTTTTCTGTAAAAGAGTATTCACAGCCGGGTCCCTAAGTGGATAAGGCAGAGGTGCAAAATTAGAAATACGCTTTCTGAACATGAAAACGTACTTCGGGCCGAAGCAGTATGAAACACGCTTTCATAAGAGGAAAACGTGTTCCGCCGAAACACATTTTCGGCATAGAGAAAACGCTTCCCTGAAAGTACGTCTCCACTTACCACGTGTCCTGGGGCGGGGTCAACATAGAGAGGATGACAAGTGGGGCCCGCGGGGAGGAGGGGGCCCACCTAGCCCTGGCTTGGTCATCTCCCTCCTCCTCCCGTGCTCGCTCATGACAAAGAGCAAAGCAGGGGGCGTGGCGCCGGTGAGGGTCCCGGGCGGCTTCAGCCATCTCCCTCCCGACCGAGGCCACCGGTAGGTGCGGGGAGGCATGCCGTGTCCGTCCAGGGGGCTGGCAGGTGCCGGGGAGGCTTGGAGGTCGCGGGGAAGAGAGAGACAGAGAGGGGATGGAGACGGCCGGTGGTGGCGACGGGCAGGGGTCTCTGGCGGCTGGGGGCAAGGTGTGTGGACTTAACCCTTGTGTGTTCGTCGTGCTAGTCTTAGTAGGAAATAAATGCTCATTAGTCAGCTGAGTAGATAAGTTTGTTAAGAATTTTTTTTCCATAGAAGTAGTCCACACCCGCACGAACTGGGTCATGGGATGGCACGATCGATTGTGGTTCGTCGTGGCTGTTTTCTCGGGCCATTGGTGGCCCTTCTGTAACAGAATAAGAGGAGAAGAAGAACGCAGAAAAGTTGCAAGAGTTCGCAACGCAAAACCACTGCCTCCCGAGCTCTCTCATGTGTGTGTGTGTGTGTGATTGGTGCTTACAATTGGCATCAAAGCCGTTAGTACGATCCGGCAATCATGGCGGGCAGCAAGGAGCCCTAGAAAGGCTCCGGCGATGGGTCGCGAAAGGACTCCGATGGCGGGTCCCGGACTCCATCGCCGACGCATGGGCGCACGGTGTCGCGGTCTCCCAGGGCTAGGCATAGCCGCACCATCCTTGGGCGCGAGGTCACCGTGCCGGTGGTGCAGAGACACGAGGTGGCCCTCCCAACGGTGTTCCCAACACTGACCTGGAGCAACTAGGGCAGCTGGTCTCTCCTGATGAGAGCGATCCTTCAGACTCGTGGGCCATGGGACGCCGTCACCACGGGAATCACCGACTACCACGACGACTGCACCGCCCTGGAGGTCGCCCTCCGAGTGGTGCCGTAGGAGATGCTCGCGGTCCTCTCCACGAAGGAGACGGCGAAGCAGGCCTTGGACGCCGTCAAGACTATGCAGATGGGCTCGGCCGCCGAGCGCGAGGCCAAGGCCCAGGGCCTCCGTCGAAAATTCGAGGATATCTGTTTCAAGCCCGGCAAGAACATCGACAACTTTGCAATGAGGCTCACCGGGCTCGTCAACAACCTCTCCATCCATGGTGATACCGTCGGGGACGGGCGTGTGGTACATAAGTTCCTTCGTGTTGTGCCCCGCAAATACGCTCAGGTGGCACTCTCCATCGAGACGTTGGTCGACCTCGACACCCTGACGGTGGAGGAGCTCACCGGATGACTCAAGGTGGCAGAGGAACGCTTCGACCAAGATGGCGGAGGCGAGGATGCCGGTCGCCTTCTGATGACCCTGGAGACATGGCGCATGTACAAGAAGCGTACGGCGAACAACAGGGCAAGCGGCAGCAACTCGTCAGGTGCACATGCGCGCCGACGAGGGTGTGGCTGCGGACATGGTCGCGGCGGTGGACCCTGCGGAAAAGACAAGTCCCCTGCCGGCACTGACACCGGTGGTGGGAAGAATGACGGCGACGGTGACGCGGATCGTGACAAGTTTCACTCCTGCGGTATCGCAGGCCACTGGGCCCGGGACTGCCGCCAGAAGAAACGCGAGGAGGAATAGACTCTCCTTGCACAAGGTCAAGCAGGCGAGGACGAGGATCCGGGTCTGCTGATGATCGAGGACGCCTCCCTGACAGCTGCGGCTCTCGCACCGCGTGCTAGAGTGGGCGAGAAGGTCGTCTTCCTCAACGAGTCATGCGCTCGCGTGGAAATTCGCCGTGCTCCCGGAGATCAGGACGCGGCCTGGTACCTCGACACGGGTGCGTCGAACCACATGACAAGTGACGATGCGTCATTGCTGAGCTGGACAAGGGCATTCATGGCTCAGTCAGGTTTGGGGACGGCTCACTTGTGACAATCCAAGGGGGGGCACCATCCTGTTCGCCGCGGCCGACGACGGGCACCGTGCACTCACCAACGTGTACTGGATCCCGTGGCTCAAGAGTAACATTGTCTCCATCAGGCAGCTCGACGAGAACGGCTACCCCACGCACGTCGAAGCTGGCGTCATGACGGTGCACGATCGCTAGCACCGCATCTTGGCCAGAGTGCCGCGCTCCTGCAAAAGACTCTACATCGCCCGTCTATAGCTCGCCAACCCCGTCTGCCTCGCTGCGCACTCCGGGGACGAGGCGTGGCGCTGGCACGCGCGCTGCGGGAACCAACACATCGACGGCCTCGAAAGGCTGGCGCGTCAGAACATGGTCAAGGGCATGCCTCTCTTCCACCACTTCGAGCAGGTTTGCGACGCCTGCCTAGTGGGCAAGTAGCGGCGAGCGTCCTTCCCTCAGCAGGCTAACTACCGCGCCACCGGGCCGCTTGAGCTCGTGCATGGTGACCTTTGCGGGCCTATCTTGCCGCCCACACCAGGAGGCAAGCGATATTTCCTGTTGCTTGTGGATGATCACAGCAGGTTCATGTGGTTGTACCTGCTCTGGAGCAAGGACGAAGCAGCCAGGCGATCCAGCGCTTCCAAGGACACGCAGAGCGCGAGACGGGGTGGAAGCTACGCACTTTCCGCTCCAACCGAGGTGGGGAGTTCAACTCCGACGAGTTCAGTGCACATCTTGCCCATCTTGGAGTCCAGAGGCATCTCACCGCGCCATACTTACCCCAGCAGAATGGCGTGGTGGAGAGGCGCAACCAAACCGTCGTCGGGACGGCCCGGTGCATGCTCAAGGTGATGGGAGTGCCTCTGCAATTCTGGGGCGAGGCGGTGTCCACGGCCGTTTTCGTGCTTAACAGGGCGTACTCCAGGAGCGTACCGGGGAAGATGCCATTCGAGGGTTGGCATGGAAAGAAGCCCTCGTCGACTTCCTTCACGTGTTTGGCATCATAGCGCACGTCAAGGACATGCGCCTACACCTCTCCAAGCTTCAGGACAAATGCAAGGCCATGGTGATGTTCGGGTACGAACCAGGGAGGAAGGCGTACCGGCTCTATGACCCGGTGGGCAAGTACATCCATGTCTCTCGTGATGTCATCTTTGATGAGACGCGAGGGTGGGACTATGAGAAGAACGGCACAAACCAGGCAGGTATGAGCTTTATAATAGAGCCCATGTCGATTCTCACTGGCTGGCCGCCACCTGCGTCATGCTCTTCCTCATCCCCTGGCACTGCGCAATCATCAGCTCAGTCAGCGTCCCCATCAAGGACTCCATCCACGACAACAGCACCAGCAGGGAGCGACGATGACACCCCAGCGGCGGCCTCAACCGTCGCGATGAGGGGAACCACTGCTACACCTATGGTTCCCCAGCTCCAACATGCACGATCGGCAACCTCGGGCCGGTGCACTCGATGATGATGCATGGCAAGGACGGCATCTTCCTCCCCAACCCGCTCTACATGGACATGCTTGAGAAAGTAGCTCGAAACGCGCCTCCTCCAGGGCTGGAGGAGCCCGACAACACTGACGGCGAGATCGACGACGACAAACTCATCAACGAGCTACATCTCGCATTGGGCGAGGAGCTCGGCTCCTTTGAGGAAGCAAAAGGCGAGACGTACTGGCATCGCACGATGATGGAGGAGATGGACTCCATCGAAGCAAACAAGACCTGGGAGCTTGTGGACCTGCCTGCTGGTCACCATCCTATCGGCCTCAAATGGGTATAGAAGACCAACAAAGATGCCCATGGCGCAGTGCTGAAGCATAAGGCAAGATTGGTAGTGAAGGGATACGTACAGAAGCACGGCGTCGACTATGATGAGGTGTACATGCCGGTGGCCAGGCTCGATTCGTGCTCGCTCTGGCAGCGTGCGCATGCTGGACAGTGCACCACATGGACGTAAAGTCCGCCTTACTCAACGAAGAGCTAGAAGAGGAGGTCTACGTGGTGCAGCCGCCGGGGTTCACAGCTACCGGCGAAGATTCGAAGGTACTCAAGCTCAGAAAAGCTCTGTACGGGCTAAAGCAGGGCCCGCGGGCATGGAACGCCAAGCTAGACGCAAGTCTGGGCTCGCTTGGGTTCAGCAGGTGTCCCTCCGAACACGCGGTGTATGCTAGGGGCACGGTGTCCTCGTGTCTGGACGTCGGCGTCTACGTCAATGATCTGATCATCACCGCGTCTGACGAGGAGGAGATCAATGGCTTCAAGAAGGACATGCAAGCACTCTTCTACAAGAGCGACCTGGGGCAGCTTCATTGCCATCTTGGGATCGAGGTGAGGCAGCACAACGGCGGCGGCGACCTTGGCCAGACTGCGTACACTGCCAAGCTCCTCGACAAGGCGGACATGACGGGTTGCAACCACTGTCACACGCCCATAGAGCCGCGCTTCAACCTGAGCAGGGTGAGCTCGGTAGAACCTGTAGAAGCCACATAATATAGGAACATCGTGGGCATGTTTCGCTACCTCGTCCACACCAGGCCGGATCTTGCCTTCTCCGTCGGGTACGTCTCCTGGTTCATGCAGGAGCCCACGACGGAGCACATGACGGCAGTGAAGGATGTTCTGCGCTATGTGGCCGGGACTTTGCACTAGGGAATGCGGTACACGCGCTGTGACCACGACGCGCCTTCGATTGGCTACAGTGACAGCGATCTGGGAGGCGATGTGGACAACCGCAGGAGCACCACCGGCATCGCCTTCTTCCTTGGCAGCAACCTGGTTAGCTGGCAATCACAGAAGCAGAGGGTGGTCGCCCTCTCCTCATGCGAGTCGGAGTACATGGCCGCCACCACGGCAGCCTGCCAGGGCATATGGCTCACACGGCTGATGGGAGAGATAAAAGATGAAGAACTGAAGGCGGCGGTGCTCAACGTCGACAACAAGTCAGCCATCTCACCGAGTAAGAATCCGGTTTACCACGATAGGAGCAAACACATAGAAATCAGGTATCATTTTATCTGGGAGTGCGTGTAGAATGGGAAGATCCAGATCGAGTTCGTCCGGTCCGGAGATCAGCTTGCTGACGCTCTCACCAAGGCACTCGGGCGAGTTAGACTTCAGGAGCAGAGCATGAAGATCGGGCTGGTGGAGCTCGATGAGGCACACAAGGCTTAGAGAGTGATTGTGGACTTAACCCTTGTGTGTTCGTCATGTTAGTCTTAGCAGGAAATAAACGCTGATTAGTCAGCTGAGTAGATAAGTTTGTTAGGAAGTTTTTTCCTAGAAGTAGTCCACACACGCACAAACTGGATTGTAGGATGGCGCGGTCGATTTTGGTTTGGCGTGGCTGTTTTCTCGGGCCGTTGGTGGCCTCGTTTCCCTTCTATAACAGAATAAGAGAAGAGGAAGAACGCAGAAAAGTTGTAAGAATTCACAACGCAAAACCACTGCCTCATGAGCTCTCTCATGTGTCTGTGTGTGTGATCGGTGCTTACAAGGTGGTGGGCTTGGGGAGGCTCGACGGAGAGTGGTGGACCTCGTGGGGGTGTCGGGAGGAGGAGGGAAGGGCTAGGCGCACCAGGAGCAGGAGGAGACCTAGCGGCCATGGCAGACGGGGCACGAGCAGATGAGCCCTAGTGGTCGAGGAGGAACGAGGTGAGGATTGGGAGCTGCGGGAGGGGTCGAGGGTCCTTAGATAGCGGAGGAGGAAGCCTCTAGAGCTCACGGGCGAGCTCCAGCGTAGCCCTAATGGAGGACATGTGCTTCTTGTGGCACGGGCGAGGTGATGGCGACCAAACCATAGTGATGCTGGGCGGGGCAGCGACGTAGGTCGATGCAGTCGAGCACAAGCTAGCTCCTAGACAAGGTTTGGCGTCGAGACGAGGAGGGAGTGGACAAGAACAACTCTAAGGTCTTGCCAAAGCGCGAGTTTGGCTGGCCGCGACCCGTGGTCGCCACATGAACTGGCATATGCGGTGCCAGGTGATTGGCCACATCATGTCTAGTAGATAGACAATGCTACCCTCCGTCAAATTGAAGAAAGAAATCGGTCTAGGAGCAAAGAAAAGATTTTGAGGAGGAGCCAAAACATTTTGGTAGCAAGGTGTCTAATGTGAATTGTGAGAGCTAGAACAGTGCAATGACTCGGGTCTTTGGCATGGCGTGATCACACACCAAGATGATCACCTCTGCAAATTTGCAAATCATTAGGATGAAGATAAATGGTACTTGCTGTAGAAACCACCATAATAGCCAGAATTAGAGATTTGGATGATGCACTCACGTAATTGATTGGATTGAGCTAAAATTGGGCATGGCCCGATCATTTGAAGATATGAATATGCTCAAAAAGTTTCAGGCCATTTGGATTAGCCAAACTAGCACTTGCTTTATATAACTTCTCTCTAGACAGAATTTTGGAAAAATTGCACAGGGCAAATGGAGTAATGAAATGGGCCAGAACTTGGTGGAGGGAGTTCATATGGATAGGAGAATGCGCTGGAAAATTTTCAGCTTAAATGAAGCAAGCTAAAATATGGTTGCTTCACAAACTGAAAATCTAACCAGAAACTAAGATTTGGAGCTGAGCTCAGAAAGCTGGGTTACATGAGCTCAAATTTGGTGGATAGCGATGATTTGATTATATGAAGGACCCTGCAAAATTTCAACTCATTGGATATGCCTAGTTTGTACTTCCTTCACAATGACTTCCCAAAGACAGGAACTTTCAAAATTTGCTCAGGAATATTTACTAGGAAAATTGAGTTGAATTTCGGCATGGGGCAATTATATGGACAGGAAAAGATGTCCAAAAAGTTTGGGGTCAATCAAGGAAAGATAAATGACAGATCCTTCTCAAACCATCACTTAGGGCAGAATCAGAAAACCAACAGAAATATAGGTCCCTTCACAACCTAGGGTTTAAAGGGTTAGTCCTTCAACAGAAAAGGAATATTCCCTAGAAAAATAATATTGTATTAGGTCAAGGATGAAAATGACATGATCTTGGGTTGAGGATGAGGATGACAAGCCACTATAAAATCTAGGAAGACGTGATATTACCAAGTTTTAGAACCACATAGCCACGGAAAAGCAAATCAAATCAAGAAATCCAAGAAAATCGGCGACAAAAGGACAGGGTAAAATTCAGGGTGTTACAAAACAATCCCCCCTTAAAGAAATATCATCCTCGAGATTTGGTGGCTCAGGGATATATAAATCTTCTGCCTTTAAGAAACTGTTTCCCACTCGGGTTTCTCCAATTTCCTTAGATTATGTTCCCACTGAATTGCATCTGACTGACTGCCTTGGTCTGGGGTTGTTTGCTTCACCGTATCTGACATACTGACAGGACTTACCTCATTTCTTCATGTTCATATTGACTCAAATTTTCATGCATACCTGTTGGATTAGCTGCGGTCCGAAATATTATCTTTACTGACATATGTGTCCTTCTCGATATTGATCCTTGCTGGAAATGTTATTCTCGTATCGAGTACCGAGAATATTCCACGGAGTGGGGAACACATCTTCCTTCCCGTGAAACAAAGAATCTCTTCTATCCAGGCATCGGGTTCCACGCATATATGCATGCCTTTTGGGTTCAAAATAGTGATGTGAATCATACTTGTTCTTCTCATGGATTCTGACATCTTGCAGGAGTTTCTGACTTATCTTGAGTGGCTTCAGAGTCTTGAGTATCCAATCTGTACCAAAGGTTTTACTGTCGCTTGATGTGACAGATAGAAAAATGCATCATTTCCTAGTGATAACATTTGCAGTCTTGACTAGCGGTAATCTTTACAAAGTATCCCATTCAGGGCAGGCTATTCTGTAATTGATTCCCATATGCGAGAGGTAACAGTCCTTAAAGTATGTACTCTCACACTGATTCTTCATTTTGCCGGTATTCGCATGTGGATAGTAGGTCGTGCAATACTTTTGCACAGTTGCTGAGGTTGATATGTTGAGTTGTCCTTGGGTCGGACTTGATAGACTCGGGTATTCAATGCTGATAGTTCTGAGCATACTATGGATTGAGCTGGTTGCCTTGATATGAGGTCCTTACTGCAATGGAGTTGACCTCTTAGGCGTATCCTTATGGTGTTTGATATGAAATAAGACTGTCTTGTGCATTCATACCACATTGTTTACACAATACTTCGGCGTACCAGTATTGTTGATCTTGCCCCTTCATTATTATGTTCGTCATTTGGATTTTTAACTGAAAGAGCAGGCCTTATATACCCTTCATTATTTTATGGTCCTGAGTACTGTCATGTGCAATATCTTGCAACCATACCCTGGTCTTATTCATGTCTCCAGTCTCGGTATATTTATCCGACTCACGTGTGTTTGTACAGATCTCAATATTGTTGTTGATTATGACAGACAGTGAACGGATTAATAACATCACCTTGTCGGATGTGCGGGGCTGGTCTTGATAATCACTACCAAGATTGTTGCGTCAATGTTATCTTACTTTAAGATTTACTGATTCTTGCATCACTCATTGGTTTTCCTTCACTTGCATATCCAGTGAGGTTGTCGGATGCGTACCGTGAATTCTTCCTTGTGCGAAGGACTTGCATGAACTTCGCAGCATACTCATTGTATGAAAAAATATCTGTTTCTCGAGGCATACCTTTGTTCTGATTGATTTTTGTTTCTGTCCCAACTGTTGCAGATCTGACACTTGGAAAACAGTGGCATATGCTGACAACTCATGGTTTCATATCTTCTACCAGTGTCGTACTAAGAAGACTGGGTAGCTTGCATTGGAAGCCACCGGGAGATCGTGTTGAGCAAGACTGGATGGCTTGTACTCGAAGCTTTCGACAGATATCTTGTTGAGGAAGACTAGGTACCATACCTCATAAGATTCACCCCTTAAAGACTTGCTAAGGAAGAACCGGTACCTTATGCAAGAAGCTTTTGTAGTACCTTATAGAGGAAGACTGAATACCTTGCACGGGAAATCATTCATACCTTACTAATGCATGCTGAGGAATCTTGCCTTGTACGCTTTGCTGACATATTGTGGAGAAAGACTAGACTGATTTTCTTTGCGAATGAAATAATATATATATTCTTGTCATTCCATCTGCTGACTACTTGTATGAAAAGAATTGTCTGACCATCCTTGCTGAAATCATTGTATATTTCGACTGACTTCCGGGTGTCGCATGCTTCAAATCTGACTTAGGGCAGAAGGAATGATCGGGTACAGACCATACCTCTGACTTGAAATGCAGGTTGGACTTGGATCCAATTTTGTTCTCTTGCTAGTTTAATCATTGGTGGAATAAAGATGTATCTCTGACGGGTACTTGTTACTGAAAGTCTGAGCAAAATATGGCTTGTATTCAAACCGGATGTCTACAATACCATACTATCAGCTGAAAATCTCATTGTTTTAATTGAGTTCCTTGGTGTATGTCTTTACTTCTCACAGCTTCTTCTGGTCCGGTGTCAGTTGATGAGCAGTTTCCATAAGGGGGTAACACCGAAGATTCAAATGAAAGAAGCACAAGGAAACGAGCGATTGCAACAAAGCACACAACAACCAATCTACAAAACTACTCCACACGAGCACACACCAGCATGATAATATAGCAAATGCACATGCACAACACGTAGGACTACACCTTACGTTTGAGCAAACGCTTGGGAGCGGGATGAAGAAGCTAAGGGAGTAGCGATTGGAACTGCTAACTCTAAAACTCTCGATGGATGAGGTGGAGGGTTTGGAGAAGCTAGCGGAGACTGGGGTAGGGAAGAACCAAGCAATCTCGTGCTTCGAATGGCATCACGGACTAACTCGGGAATAAGAAGACACTCGGTTGTCATGCAACGGGACATGGCGAGGATAGCCGGGTCATCTTGAGGGTTGACAGAGGGGAACTTGATCCGCTTAGGGTTCTAGACGATGGTGGGATAAAACTGGTAAGCATGATTCTCTTGCACCATGCTCTCTTGATGACGAAGGGCGGTGATTCCTGCCATTGCAACAAGCTAAACGGCACGCTCGGGAGTAGTGCCGTAACCACCGTGGAAATTGTATGTGCGCTTACCAACAGGAATCGGGGCTGACAGCTCAACATGAGAAACATACTCCAGGATTCTTCCTCTGGCACAAAACTGGAATACTTGATAATGGGTTGGATCTCCATGGGGATAAATGCTAAGCCACATGTCACCAAGGAGGGTGGCAAAGCTGAGAGGTGTAGGAATGGGACTAAACACAATAGGAACATCACTGGGAGCTCTCGGGAGGTCACTGAACTCATGGAAGTTGACCGCCATCTATGCACGAAACAGGGGTTAGGGGTAACCGAATAAGACTATATGCAGCAAACAAATGCAACAACCAATTGCAGCAAGCAAGGGCAACAACCAGACCCTATACTACCGTTTTCTAACATTCCAGTGGACTAGGACGCTCTACATCCAGACCTGCTGAGCGAGTCCAAGATTAGGAGGTCTCCGGACAGCCGGACTATATCCTTTGGTCGGACTGTTGGACTATGTAGATACAAGATTGAAGACTTCGTCCCTTGTTCGGATGGGACTCTCCTTGGCGTGGAAGGCAAGCTTGGCAATACGGATATGTAGATCTCCTCCCTTGTAACCAACTGTGTGTAACCCTAGCCCCCTCCGGTGTCTATATAAACCGGAGGGTTTAGTCCGTAGGACAACAACAATCATACCAAAGGCTAGCTTCTAGGGTTTAGCCTCTATGATCTCCTGGTAGATCAACTCTTCTAATACCCATATCATCAAGATCAATCAAGCAGGACGTAGGGTATTACCTCCATCGGGAGGGCCCGAACCTGGGTAAACATCGTGTCCCCCGCCTCCTGTAACCATCCGCCTTAGACGCACAGTTCAGGACCCCCTACCCGAGATCCGCTGGTTTTGACACCGACACCTGCTCTGATACCAAACCTGTGACACCCCGACTTAGAAAAACCGGAAGACCCCGTATTCCAGGCCAGAGATTGAGGTGAAGTCTTCTAGAATACGACACGAATATGAATACAAGGTCTCCGATATTGCAATGAATAACACTGCCACAGCGACGCTACGCCAAACACAGTTGCTCTATGCAAGAAGCATAACAACTCGAGGCAGCGGAACCTCTACTGGCAGCGGAACAACGAACGACGGTGACGGACTCCAATCCGCAGGGACCCTGGTTGGAAAGTTTATCCTAGCTCGCGAACACGGGAACCACACCAAACAAACAAGCAATCCAGGCACGATATGCAAACTGGCATGACATGCCAGGTCAAAACATTGAATGTACTGACAAGCTCACAATAACCAAAAGAAATCAACACAAACAACAACATTGCATTAGCAGGTTAAAGCAATCATGAACGTGATACTAGAAGAACAACATGGCATGCACAACTGAACATGATATAACTAAAAAACAAATGGACTGGCTGACATGTGGGCCCGTAGGTCGAAGCCTAAGCACTTTCGCAAAAAACAAAAATACAAAGGTCAAATCCTAAGCAAGGCGTTGGATTTAAATCCAATGGCTGGCATTCTTCTTCAATCTCTCGTCTTCTTCCCCCAGCGCTGCCTGGATCGCTTGCTCCAGCCTCCGGCGTCAAGCGGCGCTGTTTTGTGCTCCTCACAACGAAAATCTACCCCACCGATGGCCAGGCCATCCCTCCACTCCTCCACACCTCATGTTATTCTCTGCCGAGTGTAGGCTCAACCCACACCCGAACCAGTCAAGTTTCCCACTCCTCTTCATCTGCGACTCCACTGCCGCGTCTTCCCCATCTCTGGGGCCTTCCAGTCTGGGGCCTTGCCATCGTCCATTGGCTTGGTGTGCTCTGCACGGTGTGGTCAACATGGTCAACAAACATGAGTCATCGAAAGATTACTGTACGTGAGACGCTGGCAGTGGGGCGCACCACACCCATGGACGCATGCATGCAACTGCATCCTTTTTACCGTGTAAAATAATGTTTCCTCTCCATAACAGCTGGGACCCACTAGCTACATCTTTGCATGCAAGCAAGTGCACTCTTATTATGGGCACAAAAACGTTCCCCCCGCTGACAGGTCGGACCCACCATCTATATCTTAGCACGCAAGGAAGTGCCTCCTTATTACGCACAAAAGAATGAATACTTCCCCTGCTAGCTAGGACCCACTATGGTTGGAGGCTGACTTGTGGGCATACTAACTTGACGCGGACAGAGGGCTTTGTCAACTTAGTCAATATGAATGATTCTAGCTCAAGTGACCGTACAATGTCTATCCAAAGGCCGTAGTGCTTCTTCAACCTCTGGTCTTCTTTCTCCAGCCGCCCAAACCAGCGCCGGTCGTGTCGCGTGCTCCTGCCTCCCTTGGCCGGCTGTGCTACCACGGAGGCCTCACCGCCCCTACTACTCCCACCGCTGGCCAGCCATCCCTCTACGCACGCACACCCCCAGTTATTCTGCGGCGACGATAGCCTCACTCCGCAGCCATACCAGTGAACCATCGTACTCCTCTCCGCATGGGCATTGCTACCTCTTTTAGCACTGTGTTGGTTTTCCCCGAAGAGGAAGGGATGATGCAGCAAAGTAGCATAAGTATTTCCCTCAGTTTTTGAGAACCAAGGTATCAATCCAGTAGGAGGCTACGCGCGAGTCCCTCGGACCTGAGCAAAACAAATAAATCCTCACAACCAACACAAATAGGGGTTGTCAATCCATATAGGGCCACTTATGAGAGTGAGATCTGATAGTTTTTGGTATTTTTATGATAAAGATGCAATGTAAAATAAAGGTAAAGTAAATAGCAAAGTAAATAACTAAGTAGTAGGAGATTGATATGATAAAAATAGACCCGGGGGCCATAGGTTTCACTAGTGGCTTCTCTCGAGAGCATAAGTATTCTACGGTGGGTGAACAAATTACTGTTGAGCTATTGACATAATTGAGCATAGTTATGAGAATATCTAGGTATGATCATGTATATAGGCATCACGTCCGAGACAAGTAGACTGACTCCTACCTGCATCTACTACTATTACTCCACTCATCGACCGCTATCCAGCATGCATCTAGAGTATTAAGTTCAAAACAGAGTAACACCCTAAGCAAGATGAAATTATGTAGAGGGATAGACTCATGCAATATGAAGAAAACCCTATCTTGTTATCCTCGATGGCAAAAATACAATACGTGCCTTGCTGCCCTTACTGTCACCGGGAAAGGACACCGCAAGATTGAACCCAAAGCTAAGCACTTCTCCCATTACAAGAAAGATCAATCTAGTAGGCCAAACCAAACTAATAATTCGAAGAGACTTGCAAAGATAACCAATCATACATAAAAGAAGATTCAAATATTATTCATAGATAGACTTGATCATAAACCCACAATTCATCGGTCTCAACAAACACACCGCAAAAATAAGATTACATCGAATAGATCTCCACAAGAGAGGGGGAGAACATTGTATTGAGATCTAAAAAGAGAGAAGAAGCCATCTAGCTACTGACTATGGACCCGTAGGTCTGAAGTAAACTACTCACACTTCATCGAAGAGGCTATGGCGTTGACGTAGAAGCCCTCCATGACCGATGCCCCCTCCGGCGGAGCTCCGGAACCGGCCCCAAGATGGGATCTCGTGGATACAGAAAGTTACAGCGGTGGAATTAGGGTTTTGGCTCCTGTTCTGATTGTTTGGGGGTACGTGGATATATATAGGAGGAAGAAGTACGTCAGTGGAGCAACAGGGGGCCCACGAGGGTGGAGGGCGCGCCTTGGGGGGGGGGGCAGGCGCGCTCCCTACCTCTTGGCCTCCTGTTAGTTGGCTTGACATAGGGTCCAAGTCTCCTAAGTTGTATTCGATGGAAAAATCACGTTCCCGAAGGTTTCATTCCGTTTGGACTCCGTTTGATATTCCTTTTCTTCGAAACCCTAAAACAGGCAAAAAACAGGAATTATGGGCTGGGCCTCCGGTTAATAGGTTAGTCCCAAAAATAATATAAAAGTGGATAATAAAGCCCAATAATGTCCAAAACAGTAGATAATATATCATGGAGCAATCAAAAGTTATAGATACGTTGGAGACGTATCAAGCATCCCCAAGCTTAATTCCTGCTCGTCCTTGAGTAGGTAAATGATAAAAACATAATTTTTGATGCGGAGTGCTACTTGGCATAATTTTAATATAATTCCTCTTAATTGTGGTATGAATATTCAGATCCGAAAGATTCAAGACAAAAGTTTATATTAACATAGAAAATAATAATACTTCAAGCATACTAACAAAGCAATTATGTCTTCTCAAAATAACATGGCTAAAGAAAGCTATCCCTACAAAATCATATAGTCTGGCTATGCTCTATCTTCATCACACAAAATATTTAAATCATGCACAACCCCGATGACAAGCCAAGCAATTGTTTCATACTTTTGACAATCTTCACGCAATACATGAGCATGAGCCATGGATATAGCACTATAGGTGGAATAGAGTGGTGGTTGCGGAGAAGAAACAGAAGGGGAAGATAGTCTCACATCAACTAGGCGTATCAAAGGGCTATGGAGATGCCCATCAATAGATATCAATGTGAGTGAGTAGGGATTGCCATGCAATGGATGCACTAGAGCTATAAGTATATGAAAGCTCAAAAAGAAACTAAGTGGGTGTGCATCCAACTTGCTTGCTCATGAAGACCTGGAGCAATTTTGAGGAAGCCAATCATTGGAACATACAAGCCAAGTTCTATAATGAAAAATTCCCACTAGTATATGAAAGTAATAACATGAGAGACTCTCTACTATGAAGATCATGGTGCTACTTTGAAGCACAAGTGTGGTAAAAGGATAGTAACATTGTCCCTTCTCTCTTTTTCTCTCATCTTTTTATTTTTTTATTCTTTTATTTGGGCCTTTTCTCTTTTTTTATGGCCTCTTTTTTTTCATCCGGAGTCTCATCCCAACTTGTGGGGGAATCATAGTCTCCATCATACTTTCCTCACTTGGGACAATGCTCTATTAATGATGATCATCACACTTTTATTTTTCTTACAACTCAATAATTACAACTCAATACTTAGAACAAGATATGACTCTATATGAATGCTTCCGGCGGTGTACCGGGATATGCAATGATTCATGAGTGACAAGTATGGAAGAATTATGAACGGTGGCTTTGCCACAAATACTATGTCAACTACATGATCATGCTAAGCAATATGACAATGATGGAGTGTGTCATAAACGGAATGGTGGAAAGTTGCATGGCATTTTATCTCGGAATGGCTATGGAAATGCCATAATAGGTAGGTATGGTGGCTGTTTTGAGGAAGGTATATGGTGGGTGTATGATACCGGCGAAAGGTGCGGGGTATTAGAGAGGCTAGCAAAGGTGAAAGGGTGAGAGTGTGTATAATCCATGGACTCAACATTAGTCATAAAGAACTCATATACTTATTGCAAAAATCTACAAGTTATCAGAGCAAAGTATTATGTGCATGCTCCTAGGGGGATAGATTGGTAGTAAAAGACCGTCGCTCATCCCCGACCGCCATTCATAAGGAAGACAATCAATAAATAAATCATGCTCCGACTTCATCACATAACGGTTCACCATACGTGCATGCTACGGGAATCAAAAGCTTCAACACAAGTATTTCTCAAATTCACAACTACTCAACTAGCATGACTTTAATATCACCATCTCCATATCTCAAAACAATTATCAAGTATCAAACTTCTCATAGTATTCAACACACTCATAAGAGAGTTTTTATTATTAATCTTGCATACCACACATATTAGGATTTTAAGAAAATTACCATGCTATTAAGACTCTCAAAATAATATAAGTGAAGCATTAGAGATTCAATAGTTTCTATAAAACAAATCCACCATCGTGCTCTAAAAGATATAAGTGAAGCACTAGAGTAAAATTATATAACTCAAAAGATATAAGCGAAGCACATAGAGTATTCTAACAAATTCCAAATCATGTATGGCACTCTCAAAAGGTGTGTACAGCAAGGATGATTGTGGTAAACTAATAATAAAAGACCCAAATCATACAAGATGCTCCAAGCAAATCACATATCATGTGGTAAATAAAAATATAGCTCCAAGTAAAGTTACCGATAGAAGTAGACGAAACAGGGGATGCCTTTCGGGGCATCCCCAAGCTTTGGCTTTTAGGTGTCCTTAGATTATCTTGGGGGTTCCATGGGCATCCCCAAGATTAGGCTCTTTCCACTCCTTGTTCCATAATCCATCAAATCTTTACCCAAAACTTGAAAACATCACAACACAAAACTTAAAGTAGAAAATCTCGTGAGCTCTGTTAGAGAAGGAAAACAAAAGAACACTTCAAGGTACTGTAATGAACTCATTCTTTATTTATATGGGTGTTATACCTACTGTATTCCAACTTCTCTATGGTTTATAAACTAATTTACTAGCCATATATTCATCAAAATAAGCAAACAACACACGCAAAACACAATCTGTCAAAAACAGAACAGTCTATAGTAATCTGTAGCTAGCGCACGATATAAAACTACAAAAATTCTAAAATAAATTGATGGACGTGAGGAATTTATCTATTAATCATCTTCAAAAATAATTAACTAAATATCACTTTACAAATAAAAATGAAAGCAGTTCTCGTGAACGCTAAAGTTTCTGTTTTTTACAGCAAGTTGAACAATGCTTTCCCCAAGTCTTCCCAACGGTTCTACTTGGCACAAACACTAATTAAACACAAAAAAACACAACCAAAACAGAGGCTAAATAATTTATTTATTACTAAGCAGGAGCAAAAGGCAACGAAACAAAATAAAATTGGGTTGCCTCCCAACAAGCGCTATCATTTAACGCCCCTAGCTAGGCATAACAAGCAAGAATAGATCTAGGTATTACCATCTTTGGTAGGCAATACATAAGTGGCTCTCATAATTGATTCATAAGGTAATTTAATTTTCTTTCTAGGAAAGTGTTACATGTCTTTCCTTAACAGAAATTGGAATGTAATATTTCCTTCCTTCATATCAATAATTGCACCAATCGTTCTAAGGAAAGGTCTACCAAGAATAATAGGACATGAAGGATTGCAATCTATGTCAAGAACAATAAAATCTACGGGAACATAATTCCTATTTGCAACAATAATAACATCATTAATTCTTCCCATAGGTTTCTTAATAGTGGAATCCTGTAGCGACCAGACCTCAGCCAATCTAATCTCTGTGCTTCAGTGTCATCCCTGGATCAGTAATGCTGACACGGACAGTACTTGAAGGATTTATAACAGAGTAGCAATCACACACTTATTACATCGAAAGTCTCAAAAGATAACTTATTACAATAAATATGGCTTAAGGCCATCTAATAATGATAACAGCGGAAGGCTTGGAAGATAAGTGAGTCCGTCAACTCCAACGGCATCACTGAGTATAGAACCACGACCTAAAGCCACCTTACTTGTCGTCTGAAAAGTCTGCAACATGAACGTTGCAGCCCGAAACGGGTCAGCACATGGAATATGCTGGCAATGTAACACATAGAGAGTAATGAAAGAAATAGGCTATACTACATGCATATATGGCTGGTGGAAAGCTCTATGGTTACAGTTTTGCGTTAAGCCAATTTTTCCCTCCTACAAAGGAATAAATTTTTATTTAACTATCATGGTAGTTGTTAAATATTGAGAGTGTAGACACCCTCTCAATCCCAATTAAGCATCAACATTTAAAACCCAACAAATTAACTAAAGTCACATGATGATATTCACATGATAATCCATGTACTAGATACTCAAGACATCCATAACCGGGGACACGACTAACCATGATTAGTTTATACACTCTGCAGAGGTTTGCGCACTTTTCCCCACAAGACTCGATCTCCTTCGTTGGGATTCTCGCACTACATGGTGTTTGAGAAATGGATGACCGAGACATAGTCTTTCAGAAGCGCTAGCACCTTACGATCGGGTAGACTGTTACACCTACTTTCCCCTACATCTGCTAGTCTACCACTATAAAAGTTCGCACGACTTAGTGAACTATGCTAGAGCCCATAGTAGCTTGTGGCTGCACACGGAAGTTTCTAGTATGAATAATCTCATGATCCCTTTGAGCCTGGTTGGCGGTCCATAAAGAAAAACAGGCAATCGCTGGAATACCCAGGTGCCTCAATCCACCCAGATGTGTGTTTAAGTTGCCACCTTAAATAAACTATTAATTTAATAATCTCACATATGTCATGGATACACTCACCCAATCCACGTCTACTAGCATAGCATAGCATAATAAGCAAACGCAGAAGTAACTCCCAAGGGTTTGATAATAAACAGGTAATAGGTACTACCTCATCTACTTCCCGAAACCCACAATTAAATTAGATCCTAATCATGCAATGTTTGAGGATTGATCTAATGCAATAAAACTGGGTAGTAAAGAGGTATGCTCAAAGTGTTACTTGCCTTGCTGATGATTCATGAAACCTAGCGATTCAAAGTAGCAAGCGGCGCACTCCGGGTACTCTATCGCAAAAAAGCAAGCATACAATAAGTACTCATCTAATGCATAGGTAAAACTCAAATAAGAGAACTAACCAGAAAGTTCAACTTAAGAACTCTGGTTTGCAAAAAGAATCAAACCGAACGAAGCAACGAAAGTCAAACGACAAAGGAAACAAACTTCGTTTACTAATCTGGATCTAGGTCAAATTTTACAGAAGAAAAAACTTGTTTGAGTTGGTTAAACGGAAAGAGGGTTTCGAGACGAAACTCCAGGCGCTTGAATCGTCTGATTCCGATAAATGAGCGAAAAGTTATACTAGAACGAAAATCGGATCAGAAATCGCGATCAAAAATAATCGCGGAAAATCCGAGAAAAATAAAAATGACAAACAGATTAACGAACGAACGTTCGTTTTCTATAACTAAACGGTGATCGTGTTCGTTAAAATCAACGAACGAGCAAACGCTCGCTAAATAAATTAAACCGGAAATAAACCGATCTAAATAAAAAACGGATCTAAAAAAACCGAAAGGAAAACCGGGCGGTTTTCTCGAGGAAACCGGCGGCAGCGGCGGTGGTCAACCTCGGCGGCGGCGGGACAGTGGCGGGGCGGCTCCGAGCGGCGGCGGAGGGCGGCGACGGGGCGGCTCCGGGCGGAGGGGCGGCGGTGGCACAACGGCGGGGCGAAGGCGGCAGCTAGCGGCGTCGGCGGCGGCGCTAGGGGCGGCGGGGTCGGGTGCTAGGGTTTGGGGCGGCACGGGCTGGGCTCCCCGGCTTATAAAGGCCGGCCGGACGGAGTCCTGGCCGAATACGCCCAAAGTCGGGTTCGCGTTTTTTTAATAATTTACGCACAGAAAAAAATAAAAGAAATACTAAACGGACTCCAAAAATCCCGAAATAAATTTTCCCCGACTTCTAAACAGACTCTAAGCCGGTCTAGATGAACATTTATTTGGGGCCCAAATGTAATTTTGAAAAACGCGCATTTTTCCTAAATTCAAATAAAATAGCGAGAAAATCCAAAATAAAATCTTATTTGATTTTATTAGTAAATCCTCAATATATCTTTATTTTGGGAAAGTCATTTTATTCCCTCTCTCATAACTTTATATTAGAAATAATTGAAGATAAAATAAATAAAATCAAATGATCCTATTTTCAAAATTTGAGAAAACTCAAATAGAAAATAACGAAATCCCCAACTCTCTCTGAGGGTCCTTGAGTTGTGTAGAATTTCTAGGATTAAACCAAAAGAAAAAGAAAAATATGATATGCAGTGATGATCTAATGTATAACATTCCAAATTGAAAATTTGGCATGTTACAAACCTACCCCCCTTAAGCTGAATCTCGCCCTTGAGATTCGGGTTGGCTAGAAAATAGGTGAGGATGGTCCTTCAGCAGTTCTTCCTCTCGCTCCCAGGTGGCTTCATCCTCGGTGTGGTGGCTCCATTGAACTTTGTAAAACTTCATAACCTTGCTGCGGGTGACTCGGCTGGCATACCCAAGAATCTTGACTGGTTTGTCCTCATAGGTCAAATCACTGTCCAACTGAATCGCTTCCAGCGGCACTGTATCTCTCAACGGTATATCAGCCATCTATGCGTGGCACTTCTTCAATTGGGAAACATGGAATACATCATGAACTCCTGACAATCCTTCGGGTAATTCCAATTTGTAGGCTACTTCTCCCATACGCTCCAAAACCATGTATGGTCCTACAAAAACGTGGCGCTAACTTTCCTTTAACTCCAAAGTGCTTAACTCCTGAAGTGGAGATACTCAGAGATAAACTCGGTCTCCGACTTCGTAAACTGTCTCCTTACATTTAGAATCTGCGTAGCTCTTCTTCCTGGACTGAGCTACCTTGAGCCTATCGGGAATCAATTTCACCTTCTGTTCAGACTCCTTAATCAAATCCGGTCCAAACAACTGGCGGTCTCCAACTTCATCCCACGACGATGGGGTCTTGCACCTCCTTCCGTACAAGGCTTCGAAAGGGGCCATCTTCAAGATGGATTGATAACTGTTGTTGTAAGAGAACTCTGCGTATGGCAATTTGTCGTCCCAACTAGATCTGTAATCTAGCGCCCAAGCTCTTAGCATATCCTCCAAAATCTAATTGACTCTCTCGGTTTGTCCATCTGTCTGTGGATGAAAAGCTGTGCTGAACTCTAGCCTGGTACCCAAAGTTTCGTGAAACTGATTCCAGAACATTGAGGTAAACTAGGTTCCTCTATCTGATACAATGCTCCTTCGAACTCCATGTAGACATACGATCCTGGTCATGTATATCTTTGCCAACTTAGCACTGGTGTAGGTACTCTTCGCTGGGATGAAATGAGCTACCTTTGTCAAACGATCAACTACTACCCAAATCGAGTCATAGCCTGAACATGTTCTGGGCAATCCCGAAATAAAATTCATGCCTAACTTATCCCACTTCCATTAGGGTATTGGCAATGGCTGTAGCAATCCTGCTGGCTTCTGATGCTCTGCCTTTACTCTCTGACATACATCACAAACTGCTACATACTCCGCAATATCCTTCTTCATTCCGGTCCTCCAGAAAGTATCCTTCAAATCCAAATACATCTTGGTATTTCCTGGGTGAATCGAATATGGTAAATCATGGGCTTCCTGCAGAATTAACTTCCTGATCTTTGGGTCATTGGGCACATAAACACGGTCTTCAAACCATAAGGTATCGTGCTCATCCTCACGAAATCCTTTAACTTTTCCTTTTCTCATCTTCTCCTTTATAGAGGCAACCTCCTTGTTAGTCTTTTGAGCTTCTCTGATCTTATCCATCAAAGTAGACTGAATCTCCAATGTTGCTACATAGCCTCTCAGAACTATCTACAAACATAGCTCATGAAGGTCCTCGGCTAACTCCTTCGGTAAATCTCCCATCATTAGGGTGTTGACATGGCTCTTACGGCTTAGTGCATCGGCTACTACGTTAGCCTTTCCGGGATGATAATACAATCTCATATCATAGTCCTTGATGAGCTCCAACCATCTCCTTTGCTTGAGATTTAGCTCCTTCTGTGTGAAAATGTACTTCAAACTCTTGTGATCCGTGTACACCTCCAATGGTTTCCAATGAGAAAATGTCTCCAAGTCTTCAAGGCATGCACTACGGCTGCTAACTCCAAATCATGTGTGGCATAATTCAACTCATGAGGCTTAAGCTGTCGTGAGGCATATGAAACAACTCTTCCCTCCTGCATAAGCACTGCTCCAAGTCCTCGAAGTGAAGAGTCGCAATACACCTCATAATCTTTGTCCATTTGAACTTGGTATCCTTCTTCAACAACTCCGTCATAGGCTTCGCAATCTTCGAGAAATTTTCAATAGATCTTCGGTAGTATCCTGCGAGTCCAAGAAAACTCCGGATCTCTCCAACTATTGTTGGTGCTTCCCAATTTTTCACAGTGACAACCTTGGTGGGATCTACTGCTATACCTTCTTCGGATATAACGTGTCCGAAGAATCCCACTTCCTTCAACCAAAACTCACATTTGCTAAACTCGGCATATAACTGATGTTCTCTGAGCTTCTCAAGTACCAAATGCAAATGCTCCTCTTCATTCTTCGAGGAAACCAGAATATCATCAATGAACACTATGACGAACTTATCCAAAAACTCCATAAACACTTTGTTCATCATGTTCATAAAATAGGCAGGTGCGTTTGTCAGACCAAATGACATAACGGTATACTCGTACAGCCCACACCTGGTGGTAAAAGCCGTCTTAGGTATATCTTGTTCTCGAATCTTCAACTAATGGTATCCTGATCGCAGATCGATCTTGGAAAATACCTTAGCTCCTCGCAATCGATCGAACAGATCATTGATCATCGGTAGTGGGTACTTGTTCTTGATTGTTACTTCATTCAATCCTCGATAATCAACAACCATCCTTAACGATCCATCCATTTTCTCCACTAGAAGTACTGGCAATCCCCAAGGCGAAGAACTTGCGCAAATATAACCTTTATCCAGTAACTCCTTAATCTACTTCTTAATCTCCTCCAAATCTTTTCCGGGCATCCTGTATGGTCTCTTAGATATTGGCCCTGTGCCGGGCAAAAGCTCAATCAAAAACTCAATGTCTCTATCCGGTGGCACGCCTGGTAACTCTTCTGGAAATACATCCGGAAAATCCTTTACCACCAGTACTTCCTGCTGTACAACTCATGTTAGGGAATTTACTTGAGTCCTCTTAGGCACATGTCGGGATACATACTTGATCCTTTCTTCCTTCTGGGGTGGTAAGCTAAATCGACTTACTGGTGTAATTGATGTTTCCTCCATACATCGACAGCCAATCCATACCCAGAATTACATCCAAACCTTGCGATTCCAAAATGATCAAATCCGAGGCAAACACATGCCTACCTATACTCAATGGCACTTGAAAACATCCACGGCTGGCCATATACTCCGCTCCTGGTGAGCTTACTAGCATAGGTGTTCTAAGAACCTTGGTGGGCAGGTTATACTTATCCACAAATCCCCTTGATATGTATGAATGCGATGCACCAGTATCAAAAAGAACGATTGTAGTAAATGACTTAACCAAAAACTTACCGATTACTGCATCTGGCTGGTCTTCAACCTCCTCCACATTTACGTGGTTCACCGGTCCCCTGTTGAAAGGGTCCGGCTTCTTCCGAGAGCTTCCATTGCCACTTCCATTCTGGGCTTCAGGACATTCATTGGCATAATGTCCAGTCTTCTAACACTTAAAGCAAGTGACTTGGCTCAGGTCTCTCTTAGCTGGAGTTGACGGGTTGGTGCAGTTCTGGCCGTTGCTTCCTCCATTCCCATTACCATTCTTGGGGCCATTATGATTGTGCGAACTACCTCCTCCATGGGTATGCTGAAAATGTCCTCCCGATTTCGGGGTAAAACGTGGCTTCTGCTGAGCTCTAGAATTGTACTTCCCTTGTCCATACTTCCTCTTGTGGTTCTCAATCTGCTGATGCTTCCCTTCAATCATAAGAGCGTGATCTACCAACTCCTGGTAGTTGTTGAAGCTTGCTACCATCAACTGCATGCTCAACTCATCATTCAGTCCTTCCAGAAACTTCTCATGCTTAGCTGCATCCGTACCAACATCATCTGGGGCATAACGTGCTAGCTTACTAAAGTCATCCACATACTAGCCAACTGTCCGTCCTCCTTGGTGTAAGTTGCGAAACTCACGCTTCTTCATGGCCATAGCTCCTGCTAAAACATGGGCGGTACGGAAAGCCTGCTGAAACTGATCCCATGTCACCGTGGCTATAGCGTAGGTGACGGTGTAATTCTCCCACCATGATGCTGCTGGTCCATCCAACTGATGTGCGGCAAAGCGCACCTTCTCAGCATCAGTATATCCTGTAGTGGTTAACTCCCTTCCAATCTTGCAGAGCCAATCATCTGCTACTATAGGATCAGTGCTACAAGAGAACGCCGGTGGATTCAACCTAAGAAAACGGGTTAAGTGATCAACAGGTGGTGGCGGTGGTGGTAGGTTGTTGTTGTTTTTCCCCTGATTCTGATTCTGGACTAGCAACTGCATCAACATATTCTGCTGCCGGATCAACTGGGTGAGCTCTGGTGGAAAGGCAAATCCATTGTCATGTCCCAGAGGCATCTGATGTGTTTAGAAAAGATGAGATTGAAGACTAGAGAGGGGTCTTGAGAGAAAACACTACCCATATGCACATGAGGCAAAAGGCAAGCAAATCACTTCATTCAATCAAACAAGGGCATACAGTCAGTCTAACTATCGAAAAAGTTCTCGGACTACTCTATTTACATGGTGGAATACTACTACTGATGGGGTGGTCTACTAGAAATATTCTTCGGTTGCATACTCCATGATATCTGCACCAGCTTCATCAACATAGTCATCATCGCTATCGTCTGGGTCCGAGTCGGTGTCGTCGATGATGATGTAGTCTTCCGGGCGAATCTCCTTGGGTTCTTTGTCTTCTTCTACTGGTGTAGGGTCTCCCATAAATATTCTGATCTTTTTGATCAGGTCGTCATTCTTCTCCACTAGTATGACGATTTCCTCCTCATAATCTTCATGTGTAGCCTTGAGTTCTTCCTCCAGTTCCGTGATTCTTATCATCGCCTTCTTCTGATCTATCATGTCTGCGCACATCTGGTTCTCCTGACGTCAAATGTGCTGGTTTAACTCCTGGATAAAAGATGTGATTGATCTATCCTTCTTGGTGCTGATCATCTCCCAGTGCTCTTCTCGGCGCCCACAAATCTGGTAGATGGTATCCTTGAGATCATTGCGGTAACCTTCTCCAATACGTCCCATGGAGATGTGAGCTGCCATGCTCTTTCCTAGACTCCAGGTTGGTGCATCAAAGGAAAATTCTATGGGCTCAGTGACTGGCATGAACGTCCTTCCTGGAACTTGAACTTTAATCATCCAGCGCACCTCTTCAGGTAAAGTAGCATTGTAGGTTCCGCTGAAGCTTGGTACTCCGATGTTCAGGTATCTAGTGACTTCCTTCAAGTGACGTCCAAAGGGTGTATCTTCATCCGGTTGTGTAAACTTGTTCCATGCATCTGCCATCCTAAAAGAGTAGAAAGGATGAGGAGTCAAAAATGAGAAGAGTGAGTAGTGATCTAGGGCTTTAGCTTAGTGGTCGTTTCCTATAGTCAGAGTGTGCTCTGATACCATCTTGTAGCGACCAGACCTCAGCCAGTCTGATCTCTGTGCTTCAGTGTCATCCCTGGATCAGTAATGCTGACACGCACAATACTTGAAGGATTTATAATGGAGTAGCAATCACACATTAATTACATTGAAAGTCTTAAAAGAGAACTTATTACAATAAATATGGCTTAAGGCCATCTAATAACGATAACAGCGGAAGGCTTGGAAGATAAGTGAGTCCATCAACTCCAACGGAATCACTGAGTATAGAACCACGACCTAAAGGCACCTTACTCGTCGTTTGAAAAGTCTGCAACATGAACATTGCAGCCTGAAACAGGTCAGCACATGGAATATGCTGGCAATGTAATAGATAGAGAGTAATGAAAGAAATAGGCTATACTACATGCATATATGGCTGGTGAAAAGCTCTATGGTTACAATTTTGCGTAAAGCCAATTTTTCCCTACTGCAAAGGAATAAATTTTTATTGAACTATCATGGTAGTTGTTAAACATTGAGAGTGTAGACACCCTCTCAATCGCAATTAAGCATTAACATTTAAAACCAAACAAATTAATTGAAGTCACATGATGAGATTCACATGATAATCCATGTACTAGATACTCAAGACGTCCGTAACCGGGGACACAGCAAACCATGATTAGTTTATACATTCTGCAGAGGTTTGCGCACTTTTCCCAGAAGACTCGATCTCCTCCGTTGGGATTCTCGCACTACATGGTGTTTGTGAAACGGATGACCGAGACATAGTCTTTCAGTAGCGCTAGCACCTTACGATCGGGTAGACTGTTACACCTACTTTCCCCTACATCTGCTGGTCTACCACTATAAGAGTTCGCACGACTTAATCAACTATGCTTGAGCCCATAGTAGCTTGTGGCTACACACGAAAGTTTCTAGTATGAATAATCTCATGATCCCTTTGAGCCTGGTTGGCGGTCCATAAAGAAAAATAGGCAATCGCTGGAATACCCAGGTGCCTCAATCCACCCGGATGTGTGTTTAAGTTGCCACCTTAAATAAACCATTAATTTAACAATCTCACATCTGTCATGGATACACTCACCCAATCCACATCTACTAGCATAGCATAGCATAATAAGCAAACGCAGAAGTAACTCCCAAGGGTTTGATAATAAATAGGTAATAGGTACTACCTCATCTACTTCCCAAAACCCACAATTAAATTAGATCCTAATCATGCAATGTTTGAGGATTGATCTAATGCAATAAAACTGGGTAGTAAAGAGGTATGATCAAAGTGTTACTTACCTTGCTGATGATCCGTGAAACCTAGCGATTCAAAGTAGCAAGCGGCGCACTCCAAGTACTTTATCGCAAAAAAAACAATCATACAATAAGTACTCGTCCAATGCATAGGTAAATCTCAAATAAGAGAACTAACCAGAAAGTTCAACTTAAGAACTCCGGTTTGCAAAAAGAATCAAATCGAACGAAGCAACGAAAGTCAAACGACGAAAGAAACAAACTTCATTTACTAATCTGGATCTAGGTCAAATTTAAAGAAGAAAAAACTTGTTTGAGTTGGCTAAACATAAATAGGGTTTCGAGACGAAACTCCATGCGCTTGAATCGCCTGATTCCGATAAACGAGTGAAAAGTTATACTAGAACGAAAATCGGATCAGAAATCGTGATCAGAAATAATCGCGGAAAATCTAAGGAAAAGAAAAACGACGAACAGATTAACGAACGAACGTTCATATCCTGTAACTAAACAGTGAACGCGTTTGTAAAAACGAACGAACGAGCGAACGCTCGCTAAATAAACTAAACCGGAAATAAACCTATCTAAATAAAAAAACGGATCTAAAAAACCAATCGGAAAACCGGGCGGTTTTCTCGAGGAAACCGGCGGCGGTGGTGGTGGTCAACCTCGGCGGCGGCGGGACGGCGGCGGTGGCGGCTAGCGGCATCGGCGGCGGCAGGGCGGCGGCCGCGGCGGGGTCAGGTGCTAGGGTTTGGCGCGGCACGGGCTGGGCTCCCCGGCTTATAAAGGCCGGCCGGACGGAGTCCTGGCCGAACACGGCCCAAAGTCGGTTTCGCGTTTTTTTAATAATTTACACACAGAAAAACAAATAAAAGGATTACTAAACGGACTCCAAAAATCCCAAAATAAATTTTCCCCGACTTCTAAAATCAAGCCGGTCTAGATGAACATTTATTTGGGGCCTAAATGCAATTTTGAAAAACGCGCTAAATTCAAATAAAATAGCGAGAAAATCCAAAATAAATTTTTATTTGATTTTATTATTAAATCCTCAATATTTCTTTATTTTGGGAAAGTCATTGTATTCCCTCTCTCATAACTTTATATTAGAAATAATTGAAGATAAAATAAATAAAATAAAATGATCCTATTTTCAAAATTTGAGAAAACTCAAATATGAAAATAACGAAATCCCCAACTCTCTCCGAGGGTCCTTGAGTTGCGTAGAATTTCTAGGATCAAACCAAAAGCAAAATAAAAATATGATATGCAGTGATGATCTAATGTATAACATTCCAAATTAAAAATTTGGGATGTTACAAATCCGCAAGGTGCATGTTTAGAGAGCAATCATCAAAATCACAGAAACCTAACAAATCAAATAAAGCATAGCATTCATGATCTTTAATTTTAATTTTAATAGTTGGTTCCAACTCATCATAAAGTTTTCTAGAGATAGAAACTTCCAATTCAAGTTTTTCTTCATAAGATTGCATCAAGGCATCAACGATATGTTTAGTAAACGCTTTATTTTGACTATAAGCATGAGGAGAATTTAGCACGGATTGCAACAAGGAAATAAAATCAATCAAAGAGCAATTTTCATAGTTAAATTCCTTGAAATCCACAATAGTTGGTTTAGCAATATCTAGGGTTTTCATTTCTTCAATCCCACTTTTATCAAATTTAGCATCAAGATCAAAAGATTCAGAATTCTTGGAATGCCTTCTAGGTAAAGGTGGATCATATTCAGTCCCATCATTATCAAGATTCATATTTCAAAACAAAGATTTAATAGGGGACACATCAATAACTTTTAGATCATCATCATTATTTTCATAGGAACTAGAAGAACACGCTTTTATAAAGGCATATTTCTTAGCACGCATCCTAGCGGTTCTTTCTTTGCACTCGTCAATGGAAATTCTCATGGCTTTGATGGACTCATTGATATCATGCTTAGGTGGAATAGATCTAAGTTCCAAAGAATCAACATCAGGAGCAATTCTATCAACGTTCCTAGCCAAATCATCATTCTTAAGCAATTTTTCTTCAATCATAGCATTAAAATTCTTTTGCGAAGTAATAAATTCTTTAATATTAGAATAAATATCAGTGGGCATCTTATTATAATTTCCATAAGAATTGTTGTAAGAATTACCATAATTAATAGAGGGATTACTAGGATAAGGCCTAGGATTGAAATTTCCTCTATATGCATTATTACCAAAATTGTTCCTACCAACAAAATTCACATCCATAGATTCATTATTATTCTCAATCAAAGTAGACAAGGGCATATCATTAGGATCAGAAGAGACACTCTTATCGGCAAATAATTTCATAAGTTCATCCATCTTTCCACTCAAAACATTAATTTCTTCTATCACATGCACCGTTTTATTAGTAGATCTTTCAGTATGCCATTGAGAATAATTAACCATAATATTATCTAGGAGTTCAGTAGCTTCTCCTAAGGTGATTTCAATAAAAGTGCCTCCCGCGGCCGGAACCAAAAGATTTCTAGAAGCAAAATTCAATCCGGCATAAAAAATTTGTATAATCATCCACAAATTTAAACCATGAGTAGGGCAATTACGTATCATTAATTTCATTCTCTCCCAAGCTTGTGGAACATTTTCATGA
Source organism: Triticum aestivum (assembly GCF_018294505.1). Classification (NCBI taxonomy): domain Eukaryota; kingdom Viridiplantae; phylum Streptophyta; class Magnoliopsida; order Poales; family Poaceae; genus Triticum; species Triticum aestivum. Next base: position 594,783,999 of record NC_057812.1, on the reverse strand, counting down.
TCAAGTTTCTTAAAGTTCATAATATCGTTTCAAAGAGAGATGATTTTAGCGGGATGAAAATACCTACGAGATAAAAGCATCTTTGCACTTGTTCCATGAATCAATACTATTTTTAGGCAAAGACGAAAACCAAGCTTTAGCATGATCTCTAAGCGAAAAAGGAAATAGCTTCAATTTAACAATATCATTATCCACATCTTTCTTATTTTGCATGTCACACAAATCAAGGAAGCTATTTAGATGGGTAGCAGCATCTTCACTAGGAAGGCCGGAGAATGGATCTTTCATGACAAGATTCAGCAAAGCAGTATTAATTTCACAAGATTCAGCATCGGTAAGAGGAGTAATCAGAGTGCTAATAAAATCATTGTTGTTGGTATTGGTGAAGTCACACAATTTAGTATTATCTTGAGTAATCATGACAAACAAGGAAACTAACACACAAGCGAACAAAAAGCAAGCGGACAAAAAGGGGCAAAAAGAGAAAGAGGAGGATAGAGAGAGAGGGCGAATAAAATGGCAAGGGTGAATTGGGGGGAGAGGAAAACGAGAGGCAAATGGCAAATAATGTAATGCGGGAGATAAGGGTATGTGATGGGTACTTGGTATGTTGACTTTTGCGTAGACCTCCCCGGCAACGGCGCCAGAAATCCTTCTTGCTACCTCTTTTAGCACTGCGTTGTTTTTGCCCGAAGAGGAAGGGATGATGCAGCAAAGTAGCGTAAGTATTTCCCTCAGTTTTTGAGAACCAAGGTATCAATCCAGTACGAGGCTACGCGCGAGTCCCTCGTACCTACACAAAACAAATAAATCCTCACAACCAACGCAAATAGGGGTTGTCAATCCCTATAGGGCCACTTACGAGAGTGAGATCTGATAGATATGATAAGATAATATGTTTGGTATTTTTATGATAAAGATGCAAAGTAAAATAAAGGCAAAGTAGATAGCAAAGTAAATAACTAAGTAGTAGGAGATTGATATGATAAAGATAGACCCGGGGGCCATAGGTTTCACTAGTGGCTTCTCTCAAGAGCATAAGTATTCTACGGTGGGTGAACAAATTACTATTGAGCAATTGACATAATTGAGCATAGTTATGAGAATATCTAGGTATGATCATGTATATAGGCATCACGTCCGAGACAAGTAGACTGACTCTTGCCTGCATCTACTACTATTACTCCACTCATCGACCGCTATCCAGCATGCATCTAGAGTATTAAGTTAAAAACAAAGTAATGCCTTAAGCAAGATGACATGATGTAGAGGGATAGACCCATGCAATCTGAAGAAAACTGTAACACCCTCGATGCGACTATATCTCCCACGTGTCGAGGCACGACTTAGAGGCATAATCGCACTGAAGGCATATGTCGCAAGTTAGGCAATCTTCACAACATCCCATGTAATATAAATAATAAAGGGGATATACCATAGTTGGCTTACACTCGCCACGCCAATCAAGTACATAAATAACATTACATCATCCAAACACTCATGGCCCGACTACAGCGCCAAAATAAAAGAGAACCCAACATGCGACAACGGTCCCGATCACCCCCAACTGGGCACCACTACTGATCATCAGGAAAGGAAACATAGTAACGTTGAGAGTCTTCGTCGAACTCCCACTTGAGCTCAAGCGCGTCACCTGGAGCGGAATCATCAGGCCCTGCATCTGGTGTAATAGTAATCTGTGAGCCACAGGGACTCAGCAATCTCGCACCCTCGCGATCAAGACTATTTAAGATTATAGGTATGGCAAGGTAAATATGTGGAGCTGCAGCAAGCGACTAGCAAAATATGGTGGCTAACTTATTCGCAAATGAGAGCGAGAAGAGGAGGCAAAGCGCGAGCGATAAACTAGAGAACAACCTGCGCAAACATTACTCCAACACCGTGTCCGCTTCCCGGACTCCGCCGAGAAGAGGCCATCACGGTAACACACCCAGTTGATTCATTTTAATTAAATTAAGGTTCAAGTTATCTACAACCAGACATTTTCACGGTCAACGAAGGAATAGACCTCCTCCCAAGATGTTCCGATCAGACTCGGTATCTCAGTTCTACAAGACACTTCGACAGGTTAAAACAAGACCAGCAACACCGCCCGAATGTGCCGAAAAATCCTGATAGGAGCTGCACATATCTCTTTCTCAGGGCACACTCAGATGAGCGCTCCATACAACTAAAACCAAACCTCGAGTTTCCCCGAGGGGGGCTGCACAGGACTCTAGTTTGGACCAACACTCAGAGGAGCACTGGCCCGGGGGGGTTTAAAATAAGATGACCCTCGGGCGCCGGAAACCCAAGGGAAAAAGAGGCTAGGTGGCAAATGGTAAGACCAAGGTTGGGCATTGCTGGAAAAGCTTTAATCAAGGTAAACTATCAAGGGGTTCCCATTATAACCCAACCACGTAAGGAACACAAAAACCGGGAACATAACACCGATATGACGGAAATCTAGGGCGGCAAGAGTGGAACAAAACACTAGGCGAGAGGCCGAGCCTTCCACCCTTTACCAAGTATATAGATGCATTAAGATAACATAGCAATATAATGATATCCCAACAAGTAAATAAATGTTCCAACAAGGAACGGCCTCCAATCTTCACCTGCAACTAGCAACGCTATAAGAGGGGTTGAGCAAAGCGGTAACATAGCCAATCAACGGTTTGCTAGGACATGGTGGGTTAGAGGTTTGACATGGCAATTTGGGAGGCTTGAAAGCAAGTGGTAGGCATCGTAGCAATGGCATAGCAAAAGAGCGAGCAAACTAGCATAGCAAAGATAGTAGTGATTTCGAGGGTATGATCATCTTGCCTGCACAGTTGTCAGAGTTGACTGGATCCTCGAAAGCAAACTTAACAGGCTCCTCGTTAGCGAACTCGTCTCCCGGCTCTACCCAAACAAGACAAACAAGCAACAAGGACACAATCAACCACGTGCAAGACTCAAACAATATGATGCAATGATGATATGCTATGCGGGATGCGATGTGGGATGCAAAATGCAAGATATGACAGGAAATGCAAGAACCTGGCCTCAACTTGGAATTCCAAGTGTGCCACTGGAAAGATGAGATGAAATCGCTTGAAAACGATATAAAGAACACCGGAATCGGAGTTACGGTTTGGAAATGGCAAGCGATTCAAAAATAACACCGGTCTGCGATTTACAGCAAGTAGCCATCTAAATGCAATGAGATGAACATGCTACAGCACCCAAACAAGACAAAAAATACATGGCAGGGATGCATTCAAGATGCTTAACAAAAGTCTAGCACTGAGCTACGGCCAATTCAACCATTAACAGGTTCAAACAAGCATGGCAAAATGCATATGGCAAACAGATCTCAGACTTAGTGAAATTAACACTTGTCTGGAATTTTAGATCAGGTAGCTCTCTTCAGAGCATCAAAACTACATGCTACAGGACCTGAGCATGGCAAAGTAAAACATGGCATGGAGCTACTCAAATAGCTTAACAAAAGTCCCTTAGTGACCTTGAGCCAAAAGGGATCAGAAAACATACTAACAGGCACGTGAACATAGCAAAAACATAATCCGTTTTCATACTTAGTGAAAACTGGCACATGCTGAAACATAACTCAAGTAGGCATGTTTACGAGCTCGATGCACTCACTATGGTGCAAGTCATGAAAAGATAAGCATACATCTATCAAGAACACACAAAATGAAAGCTAGACATGGCAAGAACAATAGCATAGCATGCACGGATCAACTACAACATCATCGGTAAAATTGCAAACAAGTTAACAATCTGCCCAGATTCACAAAGTAGCAAAAGTAGAGCTCGATTGACTCAAGCTAGGGTGCTCCATAATTGCAAACAAAGACATGGATGGATAGAGAACTATAAGATTAACAAAACATCCTTACTGATCATCCTCAAAAGAGGCACGGATCACTAGGAAACAATATGAACATATGACCATATGAGATAAATAGCTTAAGGACTTAGTGGAATTGCTAAGTCCCTGAAAACATAATTACCGAGTGCCTCACTTTGCAAGCTTGCACTAGTCACCATACTCATAACAAAAATACATGGGTTGCACCTCTAGAAAGATGACAAAACCCTTAACAAAACATATGTACAACATCAGGGCATAACATGCACACAATAATCATGGCAAAAATGACAAAACTCTAAATGGAGTAGCAGATCTGACAATTAACTCAAGTAGCCCTCTTCTAACAGCATTTCGGGCATCAAGATGAACTCAAATGAAAATGATTCAATTGAATGAAATGATGTACTCTCTGAGATGAACATTTTGATATGCTATATGCCAAAAATGGAGTTACGGATGCAAAGTTACGGGGCTATGAACAGGAGCACTTGGATCTGGAATTTTTTGGACTTAGACGAAATTCAACCTCGCAGAAAAAATCAACTCGGGACACGGAAACCGAGGTGGTGGCGGATCTCGCCGGAGCTCCTCGCCGGTGACGAGGAGGACGGCGGAGGGCGGCGGGCCGAGGCGAGGTGGCGGCGGACCGGCGGAGGTGGCGGCGCGGCGGAGCGGCGGAGGTGGCGGCGCGCTCCGGCCGGCGCGGGCGGCAGCGGACGAGGGAGACGAGACCCCGGGTGGCGGCGGCGGATCCCGGGCCGCGGGGGCCGGCCACGGGCCGCGCGGGCCCGTGGGGAGTTCGGCGGCGATGTAGGGCGCCCGCGCCACGTGGCGCGCCCCGGTTGGCGGCGGCGATTTGTCCAGGGGGGTCGGACGTGTCCGGCGCGGCAGAAGACGGATCTACGGTTTCGGGGGGGGGAGGAGAAGGAGATTAGATTTCCAGGGGATCTTTAAATAGGCATAGGAGGAGCTAGGAGAGTCCAAATGAGGTGCGGTTTTCGGCCACGCGATCGTGATCGAACGCTCTAGATGATGGAGAAGGCTTAGGTGGGTTTTGGGCCAAGTTGAAGGGGTGTTGGGCTGCAACACACACGAGGCCTTTTCGGTCCCTCGGTTAACCGTTGGAGTATCAAACGAAGTCCAAATGATTCGAAACTTGACAGGCAGTCTACCAGTAGTAAACCAAGGCCGCTTGGCAAGTCTCGGTCCAATCCAGAAATGTTTAATCCCCACACACGAAAGAAAGGTAGAAATGACCACCGGAGGAGAACGAAGCGCCGGAATGCAAAACGGACAACAGTTAAAATGCTCGAATGCATGAGACGAACACGTATGCAAATGCAATGCACATGATGACATGATATGAGATGCATGACAACGACAACAACACACGAAGACAAAAACCCGAACCCGAGAAAATAAAATAACTTAACGCCGGAAACGGCAAGAGTTGGAGTACAAATTGGGAAAGTTACATCCGGGGTGTTATAAAAACCCCATCTTGTTATCCTCGATGGCAACAATACAATACGTGCCTTGCTGCCCTTACTGTCACCGGGAAAGGACACCGCAAGATTGAACCCAAAGCTAAGCACTTCTCCCATTGCAAGAAAGATCAATCTAGTAGGCCAAACCAAACTGATAATTCGAAGAGACTTGCAAAGATAACCAATCATACATAAAAGAATTCAGAGAAGATTCAAATATAATTCATAGATAGACTTGATCATAAACCCACAATTCATTGATCTCAACAAACACACCGCAAAAAGAAGATTACATCGAATAGATGTCCACAAGAGAGGGGGAGAACATTGTATTGAGATCCAAAAAGAGACAAGAAGTCATCTAGCTACTGACTATGGACCCGTAGGTCTGAAGTAAACTACTCACACTTCATCAGAGAGGCTATGGTGTTGATGTAGAAGCCCTCCGTGATCGATGCCCCCTCCGGCGGAGCTCCGGAACAGGCCCCAAGATGGGATCTCGTGGATACAAAAAGTTACGGCGGTGGAATTAGGGTTTTGGCTCTTGTTCTAATCGTTTGGGGTACGTGGATATATATAGGAGGAAGAAGTACATCAGTGGAGCAACAGGGGGCCCACGAGGGTGGAGAGCGCGCCTGGGGGGGGGGGGGACAGGTGCGCCACCCTACCTTGTGGCCTCCTGTTAGTTGGCTTGACGTAGGGTCCAAGTCTCCTGAGTTATATTCAGTGAGAAAATCATGTTACCGAAGGTTTCATTCCGTTTGATATTCCTTTTCTTCGAAACCCTAAAACAGGCAAAAACAGCAATTCTGGGCTGGGCCTCCGATTAATAGGTTAGTCCCAAAAATAATATAAAAGTGGATAATAAAGCCCAATAATGTCCAAAACAGTAGATAATATAGCATGGAGCAATCAAAAATTATAGCTACGTTGGCGACGTATCAGGCATCCACTTGAGGGTCTTCCCCGGCTCTGCGTAATTTCCTTCCTAGGCCTCGCCTTCATCCACCGCCTGGGTGCTCTCGGCACGGCGTGGTTAATGTGGTCAAGGAACAACTTCCATCGGAAGAGTACTGTACGTGGAGAGGTTGATAACTGGGTACACTACCGCAGCAAGGAAGTGCCTCCTTATTACGCGGAAGATAATGATTTCTCCACCTGACAGCAGGGACCTACTGGACGGGCCACCGTATTTCACGATAAAAAATGTTTCCCCCCTGACTGCTAGGACCCACCAGCTACATCTTCACAAGCAAGGAAGTGTGCCTCCTTATCCTCCCTAACAGTCGGGACCCACCTGGTCGAAGCGTACATAGCATCATCATTCTGGTCGCGAACGTGTACATACATACTGGTCGATTGGTCTATCTATAGGCTACAACGATGAACCGTGGCCGAGTAAGGAAGGGCATGTGTCGTATTAGAGGCGCGCACATAGCATGTACATGTACGTATAGCCAGGGTGCAAGAAAGTAAATACGGCCACGTACGTACATACAGGCGGGGTCTCGAATGCCTACTCACACATATGTACGGCCAGGGCTCGTGTACATGGAGAGGCAGCAACGGCGTCATGTTCATCGGTAGCCAACCGGCTGGGTCGGAACAAAGAAACTGCATCCTCGTGTTCATCGGGAGGCAATGGAACGTGTGCTTTTCATCGGGAGCCAACCGGCTTGGATGGAATAGCCGATGGAAACGAGGCCTGGCGTATCGCATAATGGAGGAAACGGCCTTCTGTTTGATCGGCCACAGTTGAAATGGGATCCTGTTCATTGGGAGGGGTCTGGCGTACCGCAAAACAGAGGAAATGGACTTGTGTTCGAGTGCCTACGGTCGAAACGGGGTCATGTTGATTGGGAGGTGTGTGGCGTACCGCAACAGAAGAAATGTACTTGTGTTGGAGCGCTACGATCGCAACCGGGGTCCTATTCATCGGGAGGGATGTGTCGTACTGCAAAACGGGACTCCACGGGCTATTGTTCATCTCCACTGTTGAACTCCTCCAGCCTTCATGTCCTACTGTTCGTCCACCGTCGACCTCCTCCAGCCTCCACCTGCGACTGTTCATCCACGTGCTACTGTTCGTCCAGCATTCCACTGGCTACTGTTCAACCAGCCCTCCACGGGGTCCTGTTCATCCATCCCTCCACAGGGTCCTATTCCTCCACCCCAACTAGCTCGATCGGGGTCCATTTCATCCAGCGGCAACGACCTCTACTACCACGGGGTCCTGTTCGTCCACCCCCCCCCCCCAACAACGCTCGTTGTTCATAAAGAGGCAGCAGGTTCGATTAGCTTCAGTCGGGAGCAGTAGTAAAGGAATCGCTCGATCGGGTTCAGTTAACAGCCAGGGATCGATCGCCCGGGTTCAGAAACGCCTAGCCTGAAGTGCAATTGCTCGGTTTCAGTAGGCGAACGCCTCGCTCGGGTTCAGTTAGAGTGCAACACGTTGCACTGCCCTAGCGTGTACGAGAGAAACATGCAAACCTCCTTAGATCGCTCATCCCGGACAACCGACCATAATAGAGAACTCCCCGATATTTTCCTCACCCTCGCTTCTACCATGGTTTTTTCCGTCATGGACGGCCGAAAGAATGTCATGCAGCTGTGTCTCCGGCCCGCCCAGGACGAAAATCCCATTTTCTGTCATGATTTTTTTCATAGAAGTAGGAGCCCACCACATCTATTGTGATACTGGGTTTTGTCACAATTATCATCATAAAAGTGTCATAAGCATGACAGAAAAAAAATTCGTTCGGCCCAAAATGACACGGATGTGTCTTTTTTTGTAGTGCATGCTCATGCATGGTAGTTGCATCACATGATTTTAATATGGCTCAGCTTATTTCATTCAAGTTTAACCATATAATAATGAACTTGAACAATTGTTGGCTAAGTCATGGTGCCACCTAATAGTGTTGACTAGTGAAACCACATTTGCCATTTATGGGAAGGCCCTAACGCGTTCTATTGTCATGCCTCTCGCCGGTGCCTCCAACTAGGGAACGTTATGGGCGTGCGCTACCCTGGTCAGGTAGGTGGACATAAACCTTGTGTGCCCGTTGTTGATGTAAGGATCATTGTCCCTGTTTTGGACCGTTTTTGCTTTGCCACGATGGTGGCCATGTAGGAGATATGCCCTAGAGGCAATCATGTATTATTATATTTCCTATGTGTTTATGAATAAATATAGTCCTTGGACATTATCAATGAGGTGTATCAGCAAGTATGTGACTTGTTTGTGGGACTATGCATTGTATGATGACTGTCCTAAAAGGTCCCTAGTCGAAAAGGCTGTGTGGACGCACAGTCAACTAGACTAGCATATGGCACGGTTGATCGCTTGGTCTCACTAGCCATGGAGCATTGGATGCTAACCGGATAATATGGACTTGGAAGGATCTGGTCGGATTCGACGTAGTCGGATCCAAGCCGAGATAAGGTCCGAGTCGGACAGACCCAACTATGAGACGCATCGATATGTCATCTATGAGTCTCTAGTACAACATATGTTCTATGTACTAAGACCTTAGCTGACGCATGTACTCGGGATGCTGACAGGCTTTCTTTGGGCCTATCAAACGCTACTCCATAACTGGGTAGTTATAAAGGTAGGTTTCGGGTTTGTCCAGAACTATGCTGCGAGACGTGGTCAAGCAAGATGGGATTTGCCCCTCCGATCAGGAGATATATACTCTGGTCCCCTTGTGTGATTTGACCAGGATAAGCATGGCCATGCGACAAGGATTATGAGATAATCCGGTTTGTGGTCGGCATCACTGGAACGAGAAAGAGGTCGGGCTAGCACAAGGATGACAGACTCGCCTTGAGCCCAACAACATATATCGTGTGGCAAAAGGAATGGAAGTACGATGTACAGGTTTGCCTAACCAGCTTCATAGTCTGTTTGGTTTTCGGCATGCCTTGCTAGAGGCCGCTACCAATTGTGCAGCTCGGAGGTGATCTAACTGCGACCAAGCTCGGAGGTGATCTATCATGGAAGCGGCTTAGTCAACGGATCCGCAACATTTGCATCCGTGTTAATTTTGCATAACTCTACATCACCACTCTTTACAATCTTTCATATCAGGTGATATTTCCGATCTCTGTGTCTGACCTTGTGGTGATTCCTCGTCTCCTTGGCTTGTGCGATGGCACCAGAATTATCACAATAAAGGTCCAACGGTTTTACCGAGGCTGGGAAAATACCAAGATCATCCAGAAAGTTCTGGATCCAAACACCTTCCTATGCAGCTTCACAAGCCGCAATGTATTCGGCTTCTGTAGTAGAATCAGCCACCGTATCTTGCTTGGAACTCATCCAGCTTACTGCTCCTCCATTTATGAGGTACATGAATCTGGACTGTGATCGACAATCATCTCTGTCGGTTTGGAAACTAGCATCGGCGTAACCCCTTACGACGAGCTCTTCCTCACCTCCATAAACTAGGAACATCTCTTTAGTCCTTTTCAGGTACTTCAAAATAGTCTTTACCGCTGCCAAATGACTCTAACCTGGGTTGGCCTGGTATCTACTTGTTAGGCTTATTGCAAAAGCCACATCAGGCAATGTACATATCATGGCATACATGATGGATCCAATTTCCGAGGCATACGGAATCCGGCTGATCCTGCTTCGCTCATCAGATGTCGAAGGACTCTGCGTCTCGCTTAGCCTTATACAATGTGAGACAGGCGGGGACCCTTTCTTGGCCTCACTCATGTTAAACCGCTTCAACACTTTATCTATGTACGTGCTTTGGCTCAAGCCGAGCAGCCTCCTCGATCTATCTCTATGTATCTTGATACCTAAAATGTAAACTGCCTCACCAAGGTCCTTCATTGAAAACTTGCTATTCAATGATTCCTTGACCGAGTTCAGCATCGAACCATCATGTCCGATCAGTAGCATGTCATCCACATACAATATCAAAAACACTATTGAGCTCCCACTTAACTTCTTGTATAAACAAGAGTCCTCTTTGCTTTTGATGAAGCCAAAATCTATGATGACCTCATCAAAACGAATGGTCTAGCTCCGAGATGCTTGCCTCAACCCATAAATGGATCTCTTAATCTTGCATACCATACTAGTGCTAGTCGGATCGACAAAACCCTCGGACTGTATCATATACACGTCTAGGCAGCTGATCTCGTTTGATTCGTCAACGAGTTTCTGGTAGGCATTCTTCATTGTGGTACTAGCATTATCGGCAGGTTCCTCTAGAAGCGGATCCTCTAGAACATGTTCCCTTTTATCATGCTTGAGAACAATTCTCAAATTTCTATACCAGGTAGTAAAGTTTATTCCATTCAGTTTATCCTTTTCCAGAATTGATTTCAATGCAAAGTTGGGTTGAGCAGGTGGTGACATTGATATACAACAGAAAAAATATGCAATCACTAAGCAATGTGTTTATGTAGAGTAATTCTAGCCTTAAACTCCCACTAAACTCAACATCCCTCCGCAAACTCTCAGTGATTTAGGATCCGACTAGCACATGCGACTAGTGAGCTTTAGCATCACTTCTAGACAACATGCCTATCCGGTAAGCAACTTCTTGCTAATCGTATCTCTATACGACTCCTGTCAGTGGGGTAGGTATCTCATACCCCAGCTCCCGACTTCTTTTGCCACAAGACCCAAAATCATTTTGATAGCCTTGTCAAGTTAACCTAATGCAAAACATGTCTGTGTCCGACACGAACCCTTCAGTTCACGAACACCCAGCAGCACCCCAATTTTATGAGCCCACTACTAGACTTACTTGACGTGCGAAGGTGCAACATTGGGAATTGTAATTTACTTGATATTCATGAGGGATCTTTATACCATTCTAACATGCATAGAAAACAAGAAGCATAAAAATCACAAATAAAACATATATTGTGAAATAGTATGGCTCCTTCATGGATGTCCCTCTATGTTGGCTCCGACTCCGATGACCATCTAGGAACTCCATGTTGTTTTTCACACCGGGACACCAAGCCACCAACATGATCTCTATTATCAGACAACTACAACTAGTAATGAATTTTACACAGAGTCACAAGTCGACACGCAGGTCGTTATACAATATAATGACAACACTTTGGCTCCTACCGGCTGACAAACATGACACGCATTCCATTTATATTTTACACACGTGCATCACATACACATGAGCCATACTATTCACATCAAACCTGCAAAACAAAGTTACACATAGAATCACATTCTACCAGTTTGAGTGATCATGCACGGAATACAAGGCGCTACGCACATGGCGGTCCCTCGCGGGTGCGGGCAACGCCCGACGTTTTCGTAATCACATATCACATCTGAACTCCGATCACGCCGAATTTTCAGATCTGACCGATCTTATCGATCTTCGCGAGCCCGATTCGGATTTACGTTTCACTGTTAACCCCGATGACGGATACCAAACGGTAAGGGTAGGTTGTGTCACGACCTCATCGATTCCAATCATCAGAAAACATAGCCACATCGATCCCCATGTGCAGTCGATCTCATCAACCATGCACACAGCCGATCTTATCAACGACTACAGATCTCATCTATCGCCTCCACATATCTAATATGCACACGATATGAATCCAAATCCTATAGCAGAGGCTCTGATACCATGAGCCTGCGACGGACGCCTATATAAAGTGGAGGTGCCGCACACTCACACGGTTGATTGCTTTGGCGTTGTCACTAGGGTTTGCATGTGTTGCGAATAGACACCTCCAATCGCCGCTGGTTGTGTGATCGGACCTAGCAGTCCGCCGCACTACGTTCCTCCTGCACGCGCGGATACCGTTGGAGGCGGTGCACTTGCGCCGCTCTGGCAAACCTGTACGTGGGAACCGACTACCGGCTGTACGAGGGAGATCGGACGAGGAGGAGATGATTCACGCGGACGCGCTGCCCCAACTCTTCTTCCGCTGCATGGCACTGTGTGTCTAGTGGTAAAGAACTATGATCCATCGCCTGTAGCATGTTCTTGGTTGTTCTACGCGTAGGAAAATTTTAATTTGCAGTCGACGCACCCTACCATAGAACCCAACAGGTCGTTGGGTGTCTTTGGTAGACACGGGGCCACCCAGGACTTAGCCCAAAGGGGAGTTGGTCGGAATGGCGGGGAGAGTGTGTTGGAAACCGATAGCTTCCTAAGGTGGTTAGGAGAGGAAGATTGACTGATACAGGAAGTATATATGTAGCGTGTGTGCGCGGGGGGGGGGGGGGGGGGCTAAAAACAACATTTGAATGTAGATAGTACGAGACTTAATATTGATGTTTCAATTCGGTGTACATTGTAAGATTTGAACTGAGGACCATGCATATGGGTAATTATTTCGAATTCGTGCCATACTAGGTTTCCAAAAGTTGACATTGACTCGATTTTTTGTGCTATTTTGTAGGTCATATGTTTGGATCCATCGAAAAGTTTTCTCACTACCATGGTGTTCATCATATACATGTCAATTTTTATTAAAAAAGTAGCGTGGATATAGTGAAATGCGAAATCCACGCTACACACACTCTAATTCAAATAACTAATTATGTGACACACACTCTAATCCATGTTAGCGTGAATACCATGGATACCGTTTCGATTTTTTCCAAATAACTCCTGATTAATTAATTTATAGTATCTCGTTTCGAATGACTAATTATTGCAAGGAAAACATGGGCATGGTAATACACACAGATTCGTTTGCAAATGAAAGAAGATTCGTTTGCATTCTCAAATGTAGGCGCACCAGGCAGACCAGGGTCGTGTCGTGGTGGTTGCGTGTGTCGGACGGACGCTTAGCACCTAGCCACCCACCCCCCTCCCTTGCTCCCCCCTGAAAGGATGACGACAAAATAAGTTCGCGCTTCCATGTTTCGGATTGAAATATCGATCTGGCGGCCCCAATTCCAGCCCTGCAAAATCTCCCTTCTCCACCATCCCCTTCCGCGCACAGATTGCTCAAATCCGTAATTCGCCTCCAACCCAAGCAAAGTTCGAATCGCCCCTCATGTCATCTCTTTCCCCACCTCTGTGTCGGACGACGACGACGAAGATGACGGTCGCGCTTCACCACCGCACCGGAGCTACCTCATCTATGCCCTCATCCACCGCACCGGGTGGTCCACCGACAACGTCGGCCGCCGCAACCGACGTGCCTCACAGACACCGACTTCCACCGCATCAGGTGTGCTTCACTGACACCGTCTCCCAGCTCATCGGGGCTACTTCACCGAGCACATCGTCGTGCCTCCGCCCCCCGAGGCCGCTGGTGCTTCACCAACAGTCTCGTCCACCGCATCATAGCACTCCGCTGTCAGTCAAGATCTGCATCCGTGCGCGGCCAGCCAACGCCAGCACATCACCCTGAACGGCTCTGAAGTGGCCCACACTCTAGCTAGGCGAGCATTCCCAAACGCCGGCCCGAACTAGGTATCCAGACATCACTCCTTTGTGCACTGTTCCGATGATGGTTGGATATTCTTTCACTGCTCTCTTAGCTTACACTCTTATCCAACTCTGACTTTAACTCTTATTTCTTCCGGAGATACCATCTGAAACAAGAAAATCCATTTTGTAGTGAAGCATGACGGTGCTACAGGATCTGGTACACATCCTGCACACCCGTATAACCTTGTAAGTATCTTTCCTCCGGTACAACAGCAAGGTCGATTCCTCTTATTTGATCATCCATTCGCCGTGTCAAAAATGAAGAGGGGGAAGCAAGGAGCACAAGGCCTGCACATCCAAGCAAGTGGTAACATGGACTTGTACATGGAACATCCCAAGTGCAAGCAGAGCTACAGTGAGCCTGTACAATGAACTAGCGTAAGTCCCTGCATTTCATTTAATTCGTACTTGCATTCGTGTATGATTTGTGTGCAGTGGCGGATCCACGAATTCAAGTTACCAGGGGTGAACATTTAACTTAAAAAATACGAAGGCACTTGCACTCGGGAAATCAACATAACTTCAGAAATGTGAAGCTACATGCATTTGAAAACCAGCTAATGATCCAAAGTAGTTCAGATTATAAACACTAAATGATGCAAGCACCAAAAAACACAAAATGCAACATGGTGTACAAGGACTACATACATGGTCTGTACCTTCTTGAATTATTCGTTCTCTGGCTGAAAATATCGAAGTGTAATTGCACATATAACGAGTGCGCAAACTGCATATCAATATATCTATCCTGCACAAGTATGCCAATAGTTTCAAACAACCGATTAGAAAAGTATTTATGCTACGTTGTCATGATACGAGGACTTTCTGGTAGATGGCCTCGACGTTTCCTCAAGCCATGAAAATGCACTATGATTTGCTTGTCATCAATGCCTGCAAATCTCTATGTCTCTCTCAACATAGCACATCATCATTAGACACTAAATCCTTAAATGGGAGCTTGCAAAATGCTTGCATTAGATGCCTCATTAGACACTATATGTTCATCACCAGGATCATGTAAAATGTTTGCATCAAATCCTTCATTAGCAGTCTATTCATTAGACACTTCTGGCTCAAGAACAACATGAGCTTGGATGTTCGCACCGGAAACTTCATTAGATTCATCAGATTCTGTCAATTTAGTATTGATTGGGAGAGTTATATAATAAGTATAAATTGGTTTCATTTTCTCATAGATTCCCTACATACAAGCAGTTTTGCAACACCGTCAGGTTTAACAATTGGCCAGAAATTGAAGAGTTGAATTAGATATAATCAGGGATGTGATGTACCTACTCGTTGCGCATGCTACTCTTGCAAGCTGCGACTGTCCGTTTGCGCGGCTGCCTCCCACGCATGCTACACCCAGGATTGGATCTTCATCTTCTTGTCCTTCCGTTCGCTTGAAGCCCGGTGACCGCCCTCCAACAAGGGCGCGAGGAAGTGCTGTGTCGGTCTGTCCAGCGGGTAGCTAGGTTAGGAGCGAACCAGACTGGAGGTTGGGGGGATGAATTGGGATTTTTCCTGCTGTCGATCGATATGGGAGGCGCTCGTTTGGGCCACGAGCCTGCTATAGGGCCTGCCTTGCACTTATGTTATTGGCCTATCCAAATTGAAACATTTTTCTTCATTTTTTACATTGCCTGCTCGTGCGTTGGGACGAACAAAACTAGCCTGGGCCAACCTGGATGACTCAAACTAGGTGCACACTTTCGAGCCACCCTAGGCGGCCGCCCATACCAGCCCCTATGGTGGCGTCTCCCCTTTTTGTGTGTATGATAGGGGTAGTGAAAAATATGACAGTGGCGCTTTTGATTTACCCACATAATGGTTGAATTGCTTGCTTCTATGAACTTAGTTCGCCAATAATGTGAAGGATGCCAGTCTTTTCATCCTATTGTAGATTGCTTAGATCTCGATATGCCAAAAGTAATCGCATGAAATATACAGTAAAAGCCAGTGTGATGTGTGTGGCTACAACTAGTCTGACTACACGTCCTCATATAACGTATGAAGGATGCACCATCTTACCAGATTAACCATTCGACTTACCAATGTAGTCTGGGAAGAAAGAAGTATTGGGACTGCGTATCCAAGCAATTGATGCCATGGACTCCTTCGTACAACCTTGTAAGCGAAAAAGAAGTTGCAGTGTGCATGTACAAAGAACTAGCGTAACTTCAGTTACCTGGTCCTCAGAATTTTAGTTAGCCACTTATTGCAAAATTGTTCAATTACGTTACTTGGCATAATTTAGTTTTCTACTGATTACATAATGCCACAGCCTGTTAATCCTATTATAGACTACGCTATCTATGTGTTTGATACTTACTGTTAAGAATTACCTGTTTGCCTGAACTTAAATAGCTACTTGTTTGTTTAACTACTTTGCTGCTGCAACAATGGGTTACAATGATGTTAATAACTACTTTTCAGCATCGAATTGAAACTCTTTAATTCCTTGTTTGTTTAGCTGGTTTGTGGTTATAACTCCCAGTTGAGATGTTTTGCTAACTTCAGCTTTTCTGTATCCAATCGGAACTCTAATGGCAAAACAGGTTAGCCCAAGATCAAAGAGCGAGGTCCCCATGGACGTTGTATGATCCCAGAGTAGTGGCACTGGCCAGTCGTGCATTATGAATTGCCAACTCCTGATCCTCTAGAGGCTAAACAAGTGGTAGAAAGAGAATATGCTTCTGCACTTAGATATGAAGTTGACATGTTGAGGAAGCAAACAACACAATCAGTAGGAGTACTCAAGACAACCATTAAATATTTGGTGGATTTTAAAATGAAGCAAGTTGAGACTGTCCATGTTGTTAAGGTCCTGAAGGAAAAAAGGAAATTAATAGGTGAAATGTTCTTTCCATCGTTGAATAACCTTTGTGTTGTTTGTTCAGGTAATCAATCAAACCATTTGTTTTAGAGATCATGTATTAATTGTTTTTTGTTTTTTGTTTTTTGGTTTGTAATTTTATTTGAGCACAATTCTGTATTAATTGATAAGACTCGGAGACATTTCATTTTGATTGCTGTGCCAGACCTACAAATATGCCAATCGGGCTGAATGTGCATTCAGCAATAATAGTAGTATAGATGGACCATAAGTGGCACGCATCGGAAAGGGCAAGATGTTGTAGTAGCTTGGCTAAAAAAAGGATGTTGTTGTAGCAAATAAAAGTACACCGGCCTGCCTTATGTATGTTAGTTCATATTACTGATCAATATACTCTATAAGTGTTTATATGTCTGTTAGTTTTGTACATTCTTGGTTGATTGACTCGGTAATCTTGATACATCGCTTGTGTACATATCTAAATGGGAGTACACATTATGCTGCGTGTGACATTTGAGTTGGACATGAAGTGTTCCAAATATTCGAATTCACCTTAAACTGGATTCTAGCTTATGAATTTGAGTATCGGCATTTGTAAACCATATCCATATATGACAGTGGAATACGTCGTTGTCGTCCTTTTGAAGATATATAAAAACACATCGAGTGATTTATAAGGATTCGTATAGGAACACAAAATGGATTCGAATTTACTTGCCAGGGTAAACGTGGATGCTTATTGTCCCAAAATTTGAAGGAAGCGGCAAAATTTCCACTCCCACGTCGGCTGCCCGAAGCCAAGTGTTTGGGAGATGGAAGTTACTGTCTACCATTACACGGACAATCCATCGGCCTGATTTCCACTGCTCTAAATAGGGGTAGGATAGTAACTTCAAGTAGACGACCGCCTTTGAGCCCATTCCGACACGGTGGGCGCCAAACATGGGCGGCAAAACACATTTGATTCAAGCTCGTCCGAAAACCTCTGTTTCTCCCTCTATTTCCCCATTCATACATAGTGGGCGGCAAAACAAACTCGACTCGGCTGAAATCGATGTAGGAAAATATTTTCAATAGAGGCAGGTTTCTAACTTCACTCAGACATGACACAACCGCCCTACCTGTTAGACCCGTTCATACACCGTGGGCGCCAACCATGGGCGCCAACCACCCTCTCCTTGCCTGAAAACGCTCTGGGCAAATATTGGCGAGATGCGAGATTATTGTCGTACCCCAACCAATGAGACGTCCAAATTTTAAATGGGGGCTAAGTTCGTAACTTTCCCATATTTCAGACAGGCGCGTCCCAAAAACATGGTTCCCCGTACCACTCCCTCCATTTTCTCGTTCATACACCGTACGCGCTAGAACATCATCCCCACACCAGCCTCCTCCCGCCACCCCATCCATCACCGTTGTCCTCGACCACATCCATCGCCGCCGTCCTCCACCACATCCATTGCCATCGTCCTTGTAACGCCCCTGATACGACTTTCCGTATTTGTACTCTAACTCTTGCCTTTTCCGGAGATGCGATATGATTTTCCCTTCGTGGTTGGGTTTTGTCTTCGTTTTGCATTTTGTTCTTGTCATGCATTTCATATCATGTCATCATCTGCATCGCATTTGCATTCGTGTTCGTATCATGCATCCGAGCATTTTCCCTGTTGTCCATTTCGCAATCCGACACTCCTACTTGCACCGGCGCACTCCTCTTTTCTCTTTTCGTGAGCGGGTGTTAAACGTTCTCAGAATGGACCGAGATTTGCCAAGTGGCCTTGGTACACCACCGGCAGACCGCCTGTCAAATTTCGTGCCATTTGGAGTCCGTTTGATGCTCCAACTGTTAACCGGGTAACCGCAAAGGCCTCATGTGCGTTGCAGCCCAACAACCCATCTAAACCACTCCCATGTCCTCCGTCGTCGGATCACGATCGTGTGGGCAGAAACTACACTCCATTTGGACACTCCAAACTCCCTCTACCTATAAATATGTGTCCCTCCCCGAAAACTCGCGCAGATGAAACCCTAAAGTCTTCCTACTCGCACCGCCGGACACATCCGTCCGCGCCGGACATGCCGCCGGCCACGTCGCTCCGGCCAACCAGGAGCCGCCACATCACCCCGCCACCGCTCCCCTCCACTCGCGTCGCGCCACGTCACCGCCACCAGCACCCCACTTCGCTACGCCACCTGGGGCCCAGATCCGGCCCACCCCGAGCCGAACCGGGCCACGCTAGGTCCGCCCTCCGCCGCCGCTCGCCCGAGCCGGTTCTCACGCCCGTGCGCCGCCGCTACCGCCTGAGCAAGCTCCCGCTCACTGGCGACGCTCTCTGCCGCCTAGCTCCCCTCGCCCCGCGCCGCCGCCCTTGTTTGCCACCCGCCAAGCCGAAGCACGCCGCCGCCCTCGACCTCTGCCCGCCGCATAGTAGCACGCCGCTGCCGACTCACCGCCTTCGCTGCGGATCCGGTTGGGCCGGACCGGATCCGGCCGTCCCCGACCATCCCGACGCCTCCCCGCACCTCTCCAGCCATCTCCTTCATTGTCTCCGTCCCCAACTCCGACAGAACCCCAGTCATCCTCGAACTTCGCACGAACCATAGATCTTAGGTTGACCCCGATTTTCACCTAAGTCCATTTCTGCTATATTTTTAGCCTCTGTTCATCCTACCATAACATCTCATCCGTAGATCCGTTTTGCATACATGATATATCAAAATGTTCATCATGATGTGCTCTTCATTTCATTCCATTGTGCCATGCTTGTTTGAGTCCATCTTGATGCCCAAATCACTGATGCAACAGTGCTATAAAATGTTTGCTCCTGGTACTTAGCAGATTGTGAGGATTTGTCATTTTTGTCACGTTTGTTGTGTGCATCATATGGTCATGAGCTCTACATGTATTTTGATCTATGCCATGCCATCTTTACAAGGGTGCTTGCCATGTATTTTTGTGATCTATGTGGTGACTAGCACAAGAACGCAAAGTAGCCTTGTTCTGCTAAGTCCTTGTTCTGCTGTTATTTTTATGCCATGTAAACATGATGCTACAGTGAGATCCATGCTTTGTTTGAGTATCTTCAGTAAGGATGATTTGGACATATGGTTGTTCTCTATCCATCCATGCCCCTGCTTGCAATTATGGAGTGCTTTAGGATGTCTTAATCTTGCTCTACTTTTGCTATGAAATGTTCATGACAGATTGTTTACATGTTAATCAATTTTGCCATGGTTGTTGTAGTTGATCCATGCATGCTATGAACTTGTTCTTGCCTTGGTTAGCTTCATAAACATGTTTTCTTGCTGATGCTATGCTTATCTTGTCATGCAATGCCTTGTGGTGAGTTAATCGAGCTCGTAAAGATGCCTTCATAACTCTGCTTATGCCATGCTCATGTTTCTGCTAAGTCTAAATCAGTTAACGAAACATGCTATGTTTACATGGGTGCCATCATATCTTCTGTGCCTTTTTGGCTCATGGTCAGTAAGGGATTTTTGTTCTATGCATTTAGTAGTTTCATGCCATGCCTTTGTTTGCTATGATATGTTCCTGTAGCATGTTGTTTTCTTGCTCTAAACATTGCTTCCTGATGTTATTCCTGGCATGTTAGTATTTTCACTAAGTCTGTGAAGTTGATATCTTTGGCACTTTTGCCATGCTTGTTTGAACCTGTTCTAGTGTGTTTTAGCCGTAGCTCAGTGTTCATGTTTTGTCAAGCATCTTGAGTAGATCGCTTCCATATTCTTTGTTGATATGTTGGAGTGCAGTAGCTTAGTTTCTTGTTGCATTCTAGATGGCATCATGTTGTTAATCACAGAATTGTGCCATTCTCGTTTTGCTTGCCATTTGCAAACCCTGCATCCGATTCCGGTGATCTTTATATCGATTTTGACAGAAATCATCTCATCTTTCCAGTAGCACACTTGGTTTGCCAAGTTGAGGCCTGCTTTAAGCTTTCCCTTGCGAAGCATGCATATGCATTGCATATCACTTCTCGTATATCACGCCATGTGTTGCATCATGTTGTTTGTGCATTGCACCGTGATTGATTGATGGTCCTTTGCTTGTGTTCTTGCTTTGGGTAGAGCTGGGAGACGAGTACGTGATCGAGGAACCCGTTGAGTATGGCAACGAGGATCAAGCTTTCGTCAACTCTGAGAACTTTGTAGGCAAGATGACCATACCCACGAAATCACTTATATCTTTGCTTGCTTAGTTGTTCGCTCTTTTGCCATGCCGCGATACCTACCACTTGCTATATCATGCCTCCCATATTGCCATGTCAAGCCTCTAACCCACCTTTCTTAGAAAATCGTTGTTTGGCTATGTTACCGCTTTGCTCAGCCCCTCTTATAGCATTGCTACTTGCAGGTGAAGTTGAAGTTTGTTCCGTGTTGGAACATGGATATTTTTGGGATATCATTACTATATCTTATTTACTTTAATGCATCTATATACTTGGTAAAGGGTGGAAGGCCCGTCCTTATGCCTGGTGTTTTGTTCCACTCTTGCCGCCCTGGTTTCCGTCATACCGGTGTTATGTTCCTTGATTTTGTGTCCCTTACGCGGCTGCGTGTTATGGGAACCCCTTGAGAGTTTGCTTTGAATGAAACCCCTCTAGCAAGGCCCAACCTGTGTTTTACATTTGCCTAACAAACTATCACCTTCCCTTGGGTTCTGTAGACTCAAGGGTCATCTTTATTTTAACCCCCCCCCCCCCCCCCGGGCCAGTGCTGGTCTAAGTGTTGGTCCGAACTAGAGCCACTTGCGGCGCCACCTCGGGGAAACTTGAGGGTTGGTTTTAGCTGTACGCAGTGTTCATCCGGTGTTGCCCTGAGAACGAGATATGTGCAGCTCCTATCAGGATGTCGGCGCATCGGGCGGCTTTGCTGGTCTTGTTTTACCATTGTCGAAATGTCTTGTAACCAGGATTCCGAGACTGATCGGGTATTCTCGGGAGAAGGAATATCCTTCGTTGTCTGTGAGAGCTTGTGATGGGCTAAGTTGGGACACCCCTGCAGGGTTTTGAACTTTCGAAAGCTGTGACCGCGGTTATGGGCAGATGGGAATTTGTTAATGTCCGATTGTAGAGAACTTGACACTTAACTTAATTAAAATGAATCAACCGCGTGTGTAGCCGTGATGGTCTCTTTTTGGCGGAGTCCGGGAAGAGAACACGGTCTCGTGTTATGCTTGAGTGTAAGTAGTTTCAGGATCACTTCTTGATCACTTCTAGTTCACGACCGTTGCGTTGCTTCTCTTCTCGCTCTTATTTGCATAAGTTAGCCACCATATATGCTTAGTGCTTTGCTGCAGCTCCACCTCACTACCCCTTTCCTACCCATAAGCCTAAATAGTCTTGATCTCGCGGGTGTGAGATTGCTAAGTCCTCGTGACTCACAAATACTTCCAAAACAATTGCAGATGCCGATGATACCATTGCAGGTGATGCAACTGAGCTCAAGTGGGAGCTCGATGAAGATCGTGTCCGTTGTCTAGTTTCGTTTCCTGTTGATCAGTAGTGGAGCCCAGTTGGGGCCATCGGGGATCTAGCAATTGGGGTGGTCTTTCTTTATTTTGGTTCCGTAGTCGGACCTTGATTGTATTCTGGATGAATTATGATATATTTATGTATTGTGTGAAGTGGCAATTGTAAGCCAACTCTTTTTCCCTTTCTTATTCAGTACATGGGATGTGTAAAGATTACCCCTCTTGCGACATGCCTACCATGCAGTTATGTCTCTAAGTCGTGCTCCGACACGTGGGAGATATAGCCGCATCTTGGGTGTTACAAGTTGGTAATCAGAGCCTTCCCCGACATAGGAGCCCCCTGCTTGATTGAATCGCTGACGTTGTTGAGTCTAGAAGAAAATGTTTTGAGTCTTATAGGATTATATATATCGGAGAGTATAATTCTTTTTACTCCTCAGTCCATTCGTCGCTCTGGTGAGGCCTCCTGGCATAGAGTTTTGACTCTTATCTCCTCAAATTTCACTAAAAAAATTTAGGATCACGCGGGTATCTTGGAATCGTTCCGATGGATTTGTGACGAGAACATTGTTCTTGGTGCCACCTGACATTTAGGAGCTGTGGTAGTGTCCTGGGGAGTTGAGCTCCGAGGTGTTGTTGTCACAATTTTATCGTTGCAATTCCGAAATACCCGAGTTCACCGACATCGAAAAACTCTTTTCTGCAGTTGTTGGTGAGATATCCTCGACACCACCCAGTACTGGGGCGGGAGTTCGGCAGTATTGCCATAACTCGTATTACGGATGCTTTTCAAAGGTTGAGGTAAATGATTTCCGAAGGTTTCTTGGTTATGTGTTGAAGGATGGATACAGATGGATGTAGGAATTGTTAGTTTGGGTGAGATATTATGCTTCCCCAGTATCCCCAACACCTGATTTCATAACCAGAAAGTTTCGGGAGTTTATAAGTGGGAATTCAAGTAGCTCCTAGAATATCTTTCCAACAGACACATGATACGATATGGGGTCTATCATATGTTTGTTTCCGGCTTATTTTGCAAGCCAATCCTTTGTTTTGTTTTGAGTTGTGGTATTCAAGTTGCTTCAATGTCAAGTGTTGATTCCATACCTTTCCTAAGTGGTGTTCTCACATTTCTATGTGAATACTAATCCTTCTTGATCATCGAGGTTGTCATGTCAATCCTTTTTAATCGGTGTGTTTTCTCTCCAAGTGGATCCGATCATATTCAGAATTCGCAAGATCACCTC
The DNA here is from genome assembly GCF_018294505.1 of Triticum aestivum. Taxonomy (NCBI): domain Eukaryota; kingdom Viridiplantae; phylum Streptophyta; class Magnoliopsida; order Poales; family Poaceae; genus Triticum; species Triticum aestivum. The sequence continues at coordinate 594,760,602 of NC_057812.1, read as the reverse complement.
TCAGTTTTCCCAACGTTGTTTGTTTCATCCGTCCCAAGTTGCCTTTGTTTTCCCACCCTTGTTTTCTTCAAGGACTAAGATTTCTTAATCAAGTATCCATCTTATTGATGTGAAGTCTCTTCATTCTTTCTTCAATGTTCTTACCCGGTGATTTCTCGTGGAGATGCTCACAAGCTTCAAGTTCATTATTCTCCATTCTCTTTTCTTCTCCGGTGGATTTAATTCAAGCTTTGTCGATCATATCCTTTCCTCGGTTAAAATGCTTTCTCATGTTGGTTCACCTCTTAATCTTGCACCTCTCGCTATTCTTTTGTTCTGGAGTCCTCAAGTTATCTCGAAGATTTGTGTTTCCACTCTGCTTTCGTTCAAGCTCTTTCGAAGATGCTATCTTATTCGAGCAATTTAATTCAATCGATGCGATCTCCCTTTCAAGTAATAGTTCAACGTTGTTTCTTTTTAGTGGGCCTAACCCACAGGGTTTTTTCCAGAATCTTACCTCACCCTTCTAATCTTCCCAGAGTTACTCTCAAATTATTATTTTTCCAAGTTTGACGTAAGAATGAATTATCATCAGTCATATGTCTTTGTCCAAGATCTTTCAAATTCTTTTCATCATTGGTTCAACCATTCTAATTTTCATTCTGGAGTGCCTCAACAATTCATGGTGGTGTTTCTCATCGTCATTCTCAACATTTGAAGACCGAAGAAGAGTTTTTCCTCCAAATCTTATCCGTTCTCTCAGAGATTCGTGTTCTAGCGTTATGCCATCCTCTCATAATTATTTTCGATTGTGAGAATTCTTTTCACCAATCCGGAGCAATTCAGGAGTCTTTCAGTTTGACTCTCCGGAGCCCATCATCTCACAATTATTCATTCTAGCTTTCAGCTATCGTTCTCTAGATTTTACCGGTGAATCATTGAAGTATTCTCTAATCAGCTCGTGATCTATTCGTTCTCATGCATCTAAATTCTCTCAAGTATCTTCGTTCTTTTTATAATTCTTCCAGGTGTTTCTTTATCTTTTCTTCGTTCATTTTCAATTCTTAGGTGGTTCATTCAAGATTTCTCTTCCTTCTTATCATATTAATTAATCCGTTGTTTTAGTCCTACTGGTGGTTCGCAGAAGACCTTCCCAAGTTTGCGCTATATCTATATTAATCCTTTTACAAGAATAAGCAGTATGCTAAATCCGTTGCTTGTCATCAATTTAAATTGGTGAAGGATATGCATAACATAATTCTTATTCTTCTTTCATCCAAGTGATTAATTGCTTCCTTTGGAGTTTGTTCATGATGAATAAATTCTCGTTTTCAATTGGTTCATCGTTTCTTTACCAGAGTTCTTTTCAACTTTCCCTTTCGTTTGATTAGTATTTTATTACCGGAGTTCTTCATGGAGGATCAACATGGTGGTTCGTTGAGGATTCTTTTCATTCTTCAATTATTCTTCAAGATATCTCTCGAAGTTATGATCCGCCAAGCTATAGTCTAAAATAAACATGGTGTTCAACACATGTTTTGTTTTGAGGAGGTCAAGCTTTCTTCATCTTGCATTCCATAGTTCAATACCTTCTACCTTATCTTTTGAGGTGGTGTTATGTCATTCTTGACAATTTCTTGATGTTTCTTGATTCACAAGTTCAGGAATGAGACATTTAAACGCATCATTTTATTCCTTGGAGTTATCTTGGTATAGATTTCACCTAAAGCCTTCCATTGGGAATGTTGCTCTTTGTGATGATTACCTATGGTCCAAGTTTTTCTTACCACCTCGGTTTAAGAAGCTTTCTATCTTTTCTATCTCTCAATCAAATCTTTTGCCCGTGAGTGGCAGGTTGTCACCTCATAATTTTGAGATGTATTCCATAAGCCCATATCAAGCTTATCCTTTCGTTGTTGATAATCCAACAACTCCATTATAGCATTTGTTGTAAGCGTGATCTCTCAATATCATGTTTCCCTATGTTCATTTCATTCCTTTCTTTCTTTCTTCCGGAGGCTTTGTGATGTTGCTCTCTTCACTCATCATCTTGAATTGTGAGGATCGTGTTCTTTTCATGCTTATCCATTTAACTGGAGTGTTGTGTCCTCTGCTCAAGTTCTTTTCATCTTATCAAGTCTTGCATCTCTTTTCAAACGGAGTGATGTCCGAATTTGTTCTTACTTGTTGCTCTTTCCTTACGGAGTGTTTTCAACTTTGTTCTTCTTCGTTGTTTTCTTTCTATCAAATTGTTCAACATCTCAAGGTTCTTTGGTTTCACTCATTTGTCAAAGAAGCAACTTAGTTTTTCCTCTTCTCTTCCTCTTCCATTTTCCCTCCGGTTCCATCCTAGATCTCGTGAGGAGATCCTCTCATAGTGGTGGGGTGTTGTAACGCCCCGGATACAACTTTCCATATTTGTACTCCGACTCTTGACTTTTCTGGAGATGCGATATGATTTTCCCTTCATGGTTGGGTTTTGTCTTCGTTTTGCATTTTGTTCTTGTCATGCATTTCATATCATGTCATCATGTACATCGCATTTGCATTCGTGCTCATATCATGCATCCGAGAAGTTTCCCCGTTGTCCGTTTTGCAATCCGACACTCCTATGAGCACCGACGCACCCCTCTTGTCTCTTTTCATGAGTGTGTGTTAAACGTTCTCGAAATGGACCGAGATTTGCCAAGTGGCCTTGGTCCACCACCGGTAGACTGCCTGTCAAATTTTCTGCCATTTGGAGTCCGTTTGATGCTCCAACGGTTAATCGGGTAACCGCAAAGGACTCCTATCTGTTGCAGCCCAACACCCCTCCATAATGGCCCAACAACCCATCTAAACCACTCCCATGTCCTTCGTCATTGGATCACAATCGTGTGCGCGAAAACTACACTCCATTTGGACACTCCAAACTCCCTCTACCTATATATATGTGTCCGTCCCCGAAAACTCGCGCAGATGAAACCCTATCGTCTTACTCCTCGCGCTGCGGGACACATCCGTCCGCGCCGGACATGTCCGCCGGCCACGTCGCTCAGGCCAACCAGGAGCTGCCACGTCACCTCGCCGCCGCTCCCCTCCACTCACGTCGCGCCACGTCACCGCCCCCAGCGCCATACTTGGCCACGCCACCCGGGGCCCAGATCCGGGCCGTGTCGGGCCCGCCCTCAGCCGCTGCTCGCCCAAGCCTGTTCCCGCGCCCGTGCGCCGCCGCTGCTGCTTGAGCGAGCTCCCGCTCGCTGGCGACGCTCTCCGCCGCCTAGCTCCCCTCGCCGCGCCGCCTCGCCTCGCGTCGCCGCCCTCGTTCGTTGCCCGCCGCGCCGGAGCACGCCATCACCGCCACCTCTCGCTGCGCCGCCACACCTCGCCTCGCGACGCCGCCCTCGTACGCTGCCCGCCGTGCCAGAGCTTGCCGCCGCCACCTCGCCGCCTTCACCGCGGATCCGGTCGGGCCGGACCGGATCCGGCCATGCCCGACCATCCCGACGCCTCCCCACACCTCTCCGGCCATATCCTTCTCCATCTTCGGCCCCAACTCTGGCGGAACCCCGGTCATCCTCGAACTTCGCACGAACCCTAGATCTGAGGTTGACCCCGATTTTCACCAAAGTCCATTTCTGCTATATTTTTATGCCTCTGTTCATCTTGCCATAACCTCTCATCCGTAGATCCGTTTTGCATGAATGATATATGTCGGAGTAATGGGCCACGGGTAGGCCAACCCGAGTCCCATAACCTTTCAAAGACATCGGGGAAGGCTGCGCCCCTCAAGACCCCAGGACAAAGAGCCGCCTCCTGAGGAGTCGACGGCAAGTCGACGGCAAGGCGGCCGACTGCCCACTCTCGGCCGAGTCCCAGGGACGACTTCCAGAGAAGCCGGCTTTGGGGAGTCGGCCTGCGACTCCAACAAACCCCATGACCTCAGCAAAGGGGACGAGGCAGGGGCGTGGCTACAGCAAAGCCCACCCCCGCCCCTCACCAAGGGTAGGCATGGACACAGCACGCCTTACCCCGGAGGATCTCCGTGCGGCGTGGCACTGTTGCCTGGAGGCAGCAGGCCCACCAGTCAGTGAGACCTCGGGAGACGGCGGGAGAACCACCAGTCGGACCCGTCGGAAGTCGGCCCGGGGGAGTCGGCCGAGCCCTTCCCTGTGGCCCACGCGCCATTAATCAAGATGAGATGGGGAGTGGCAACAGTGATCGCCCGCCAGGCGGCGGGGCTGTTGCCACGACCTCATGTTCAACCCCGCGTCATCAGAAGTACGGCTACAGTAATCAGCAGCCAGCAAGACTCGCCCGCGGCGGACGCGGCCTGTCGGCTCCGTACCCAGCCAGTCGGCGGGCCCCAACGGTTAGCAGAGAAGATGGAGGCCAGAGACACTGACAGCTGGGCCTGCGCCCAGCCGGATTACCATTGTACCCCTGGGGGGTAGGCCTATATAAACCCCCCAGGGCACCCATGCAAAGGGTTGGAACCCATTAGCTCTAGATCAGATCATATAAAAGGGACAGAGCTAGCCTTGCCCCCTCCTACCACCAGAAAACAACTCAAGGAGCAACCGTGTAAGCACTTTGCCATAGTGATCATGCGGAGACCCCGCAGAGCAGCAGTAGGGGTATTATCTCCTAGGAGAGCCCCGAAGCTGGGTAAGATTCGCCGGCGTGCATGTCTTCGCCTCATCCCGCTTCCAGGCACCGGTGATGTTCTACTCGCCCCCACCATGATAAGCCATCCGTTGGCATATGTCGCACCAAACCCCCAAGATTTGGTGCCCACCGTGGGGCGTGGTGCACCACCGTCCGGAGATCTGTTCTGGACGGGAACCCTTTTCCTCCCTGGCGAGCGCAGCCAGCCAGGCACGCCAGATGGAGTTTGCGTTGATGCACTAAGCAGCATTGAGATCACCTGCGCGGTCAGCTCCTTGGCCGAACTCGTCGGCGAGGTCTGCCTCTCCGACGAACCTGCATCCAACACAGGCACGGACGGCCCCGAGAACCTCCTCGCGGGCCTCCTCAATCAACTCCACGTTTCCGGCGGGCCTGCCGTAGACTTGGAGTCCGTAGGCTCCACCAACCTGATGCTGGTCGACTCCGACACCGTGTCACTCGACGCGTTCCCCACCAACGTGGTGGTCTACGACAAACCTCTCCCTCATGCAGAGAGCGATGGAAGCACCGTCACTGAGGTGCTAGTCATCAGTCATGACAAGTTCCCCGGCGGAGGAGCGCCCGACTCACTCGGCGCGGCGCTGCAATACCTAACTGCGCCCATTCCGGAAGACGCTGACGCAGAGACGTTGGAGGCGTGCCGCCTTCAACTCGTTGAAGGCGCGAAGAAGCTGGCCAGCATGAGGCGGTTGTCAGTTGCCTACCAGCGGGAGATGGATCGCGCCGTCGGCGGCTCGCCGGCCCCGGCAGAGCCCGGCCGCCTTGGCGCCATCCGGCAGCGCGGCGTAGCCATCACCAACCTGTTTGGGGAAAACCGCCCTGTGTACGCTACACCAGCAGAGAACATCCGAGCCGCCCAGGCAGCGGCGGACGAGCTAGAAAATTTCAAGGGCGAAGAAGGCCGCCTCATGATGGAGTGAGTCCAACGGCTTCTCGATGCGGCCACCGCGCAGAACGAGGCCGGCTGCCGCGCGGAGGCGCCTCAACGGCCCAACGACGACCTTCACCAAGACCAAGGCGCGACGTCTCGGATGCCGACTGGCGGCGGCCGAGGAAGAAGAGACAAGGAGCTGACTGTCAGCCACAGTCGGACTCGCATTACCATAGAGCGCGACCGAGACGGCCGCCCAAGGGCAGTGGAACGACGGGACGACTGTCCGCCTCCCCCTCCCCGCAAGGAGAGGCGAGTCTCCCCGCTGCCTGTTGACCATCTGACTCTCAGTGACCGCCTTGGCCGCCGAGAGGGAGTTGGAGAGAATGACGCCTGCCATCGGATCGACCGACTCCACCGATCCTTAACACTGGAAGAAGAAGACGAGTTGGGTCTGCCTTGTTTAGGGCCCCGCATTCGGGACGAGCCCTTTCCCAGAGGGTTCACGGTCCCAAGAGACACGCCCAAGTATACCGGCTCCGTGAAGCCGGAAGACTGGCTAGTCGACTACTCCACGGCTGTCAGCATAGAAAACGGCAACAAGCGTGTCGCTGTAAAGTACGTTCTGCTCATGCTCTAGGGCACGGCCCGGACATGGCTGAACAGCCTAATGCCCCGCAGCATCAACAGCTGGGTCGACTTCACCGAAGCATTCGTCCGCAACTTCACCAGCACGTACAAGCGTCCTCCCAAGCCTCGTCAGCTCTCCTTGTGCGTGCAAGGCCCCGACGAGTCTACTCGTGCTTACCTCACGCGTTGGGCCGAGCTCCGGAACTCCTGCGAGGGCGTGCACGACGTGCAGGCTATCGAGTACTTTACAGCCGGGTGCAGGGAAGGCACCCTCCTCAAGCACAAGCTCCTCTGCGACGAGCTAGAAACCCTCGACGAGCTGCTGATCATAGCGGACAAGTACGCCACAGCCGACTCCTCCATGAAGGCGGAAATTCAAATTAGCATTACTGGCAAAGTGGCTCCTCAAGGTCCAAGAACTCCGGCGGCAGATGCCGGCCAGCGACAATAGCAGGGCGACAACAAGCGCAAGGACCCGCAGCCGGCTTCCAGCAGTCGGCAGGTCGTGACCGTTGAAGCCCAGCAGCCAGAAGAGCAGCCCCCGCCCAAGCGATAGAAAGGCGGCAAGCCAAACTGGTTGCCGGCCTTCTCCTATGAGCAGACCTTGGATGGACCTTGCAAGTTCCACAGCGGCGCAAAGCCGTCGAATCACACCACGCGGAAGTGCCACTAGCTCACCAGGATCGCCAAGGGAGACGGCCTCCTGCCTCCCCCGCCTGCTAGGCAGCCGCCTCCGCCTCCGCCCCAGCAGCCGGCACTCAGGCCAGTCGGCGCAATACAAGACGAATACCCTGAAGAGCATGGAGCCTATGTGGTGTTCACCAGTGTGGCTGATGATCGACGGAGCAGGTGGCTGCAGCAACAAGAGGTGAATGCAGTAGCGTCGAAGACGCCAGAGTTCATGCACTGGTATGAGAAGCCCATCAGCTGGAGCAGGGCTGACCACCCAGAGGTGATGCCGAGTCCGGGCTCCTACACCTTGGTCCTGGATGCCACCTTTGCTACGGACAAATGAGCCGCGCATTTCTCGCGAGTTCTGATAGACGGGGGCAGCAGCATCAATATCCTGTACAAGTACACCATGGAGAAGTTAGGGATCAAGCAAAGAGAACTTTAGAACAGCCGAACTGTTTTCCAAGGCATTGTTCCTGGGCTTTCCTGCTTGCCAATCGGCAAGATCCTGATGGGCGTCCTCTTTGGGGACAAAGATCACTTCCGTAGAGAGCCCATTTGGTTTGAGGTGGTGGACCTCAAGAGCCCATACCATGCGCTACTCGGCCGACCCGCCTTGGCCAAGTTCATGGCGATCCCCCACTACGCCTACCTCAAGATGAAGATGCCCAGTTCCAGGGGAATTCTGACTGTGGCCGGCGACTACCGGAAGTCGTCTGCCTGCGCGGCTGAGAGCAGTCGGCTGGCCGAGTCCCTGGTAATCGCGGCTGAGAAGCGGCTCCTTGAGCAAGTTGTGGCGATGGCCGGCAAGCAGCCAGAGGTATCACCCACCCCGAAGGAGTCGGAGGCTGAAGGTTCGTTCAAACCGGCCAAAGAGACAAAGAAGATACCCTTGGATCCGGAGCACCCAGAGAGGTACGCTGTCGTCGGTGCAAACCTCGACAGCAAATAGGAAGGCGAGCTCGTCGATTTCCTCCATGAGAATCAAGACATCTTCACATGGTCCCCCAAAGACATGCCAGGTGTACCGACGGAATTCGCCGAGCACAAGTTACATGTCCAATCTGATGCAAAGCCGGTCAGGCAGCCCCTGCGCCGCCTATCAGAAGAGAAGAGAAGAGTTATCGGAGAAGAGATAGCCCGACTCCTAGCAGCCGGCTTCATTATGGAAGTGTTCTTTCCAGAATGGCTAGCAAATCCGGTCCTGGTACTAAAGAAGAACAAGGAGTGGCGAATGTGTATTGACTACACGAGCCTCAACAAGGCCTGCCCCAAGGACCCGTTTGCTCTACCAAGAATCGATTAGGTGATAGACTCCACAGCCGGATGCGAGCTATTGAGTTTTTTGGATGCATACTCAGGATATCACCAGATCAAGCTGAGCCCGGCTGACAGACTGAAGACGCCTTCATCACGCCGTTTGGTGCCTTCTGCTACCACACCATGACGTTCAGCTTAAGGAATGCCGGCGCCACCTTTCAGCGTTGCATGCAAAAGTGCCTCCTCAAGCAGCTCGGCAGGAACACCCACATTTACATGGACGACGTGGTGGTGAAGACGAAAAAGCGTGGGCACTGCTGGAAGACCTCAAGGAGACTTTTGAGAACCTGCGCCGGTTCCAGATCAAGCTCAACCCCGAGAAGTGTGTCTTCGGAGTACCAGCCGGCCAACTGCTAGGTTTCCTGGTCTCTGAGCGCGTCATAGAATGCAACCCAGTAAAAATCAAGGCCATTGAGAGAATGGATGTACCCAGCCGACTGTTGGATGTGCAGAAGTTCACCGGCTGCTTATCGTCAATCAGCCGAGTCAATAGTCGGCTGGGCGAGAAAGCTCTCCCCGTGTACCAACTCATGAAGAAGACCACTTTTTTCGAGTGGAACCATAAGGCGGACGAAGCTTTTCACCAGTTGAAGAAGATGTTGACTACTCCACCTGTCCGGGCGGCTCCAACTCCCAAGGAACCTATGCTCCTGTACATCACCGCCACCAGCCGAGTAGTCAGCATGGTCATTGTAGTGGAGCGCAAGGAGGAAGGCAAGGCGCTGCCTATCCAGAGACCGGTATATTACCTGAGCAAGGTATTGTCGGCCTCCAAGCAGAACTACCCCCACTAAAAGAAGATGTGCTATGGCATACACTTTGCTGCCAAGAAATTGAAGCCTTACTTTCAAGAACATCCAATCACGGTGGTCTGCATGGCCCCGCTTGCCGAGATCATTGGTAGCCGAGATGCTTCTGGCCGAGTGGCCAAGTGGGCCATAGAGCTGGCTCCTTACACCATCCACTACCAGCCCCGCACCACCATCAAGTCACAAGCACTGGCCGACTTCCTCGTCGACTGGGCCGAGACCCAGTACCTACCTCCAGCACCTGATTCCACCCATTGGCGGATGCATTTCGACGGCTCCAAGATGCGCACTGGCTTGGGAGCCGGCGTCGTCCTCACCTCTCCCAAAGGCGACAAGCTCAAGTATGCGCTGCAAATCCACTTTGCCGCCTCCAATAACGTTGCCGAGTACGAGGCGCTCATTCACGGGCTCCGGCTTGCCAAAGATCTTGGCATCCGCCGGATCTTGTATTATGGCGACTCGGACTTAGTGGTCTAGCAATCATCTGGCGACTGGGACGCGAAAGATGCAAACATGGCAAGCTACCGTTTCCTCGTGCAGCAACTCGGCGGGTATTTCGAAGGGTGCGAGTTTCTCCATGTGCCAAGAAACAACAACGACCAAGCAGATGCCTTGGCACGAATAGGCTCTACCCGACAAGCAATACCATCTGGCATCGCCCTTCAACGCCTCCTTAAGCCGTCTATCAAGCCTTCACCAGAATCAGACTCCATTTTTGTGTCGGCTCCTCCCGAAGATAGCAGATCCGACTCCAGAGCTCCGGTAGTCGGAACGAGGATTTTTGCGAAAGAACCAAAAGCTGCCACAGCCAAACCCGGCCCGGGGACTGCGGTGGCGGACTCGAAGACTCTAGAACTCGGCCCAAGGACCGCGCCAGTCGGCCTGGGGACTTCAACAACCCAGCAAGCAGCTGTTGACTCCACCCCACCGCCTCCCAGCGCAACCGCCCTCGTCCAAGTCGCAGTTCTGGAAGTCAAAGAAGTAGCAGCACCCTCATGGGCCCAGCCCATCCTCAAATTCCTGGTGAACAAAGAGCTGCCGACGGATGAAACTTCAGCTCGGCAAATACAACATCGGGCGGCAGCCTACACCGTTGTCGGCGTACTAGAGTAGGGGTACCCTATTACCCCGAACTCGTGCACGGGCAGTTGCAGCGCCCCGCGGCAAGGCTTGCCGGGTGACCGCTAGGACCCTCCGTGGTTCCCTTGAAGACCATTCAAGAACAAAGTATTCAAGTCGAGGCCCCAGCAAGAGGAGCTTGCCGGGAAGGACAACCACGGCTCCGGCTAGAGGAGCTTGCCAGGAAGAGACAAGACCCCGGCAAGAGGAGCTTGCCGGGAAGGCCACTCAAGACATACCAAGAAAGCTTGCTGCGACGCGCCCTGCGTCCCGGCAAGATCCGGTGAGCGACAAGCTTCCGGACGCGACAAGACGACGGCCGCGGCAAGGAGCTTGCCGCGGGAAACCCCCACTGCGTGCCCGCGCTCCAGCTCACCTGCTAACGTGTCGCTCTGGGACTCTCCCAGAGCGCACGTGGCGGGAGGCCGTGCAGCTAGGGGTACGTGGTGGCAAGCGGAGATGAAGAGAAGCCCATTGTGGCAAACGGTGGCACTCCTAACGGTCACCTTTTGCACTGTTTAGGAGACTCAGACAGGCATTTAATGCCCTTGTCCCCTGCCGTCAGAGTTAGGTAGGGTGCACTGTATCCACAGTAGTGGTAGTTGCACCTACCGCATCCTTTTCCATTTTTACCCTTCTAGTCTATGTTGCCACCTGTAGGTGACCCCTTGAAAGTATAAAAGGAGGCCCTAGCGCAACGTAGAGAGGGTTCGGCAGGTCGGGGAGTTCAGAGACTCGGCTAGCTCGGCTCATTCAACCCCAGAGACACTCTTACGCTCAGTCTGGCAGCGTCCATCGCTCCTGAGCAAGAATCCAATATACACGAACAAGCAGCAGTAGGGTTTTACGCATCCGTGCGGCCCGAAGCTGGGTAAAAATCCCCCCGCGTGCACTGCCTCGATCCGCTCTTTGTGCGCTCTCCGCCCCCCACCGAACCGAAAAGGGGCCCTGTCCCCATAGGTGTTGGCGGGAATCAGCATCGCCCCCGGCAACCATAGTCAACAAAGAGCTGGTCAGGCGCAGCGTCACTGGTGTCTACCAGCGCTGCGTAGAGCCAGAGCAAGGCCAAGCGATTCTCAAAGACATCCATCAAGGCGAGTGCGGCCACCATGCGGCTTCAAGAGCACTCGTCGCCAAAGCCTTTCGACACGGTTTCTTCTGGCCAACTGCCTTGGAAGAGGCCAAGGAGCTGGTCCAAAAATGCAAAGGGTGTCAGAAGTTCAGCTCCAAGCCGCACCAGCCAGCTTCTGCACTCAAGACCATCCCCATTGCATGGCCTTTCGTAGTTTGGGGTCTAGACATGGTGGGACCATTCAAAATAGCAAGAGGTGGATTAACTCACTTACTTGTCGCAGTGGACAAGTTCACTAAGTGGATAGAAGCAAAGCCAATCAAGAAGCTGAACGGTCCGACTGCTGTAACTTTCATCTCCGATATCACAATTCGGTACGGCATACCACATAGCATCATCACCGACAATGGCATAAATTTCGCCGAAGGCGCCTTGGCCCATTTCTACGCAACACAGGGCATCCGACTGGACCTAGCGTCCGTCGCCCATCCGCAGTCAAACGGCCAAGTGGAGTGAGAAAACGGCCTCATCCTATCCAGCATCAAGCCTCGGTTGATCGAGCCTCTAGAGCGCTCGGCTGGCTGTTGGCTCGACGAGCTGCCAGCAGTCCTCTAGAGTCTGTGCACGACTCCAAACAAGTCAACCGGCTTCACGCCCTTCTTGCTCGTCTACGGTGCCGAAGCCATCATCCCAACGGACATAGAGTTCGACTCCCCACGAGTCACCATGTACACCAAGGAGGAAGCAGAAGAAGCACGACAAGACGGCGTCGATCTGCTAGAAGCGGGCTGGCTGTTGGCACTCAGCTGGTCCAGCATCTACCAGCAGAGCCTGCACCGATACCATAACAGGAAGGTCAGGCCATGATCTTCCAAGAAGGCGACCTTGTGCTCCGGCTGATCCAGCGAACAGCCGGCCAGCACAAGCTGTCGGCTCCTTGGGAAGGCTCTTTCATCATCAGCAAAGTACTGGGCAACGATTCCTACTACCTGATCGACGCTCAGAAGCCCCGGGCACGCAAAAGGGACGACTCCGGCAAGGAGACAAAGCGGCCATGGAATGCAAATCTCATCCGAAGATTTTACAGTTGATGCAGTATGTACCACGCTACCTTTTGTATTAAAGTAACAAGACTTCGGGCCCCCCGAGGCGAGCTCGGGGACTGCCCTCTTTTGTCTGTATGATAAAAATTATGACTGCGAGTATGTTACTCCTTTTTATGCCGTTTGGCACCGGGCTCGACAAGTCGGCCCGGGGACTTGCCACCTTGCACTATGAAATGCTTCCTGCACTCCGACAAGTAGTGTGTAAACGCCTAAACCGTCTCCTGTCAGAAGGTGCAGCTTGCAGAGCGACTGTACAGTGGGCCAAAGCATAAAAAATGGCTAAGGACTCAAAGCATAAAACATAGCTCAAGAGATCTTCCAGCCTTTCTCGCAAACCGACTCTCGGATAGTCGGATTGCCATCTTCTATCTAACTTGCTCAAAAAATCTTGAAAACGGCTAAGTACTTGCTTTCCCAAAGTAGCCTAGCACTTGATCCAGCGACAATCTGCAGAGCGGCTGTCCGATTGGCAAGGCAGGCAACTAAGAGAAAGCGGCAAAGGAAAAAAGCCAAAAGAGAAATGAGCAAGAAAATATAGATATATATATTTACATAACATAGGCCCTTGGCCGAACTGTCGAGTAGAGGTTCAAAATACACCCCGCGGGTGGAATTGTGCGAATTAACAAAGTTCTTCAAAGACTACTGAAGCAGACAAAACAAAGATACAGCGGCAGCTTAGGAAGCAGCAGACGGACTCGGAGGGTCGGAGGGGGCGCCAACGCCAGGCGTCGGGGCGGCCGGCTGGCTAGTCTCGGCTTGATCGCCTCCGGCAGTAGTCGAGTCGGTTGCACGCGGCTCGTTGCTGGAGGCAGGTTCGAGCTGAGGCTGGCCGTCTGCTCCGTCTTCTGGTGCCTCCGCCTCGCCTCCATCCTCCGCCTCGCCCTCTTCCTCGACGCTGGAGCCAATCACCTCCGCCGAGTTCTCGCCGTAGTCTGGGTTCATCCCAAACCACTCCGGCGGTACCTCCTTGCTGTCTTCAGCGCTCGGGGACGAAGATGCTGGTGTCGGTGTACTCGGCGATTGCCGCAACACGCTTGACGAGGGTGTCTTCCGTGGCCGCCAGCTCCGGCTGGGCCTTCGACCGAAGCGTGGCCAACCGGTCTAGGTCCAGCCCCGGATACCATGCCTTGACGAACTCCAAGGCCCGGCGCGCTCCAGCTCGGGCCGAAGAGCCCTTCCAGGCCTCAAGATGACGAGCCGCGACCTCCAGCCAGTCGGCCATCAGGCTGGGGGTGCGCGGAGCCTGCATATCCGGCCACCGGGCGGCAATCGCCTCAGCACCGACACGCTGAAGCCGGAGCAGCATCCAGTGAGCCGGCCGGAGGCGAGCCTCGATGCTCAGGATGTGCTTGTCAAGAGTTCGGGGGGCATCCGCGGCAATCTCTGTGCCCTCCGCCCTCCGACCTTCACGGTCAGCCTCGATGGCTTGGATGGCGGCCTGCGACTGCCCAGGGAAGAAGTCTGCAAAGACGCGAAGAAACGAAGAAGCTAGTCAAAAACTAGGAGTCGGCACGACTTAAATCGGCAGCTCGAAGAAAGAAAATAAAGAGACTCACCATCAACGATGTCTTCAATCTCATGGAAGCCGGACGACAGCAGCGCCTCCTTGTCAGACCAGGAGGAGCGCTTGCTCGCGAACTCGGCCAAGAGGGCGGTTTCTGTCTCCTCCGCCTCCCTCTACGACTTCACAAGAAGCTCCTTCTGCTCTGCCAATTGATTAGCCAGCAGATCACGCTCCGTGGCGAGCTTGCTGCACTCCTCCTCTTTGGCGCGCAAAGCAGAGTTGGCGTTGCTCAGCTGCTATTGAAGAGCAGCGTTGGCCCCTGAGAAGAAGAAAGAAAGAAGGCGTCAAGCCACCAGTAAAGAAGGTCGCCGGGGAGATCCGGCCCGACTGCTCAGCAGTCGGCCTGAATCTCAGGGACTACAGCCCGCGGGTGCGCCAGCGCGCCCCCGCGAAGAAGGAAAAGGACTTACTCCAGCTCTCCGACAGATCGGTGGTCCGCTTGCCCAGCTCTTCAACGTTACGGTTGAAGGCAGCGACGCGGAGGTTGTGGTAATCCTGCGACGAACGTTTCAGACAAAAACTTAATACCCAAAGTTCATCAATTGGAGTTCCGGGCTGCCTGCTCAGCAGCCAGCCCGAAACTCGGGGACTACACCCAGTGGGTGCGCTGGCGCGCCCCCACAGAGAAGAACAAGAAAACCAAATGCCAAAAGGAAAAAACATACCCGGACGGCTGCACACGACACCAGGTATGCCTTGGTGCAATTCTGGAGAGCGTCGCCCTCGGCACGAAGCTTCGCCTGGACGTCCAGAAGCGCCTGGTTCAGCGGCCCTGTGTGCCTGGTTTAGCGTCGCCCTCCTCGCACCCACCCAATGGGCGTGGCGCTCGTTGCCTCGGTGTCTGGGATCGCCGAGCTGGCAGCGCCGGTTTCTAGGGGACGGGGCGCCGAAGTCGCCTTCTCCAGATGGTGGCGCGTTGGTGAGCCGACTTGGAGGAGTAGCCTCGCCACGGCCTCGTCTTCGGTCGGCGGCACCGGAGGGCCCGCCGGCTGCTCGCCCTGCGCACCTTCAGACGGCGGCGGATGCGGCGGCGGAACGTTCACATCCGGCGTACAGGGGTCGCCGCCCTCCCCCACCACGACGGGGTTCTCCCGGCCGGCTTCCCAGTCTGCCCCGTGAACTCTGGAGGCGGCGGCACAGAGTTCAATGGGGTGACGAGCACTGCTGACTGCCGGCGTGCGGCTTCCTCAGCCTGCTGTTTCGCCGCGGCGGCGGCTTCGGCTTCCGCTAGTTTTTTCTTAGCGGAGGCCTCCGCCCTGTCGGCCGCCGCCTTCTCCAGGCGGAGGGCCTCTTCTTCGTTGCGCTTCTCTTGCGCATTCCGCTCCGTCGCCTCCCGGAGGTCAGCAGCGGGGTCAATCCGCCGAGTGGTGGCGGACGTCTCCGCTGACCCCATGACGGAGGCGGCGGTGACCCTCTCAAGAGAGAGGGGAGCCCTGAAGCAAGAGGGGCAAGCAGAGACTCAGACAAACTACGAAGAAAGAATAAAACTTTGAAGACAGAATACTCACACGGAGACCAATGACGGCTTCTTCACTTCCTTATGGAAGCGGATGGCCTTCGCGGCCACCTCGTCCCGCCGGGTCGCCGCAGCCGAACCCTTGGGCTTCTTCGGCCGACTGCCAAACAAGGTCGGCACGGCCCTGCGTTTCTTCCCGCCGCCTGAAGCGCCAGGCTGGCTGGCTCCTGGCCGATGGCGAGGGGCGACTTCTCCCTCGGCGTCTTCGTCAGGCCAGTGGGCGAAAGTGGCCGAAGGCCTGAAGTCGCCCGATGTTCCTCCTCTTCCCTCGGCGTCATCTTCTAGAGCCGTCGCCCCCAGATCAGGGTCGTCGACGTCGCTCTCTGCCCGGTCGGCGAGGAACTCGCGGGCCGGCCCCGAGGTGCCGGCTGGTGGGTGAAGGAGGGGATTCTAACCAAAGCCCACTGGTCAAAACAAAACTCGGCAAGAAGAAGACAATCCAAAGAAAGAAAAGAAAGGCGACTCACCACGGGCGGGGGGTTGGTGCGGGAGTACGGCTCCTTGCCGAATCGCCAGTCGTCCAAGAGCCTGCTGTCCGGGAGGTAGTTCACCATGAAGGCCACCTCTTCGTGAGGCATGTCCTTGGAGCACATCCGACTCGGGTCGCGGTGCCCGCTCATCTGGCATATCATATGAGGGCGGCCTTGGAGTGGGAGAACTCGGCGCGAAACGAAGGCGTCCAGTAGATCCGGACCAGTCAGACCCTCCGACTGCGTCAGCACTCAGAGTCGCGTGATGGCGCCGGCTCCCGCAGGCGTCAGCGACTTGGCCCGGTACGACCAGTTGGGCAGTCGCCCAGCCGGCGGGCCGGCTTCGAAAGCCGGCAAGTTGACCCAGTCTCCCCTCACGGAGGGGTTCTTGACGTAGAAGTAGGATCTTTGCCAAATGTTCACCGACTTGATCAGCGAGATGGAGGGGAAGGGATTGTCGGCCCCCGACCTTCGCACGACAATGAAAGCGCCGCACTGAGCCGGCACGCCCGCAGCCTGGGTGCCGAGCTTGGAGAAGAAGAACTCCCCCCAGAGCTCGAGGGTGGGGAGGACTCCGAGGAAGCCTTCGCACATGGCCACGAAGGCGGACAGCAGCACCACTGCGTTGGGGGTGAGGTGGTGCGGCTGGAGGCCGTAGAACTCCAGGAAGGACCGGAAGAAACTGCTCGCCGGCAGCCCCAGCCCGCACAGGCAGTGCGAGCGGAAGATGACCCGCTCGCCCTCCTGCGGTGCGGGGGAAATCTCCCCCTTTGGCGCAAGACGCACCTGCACGCGATCCTCGCTGGGAAGCCGACGAGTCCGGCGGAGGAACTCAATGTGGTCTTCATGAACTTCGGAGCCGTCCCAGGTGCCGGAGCACACTGGGTGAGGCGCGGCGGCGGAGGAAGAACTCATCGCGAGCTGTCGCCGCAGCGTTCGCCGGAGCTTGGGCGTGCGGCGGAGCGAAGAAGAGAAGAGGAAGGAGGAGAGCAAGGAGCAGCAAGGAGGAAGAGAACGAGGAGTAGTTGGAAGGAGGGGCGTGCGTGGCCCCCTCTTCCCCCTACTTATAGCCTCGTGTGCTATGAAGCCGAGGGGGCGGACATGGGGATTTACTGCGCCCACAACCCCATGACCCCCACGATCCACGATAAAGTTACTGCGTGCAGTAACTCCATGGGAATCCCAACTGTCCACCGGGGCCGCAGCGGATCTGCTTGGGCGCCGAGGCGCGGTAGTGGCAGGCCCCCGCCTATGGGCCTGTCCCGTCGCGCGCGTAGGCTGGCAGGACGGCCTAGCCACGTGCCCTCGCGTGACAGGCCAAAAACGGGCGGCGGCCTGGAGGCTTAGCTAGCACGCCACTTAAATCCCGCCGCGACGTTCGAAATATTGAGCGAGTCGGAATTGAGTGAGTCCGAGTTGAGCAAGTCCGACTCATTCTAGTCGGCCCGGCAGAAGTCAATCAAAGACCATGTGTTGAGCACCCGGAAAGAGAAACTGCTGAGGCTTCTCGGCCGATCGTCCGCGGCGCCTCACCAGCTTCGGGGACTACTGTCGGAGTAATGGGCCACGGGTAGGCCAACCCGAGTCCCATAACCTTTCAAAGACATCGGGGCAGGCTGCGCCCCTCAAGACCCCAGGACAAAGAGCCGCCTCCTGAGGAGTCGACGGCAAGGCGGCCGACTGCCCGCTCACGGCCGAGTCCCAGGGACGACTTCTAGAGAAGCCGGCTTTGGGGAGTCGGCCTGCGACTCCAACAAACCCCATGACCTCATCAAAGGGGACGAGGCAGGGGCGTGGCTACAGCAAAGCCCACCCCCGCACCTCACCAAGGGCAGGCATGGCCATAGCACGCCGTACCCCGAAGGATCTCCGTGCGGCGTGGCACTGTTGCCATACCGGCCCTGACATCAGCACCGCAGGGCCGAATCCTGCACCCACGATGGCTTGTCTGTACGGCCTGGAGGCAGCAGGGCCCACCAGTCAGTGAGACCTCGGGAGATGGCGGGAGAACCACCAGTCGGACCCGTCAGGAGTTGGCCCGGGGTAGTCGGCCGAGCCCTCCCCAGGGGCCCACGCGCCATTAATCAAGATGAGATGGGGAGTGGCAATAGTGATCGCCCGCCAGGCGGCGGGGCTGTTGCCACGACCTCATGATCAAACCCGCGTCATCAGAAGTACGGCTACAGTAATCAGCAGCTGGCAAGACCCGCCCGCGGCGGACGCGGCCTGTCCGCTCCGTACTCGGCCAGTCGGCGGGCCCCAGCGGTCAGCAGAGAAGATGGAGGCCAGAGACACTGATGGTTGGACCCACGCCCAGCCGGATTACCATTGTACCCCTGGGGGGTAGGCCTATATAAACCCCCCAGGGCACCCATGCAAAGGGTTGGAACCCATTAGCTCTAGACCAGATCATATAGAAGGGAGAGAGCTAGCCTTGCCCCCACCTACCACCAGAAAACAGCTCAAGGAGCAACCGTGTAAGCACTTTGCCATAGTGATCATGCGGAGACCCCGTAGAGCAGCAGTATGGGTATTATCTCCCCGGAGAGCCCCGAAGCTGGGTCAGATTCGCCAGCGTGCATGTCTTCGCCTCATCCTGCTTCCAGGCACCGGCGACATTTTACTCGCCCCCACCATGATAAGCCATTCGTTGGCATATGTCGCACCAAACCCCCGACAATATATCAAAATGTTCATCATGATGTGCTCTTCATTTCATTCCATTGAGCCATGCTTGTTTGAGTCCATCTTGATGCCCAAATCACTGATGCAAGAGTGCTATAAAATGTTTGCTCCTGGTACTTAGCAGATTATGAGGATTTGTCATTTTTGTCACCTTTGTTGTGTGCATCATATGGTCATGAGCTCTACATGTATTTTGATCTATGCCATTCCATCTCTACAGAGGTGCTTGCCATGTATTTTTGTGATCTATGTTGTGACTAGCACAAGCATGCAAAGTAGCCTTCGTGATATTACTGATTTCAGGGACTTAGGATTTTGCTAAGTCCTTGTTCTGCTATTATTTTTATGTCGTGTAAACATGATGCTACAGTGAGATCCATGCTTTGTTTGAGTATCTTCAGTAAGGATGATTTGGACATATGGTTGTTCTCTATCCATCCATGCCACTGTTTGCTATAACACGGGCAGTTACCAGGCCGAAACATATCTCAGGCCGTTGTTGGCCCACTGATATCATGGGCCTTTAAGAGGTCGAAAGTTTAGTACAGACATCAACGGGCCGAATTATGCGACAGGCCTTTAGAGGCCCAAAGTCACGTTGGGATTAACTGTTGCCACCTTTATCACGGGCCATTAGTGGGCCCGATGTCTTGTTGGACCGTATATGGCCCATGCGCAGCACGGGCCATTCCCAGGCCGAAAGTCACACCGGGCTGAAATGGGCCCGTGTTTACATCGGGCCTCTAACAGGCCGAAAGTCACTGGGCCATAATTGGGCCCAAATATTCGGCGAACAATTAATGAGCCAGATCTGGCTTCGGGCCGTAAATGGGTCCAAATATTTGGCGAACAATTAATGGGCAGATCTGGCTTCGGGCCGTAAATGGGCCTTTATTAAGCAGGCCGTTATTGGGCTGGCCCACTATTACCTGAGTAAGTACTACGGGCCTTTGACTGGGCCAGCCTTTTTAACATATATGGGACTTTGTTGGGCCGTGCCACGTATCGACGTATCATAGGCGCTGTGGGTCCAATGACTGGATGACATATGTCTCAATGGTGAGCCGACACGTGTTTCCTCCAGCCAATGATGATTTTACACGTGGAAAATCCCCATTGGTCGGGGCTGTTAACGGGTTATCGGGTCCAAAACCGGACCCGATAGCTTAACAGTGTTCCGTTATGGTGGATGCCATGTGTCAGTCACCCTTGATGAAAGCACTTCTGTGACACGCGATTTATCGTCATGGAAGTGGACACTTCTACGACAACACATGTATGACTATCTTGATTCTGGCATGGATGTTCATGCATGACAGAAAATGTGACCTACTGTAACAAACATGAATCATCACGGAAGTGTATTTTTTTTAGTGAGTAAATCCAAAACTCGTCTGAAATTCATGAAACTTGGCATGCTATCATGGAGCGGCATCAACATGCCGTGGTCCAAATTTTGTCCCATTTGGGGCAGGTTTGGGTATATGCTTCTCACAAACCGGAGCTTCTCACAACAAGCATGATGGTTTTCGGTAGGGAACGCCCCACCTTTGGGGGCGAAATGGTATCCAATGCCTCTTATTGCTTTCAAGTTTTTTTCTTATGTCAACATAGAATAACAGGAGTGTTGTGTGAATTTTTGTCATTTTTCAAGGTTCATTTGGACATTTTTATGCATTAAGTGAGTTTTCAATGCATTTATGTGCATAATTCTAATTTGAACTACATGCACATGCTCCAGTGCATATAAATTGGTTGAAAAAATCAAATCTTTGTCCTTGGGTGCATGCTTAGGTCCCATGCAATAAATGGGAATGAATTTCAAACACCATGGCACCGTTGATTACCGGAAAAACATTGAGATGCCTCGTTTTTAAATTCTAGTAAATCCAAAACTCGTCTGAAATTCATGAAACTTGGCATGCTATCATGGAGTGGCATCAACATGTCGTGGTACAATTTTTTTCCCATTTGGGCCAGCTTTGAGTATACACTTCTCACAAACAGGAGCTTCTCACAACAAGCATGATGGTTTTCAGTAGGGAAATTCCCAACTTTGGGGACGAAACGATATCCATTGCCTCTTATTGCTTTCAAGTGTTTTTCTCGTGTCAACATAGAACAACAGGAGTGTTGTGTGATTTTTTGTGATTTTTCGGGGTTCGTTTGGACATTGTTATGCATTAAGTAAGTTTTCAATGCATTTATCCGTATAATTAAAATTTGAACAACATGCGCATGCTCCATTGCATATAAATTTGTTGAAAAATCAAATATGTGTCCTTGGGTGCATGCTTAGGTCCCATGCAAGAAATGGTAATGAATTTCAAACATCAGGGCACCGTTGATTGCCGGCAAAACATTGAGATGCCTGGTTTTTAAATTCTAGTAAATCCAAAACTCGTCTGAAATTCATGAAACTTGGCATGCTATCATGGAGCGGCATCAACATGCCTTGGTACAAATATTGTCTCTTTTGGGGAAGGTTTGGGTATATGCTTCTCACAAACCGGAGCTTCTCGCAACAAGCATGATGGTTTTCGGTAGGGAACATCCCACCTTTGGGGACGAGACGATATCCATTGTCTCTTATTTCTTTCTAGTTTTTTTCTCGTGTCAGCATAGAACAACAGGAGTGTTGTGTGAATTTTTTTGATTTTTCATGGTTCGTTTGGACATTATTATGCATTAACAGAGTTTTCAATGCATTTATGTGCATAATTCAAATTTGAACTACATGTGCATGCTCTAGTGCATATAAATTGGTTGAAAAATCAAATCTTTGTCCTTGGGGGCATACTTAGGTCCCATGGAAGAAATGGGAATGAATTTCAAACACCATGGCACCGTTGATTGCCCGCAAAACATTGAGATGCCTGGTTTTTAAATTTTAGTAAATCCAAAACTTGTCTTGTAGGGCATATTACTACTAGACGTAAACCGGCCAGGAATAACCGGATTAACTCTATGAAGATTAGAAGCCCATGTAGACATAAGGATGATGGCTCTTTACAAAGGACCAAGGCCCAAAGGCTGGTTAATGTCTATAGATGTAAACGGACTTTCTCATGTTACTTGCATTGTAAGATAGGAAGGATAGACACCGAGCCAGACACATTTATGATCCGGCCTCGGGACTTTGTAAACTGGCGGGCATCAACCTGTGTATATAAAGGGACAACCCGACAGCGGTTTAGGGACAACACACAACAACTCGAGAACCAGGCAAGGCGGATTCGCTCCCTGGTCATCGAAGCCCTAGCAATACCAACACAACTAGACGTAGGCTTTTACCTTCATCGAAGGGGCTGAACTAGTATAAAAACCATCATGTCGCTTGTCTGGTTTAACCCCTTTCAGATAACCCGTAGTGATGGCTCCACGACTAAGTCCTTTCACGAGGACATCTGCCGTGACAAAACCATGACAGTTGGTGCCCCATCGTTGGGCTATCGCACGATGGTTTCGAGTTCTTGAAGGGCAGCTTTGAAGGACTCAAGGGATACATTGTGGGCCGGATGACTAAGAGTCGTCGTGGCAAGCTCTACATCGACGATGCAGGATGGGGTCCCGAGGCTGGTTCAATTGAATACGGGTATCGGGATCCCTTTGGTGGAATTCACGTCTTCATCGGAAAGATCGGCGAACCAGGCCCTGAGCCGGACACCTGCACCGACATCATCGAGACGGCTCAGCGTGCAAGCCCTGCTTAGGTTCAGCACGCAGCAAGGCATGTTTTCGTAGGTATCATCCATGGAGAGGAACATGAGGATGGACCGGTATCTGATGGGGAAACCGTTGTCTGTTCTGACGACGAGTCTTCAACTGGAGAGACAGAGTCGCTGTATCAGCTGCAGGACGGCCGGATTAGTGGAGGTTCTGATGGCAACAGTATTCCGGACCCCTCGATCTTCCAAGCCGAGTCGCGATCTTCATGGCCGGTACACAGCCAGCGCAACATTCTTCTACCACCGCGGCATTGCTCTTCGGTTTAGCAACAGCAACGCCAGCAGGAGCAGGGGGCTCTGCACCGCTGCTGGGTCAGGTTCTGTCTGATTTGTTCGACGCCTTAGCAACATTGCTGGCAGCAGAAGTGGATGCAGCAACCTGAGATCATCACAATGCGGAGATTGCAAAGGTGAAAGATCAGATAACTCAGGCTAAAGCGGACTTGGCAGCAGAGAACGCCGGGATGGCTACAGAATGGGCCGAGTTGGAAGCTTAGGCCTACCGGCTTAGGCTGGATCAGAGTGCCTCAGACGATGTCATGAGGAGGAGATACCGGTCGCACCTCCCACCGGGCTATGAGCCAAGAAATCTCTTCAACACGCCAGGAGCAGGAACCAGTAACCCGCCGGTGGGGAACCAGACTGAGGCACCGGTAATAGGAGCGCCGGTTCAGCCGCCCACGATGAACCCGCCTCATCAGAACAACATTGTGCCACGGTACGTTCTAACACCCCCGGGGCATTACTCCAACCCGTTGGATAACATTGTGGCCGCCACTTCACGATTGGCAGCCTTCCCAACTGACGGCAAGTCACCAGTGGCGATCGAGACACGACGGGCCAAAGAGCTCCTTCAAACAGCTTTAAACCAGCAGCACGCTTATTCGCATAGTCGCAAGAGGATTCATTCCACCCCCCGTCCGAGTCGGAGCTACAGCAGGCAAGTTGAGGATGAACCGGCCGTGTCAAGCCGTGCATGTCACCGCAACTCGCCGCGAGGGCATAACCCGGTGGGTGGTGGTGCTAATGCGTAGGATGTGGTGGATCATGGTCGTGCACGTTGAGAAGCCGAGTTAGTAGCACAACATGTGGCTCGTCAGCTTACTCCGGTTCGTCCTACCGCTTCAGTGGAGCCAGGTGTGGTCTTCAGTTCATTAGGGGTGTCGTGCCTCACCCCCGCTTTGCGTAATGTACGACTGCCCAAGGATTTTAAAGGTCCTCATAAGGTGCCCAATTACACTGCCGATTTACCCCACTGAGTCATGGGTTGAGAGTTATGAGATGGCGATGGAGATGCTGGATGTGGATGAAGAGGTGTGTGCTAAGTACTTCACCATGATGTTGGAGGGGACAGCTCGTACTTGGTTAAAGAGCTTACCACCTAACTCCGTCAGGTCATGGGCTGAGTTAAAACACCGGTTTATCTAGAATTTTAAAGATACTTGTAAGCAGCCTATGTCGATTGTGGACTTAGCCGCTTGTGTTCAAGATGATGGGGAGTCTACAACCCATTGGGAGAAGCGAGTCTCAGCTATTCTGCATTCGTTGGACCGCATCAACGCAGATACAACAGTTTTGATGTTGGAGGGCAATTGTCGGTTTATGCCATTCAAACTGAAGCCAGGGAGGCTCAAACGCCACTGCAATGACATGTCAACCCTTATGGCTGCTTTGGTGAAATATGCCGATTTAGATAGCACAAAAGACCCTGAGTCGGAGGATGACAAAACGGGGAAGGGGAAAAAGAACGGCAATGCCAAGGGGCAGCAGCACAATCCGGTAGGTCATGGGAAATAGTAAGCGCCAAGCAGATAATAGCCTGGACTTTGTGGCTAACACCAATGCCCAGTACAATGGTTAGCATCGTAAGGGCAAACCGCCTCATAGGGGAGGAGGGTCAGGCCTAAATCAACCTTGTCCAAAGCATGGATCGAAGGAGAAGCCAGCTTCACATCTTTGGAAGGATTGTTACATCATGCGAGAGTTCAAAAATTCCAATATGTTTCAGTATGACAATGGCCCGCCCGGCGGTTCAGGAGGCGGTTTTCATGGGATGGGTTATGTAGGCGGCAGCTCCGGTTCAGGATTCCAAGGCCATCAGACCGGACATGGTAATCAAGGTAATCAGGGCAATCAGGGAGGTTATAACCATCATGGGAATCAGCAACAGCGACAGTCGGGTTATCAGAGCAATCCGAAGCAATTGAATAGTGGGCAGTATCATGTCTTCACCACTAGCTTTTGTAAGCGTGATCAGAAGATTCACAAGAGGGCCATAAACTCTGTTGAGCCGGCAGTGCCTCAGTATTTGCGCTGGTCTGAACAACCAATTTTATGTAGTCAAGAAGATCACCCACCCCGGGTTGATAATCCGGGTCATCTGGCCTTAGTGGTGGCACCTGAAGTTGGGGGTTATAAGTTCTCCAATGTGCTTATGGATGGAGGAAGTAGTATCAACATCCTTTACTACGATACCTTCCGCCGTATGGGACTGACAGATAAGAATCTTAAACCGTCGAACATCATTTTTCATGGTGTGGTGCCTGGTAAGTCTGCGTATCCAGTGGGAAAGATAGCCCTAGAGGTGGCTTTTAGAGATGATCATGACTCAAGGTCAGAAACGTTGACTTTTGATGTGGTGAAAATCAAGAGTTCGTATCACGCCCTGTTCAAACGACCGGCTTATGCCAAGTTCATGGCAAGGCCGTGTTATGTTTATCTACAGCTTAAGATGTCAGGTCATAAGGGGACCATCATAGTACATGGGATCAGAAGATTGCTTTGGAATGTGAAGAGGGTGGTGTGGCTTATGCTGAGTCGGTTTGTGCCATAGAGGAGCTGAACTTTTATAAAGATAAGGTTGATCCGGCAGACATGACTTCTTTCAAAAAACCAACTACGGAGCATGATCCAGTGTTGAAGTTTAAATTGTCTACTGACACTAAGATGGCTGATTTTGTTCCTGGTGATTCATCCAAGAAGTTCGGCATTAGCGCTAACTTGGATACCAAATAGGAAAGCGCGCTCATCGAGTTCATCCATGAGAACCGGGACATATTTGCATGGAAGCCTTCTGACATGCCAGGTGTACCAAGGGAAATCGCTGAGCACACACTTAATATAGATCCTAAGTTTAAACCGGTCAAGCAGTTTCTCCACTGCTTTAATGAAGAAAGGCGTATGGCTAGTAGTGCAGAGGTAGCTCGGCTGTTAGCCGCAGGGTTTATCGTGGAGGTCTTTCACCCGGAGTGGCTGGCTAATCCGGTGCTGGCTCTTAAGAAAAACGGCACTTGGCGTATGTGTGTGGACTACACAGACTTGAACAAGGCCTGTCCAGCAGATCCCTTTGCCCTCCCTCGTATTGATAAGATTACTGATGCTACGGCAGGGTGTGACCGTTTGTGTTTTCTGGGTGCTTACTCTGGTTATCATCAGATCAAAATGGCAGTTGAGGACCAGGAGAGGACAACTTTTATAACTCCCTTTGGAGCCTTCTTCCATGTCTCCATGCCCTTTTGTCTCAAGAGTGCTCAAGCAACTTATTAGCGTTGTGTTTAGAATTATCTTCATAAGCAGGTCGGGCGCAATGTTCATGCATATGTGGATGATATTATGGTGAAGTCCGGGAAGTAGGAAACATTGATAGATGACTTAAGAGAGAATTTTGACAACCTCCGGGTTTATAAGATGATGCTTAATCCGGACAAATGTGTTTTTGATGTTCCGGCAGGCAGGCCTTGGTTTTCTGGTGTCTAACAGGGGCATTGAGGCTCATCCGGAAAATATTTCAGCTATCACATCCCTGGCTAAACCGGCATGTATCAATGACGTTCAACGATTAACAGGCCGGATTGCGGCTTTGAACCGGTTTATTAGTCATCTTGGGGAGAAAGCTATACCTTTATATCAGATGTTAAAGAAAACAGATGACTTTGTCTGGAGCGACACGGCTGATAAAGCGTTTGAAGATTTGAAGAGACAGTTAGCTGAGCCGCCTGTCCTTGTGGCTCCGGTCGATAAAGAGCCTTTACTGCTATATGTGGCTGCTAATTCTCGGGCCGTTAGTGTGGCTATTGTAGTGGAGCGCAAGGAGGCTGGAAAGGAGTATCCGGTTCAATGGTCGGTTTATTTTATCAGTGAGGTGCTTATCGAATAAAAGTAGAGGTATCCACATTGGCAGAAGCTGGTGTATGGAGTTTTTATGGCAAGCCGGAAGCTCAAGCACTATTTTCAGGGTCATCGTATCACAGTGGTTAGTTCAGCCCCTTTGGGAGATATCATCCAAAACAGAGAGGCGACTGGCCGGATTGCCAAGTGGGCAATTGAGCTTGGACCTCACGGGCTCAAATATACACCTCACACAGCGATCAAATCTCAAGCACTCGTGGACTTCATCAACGATTGGACAGACTTGTAGGCACCAAAGGAAAAGCGAGACAACACTTATTGGACTATTCACTTTGATGGGTCTAGGCAATTGGAGGGCTCGGGGGCTGGAGTCATATTAACTTCCCCACGAGGTGACATGTTTTGTTATGTTCTCCGCTTAAACTTCCCTTGTACTAACAATGCAGTTGAGTACGAGGCCTTACTCCATGATCTGCGGATGGCCGGGTTAAGTGCTTCGGTGACTTGGACCTGGTGGCTCAGCAGGTATCTGGCACTTCGGATTCTATGGATCCACTCATGGCTGCATATCGACGGGAGGTAGACATAGTGGCTGGTCAATTCAAAGGTTATCAAGTTAACCATATTGACCGGCGAAAGAATAAAGCGGCGGACGCTTTAAGTCGTCTAGGCTCTCAACGTAAACCGGTGCCACCTAATGTCTTCCTCGACGTACTTCATAATCCGTCGCTCGAGCTACCCATAGAGGAGGAGTTGGCTATTCCTGACCCGGAGGCCCAGTTGGTGTCAGCTTTGCATGTTATACTGGATTGTATAGTCCCGTACCTGGCTGACATGAACTGGGGCGACTTATCGGAGGATGAAACCTTGGCCCGGCAGATAATCCGGCGGTCCAAGTCAATAACCATTATCAATGGGGAGTTACATCGTTACAGCGTGACAGGGGCGATTCAGCGTTGTGTATCTCCTCAAGAAGGTTGTGAGATTTTGCGTGAGATCCATGAGGGAGATTGTGGTCACCATGCTGGCTCAAAGTCCTTAGTGGCTAAGGCTTTTCGTCACGACTTCTACTGGTTGACGGCTCATGCTGACGCTGAGGATTTAGTAAAAAGGTGTGACGGTTGTCAGAAGTTTGCATGCCGCACTCATGTTCAGACTCAGGACTTGAGAATGATTCCAATCACTTGGCCGTTTGCAACCTGGGGCACTACTAAGAAAACGGTTTTTAACGACAACATATGTGGTCGTTAAACGTCGGATCGTGGTCGTTAAAGGTCATTAACGACCACAGTCTACTGGTCGTAGTAGGCTCCATCGTTAAAAGTACCACATACCTTTTGTGGTCGTTATTCTTGTAACGACGGGATGGTGTGTCGTCGTCAATGCCTGAGCCAATAACGACCATTTTTGTCATCGCTAATAATGTAAACATGGCGATGAAAGTGGCATTACCGGTCAGTCTCTTCACCACTTTGATATCCTTCAGAGCCACTTACATTAATTCGTATAAGTTTCCATTGAGCGACCACTTTATGAAAAATCCTAAATTTGAATATTAACATCCACATTAATATAGAAACAAAGTAATCTGAATTGAAAGGATCATGGCCTCTTTTATTAGTAAATTCCAAAATTTCGACATACAATTATTATATTAAAATATCATCTAAGAAATTTGAGTCAAAAGCACTCATATGACGAATGTACGTGCTCATATCTATTTGGAAAATTACAAAACTAGAAAATATAACATTTATTAATCTTCAAGCAAGGGACACCATCTTTCTTTGAATGGACATCATTCTTGGTCAGTGAATACAATGCCTCCTGATGCCTCTCGGTGGACCATCAGCCCTACAAAATGTTAAGTAGTTTATGAAAATTAGCCCTTGTAAATAAATTGGCACAAAGTATAATAATATATAAAATCAATGTATGAGAATAACTTACTTGATGATGCTGGCTTCCATGAGATCTATCACTCAGAGATGTACCAGACATAAGACGCTTAATTTATCACACTTCTTGTACCACAGAATTGAACTTTTTTCTTCCGGTACTTGTTTCACTTGCTTGGAAGCTTGGCGTTTATAAACCAATTCAGGCTTACTTAATGCTGGTCCTTGCAAATCTCTTGCTCTAATTCCACAACCAAAGCCTACACAATCACACCGCTTAGTTTAGTCACATTTCTGCATGACTTCATCATTTGAAAGACCTGGATTCAACTGAACCATAGTCTGAATTTGTGCCTGAAGTGCCAACAATAAGTTATTTGCATCAACTTATATCTGTAAGTAGGTATTATACACTTGCAATTCATCAGATAAGTTAATGCATTTAAATTAATTCTTACATATTTGGCGGAGGCCCTAGAATAAGCGAAGGTTGTACCCTTATTGTGAGTCTCAGAAAATTGTTTGTCTATTGGTAGTGGCTTGTTTTCCTTTGCTCCCTGTTCCAACAGAGGCAAGTAGCTATTATTAGTTGAGATAAAATGACAAGACAAGGCACAATGGGTTTATATTATTGGAAATGAAAAATAGCAAGTCTTAAATACATGTTCATAAAAACAGAATGTCATAAGTAAACAGTAAAAAAATTCAGATTATAATGTTGGATCCTATAACCAAACTTACCTTAATTGAGTAAAAAATATGTTTGAGAGTTGCGCTAGTAATATTGGATTACAGAGGATTCTATCCAATTGACTTAGTAAACTTTTGGAAAGAACGTGGAGATTTAGTGCAAGCATGATGCCATTTCCCAGTGCTCCTCTTGACAAAGTTGGCATTTCAGCTACAGCTTATTCAGTTCAAGAAACAGGAAAAATGCTGCATGAATGATATAAAACATACACTTGATGCGTGTAATTCACGGGAAGTGCTTAACTATGTAATACAAAAAATCTTATCAATTCTATTGAATAAAAACTGCACTTTATAGTGTTTTTGCATTGTTGATCCATCTGACTAAACTTAACTAGCTAGAATCTAGCACGTCAAGTTCCACTAGAATATATACGTAAAATACTCATGAGATGGTTAGATATATTATGTAGTTAGCATCCTATTTTTTAGATGAACAAAACGTATTGCACAGAAATAAAAAACAAAGAAAGAAAATGACGATCAAGCATATAGCCTTGTCAAATTTATTTGCATAATTCTGAACAATGGAAAAGTTGGAGCAGAACAAAGTAATCTACAAGAATTTATTGACACATGTAATGACCATACTCTGCATTTACTCTGGACTTCAAATTTTTCTCATAATGTGGGTGCCAGACTGCCAGCGTAGGAGACCAAGGCAAAGATGGTGGCTACTCCCCAGGATGACTTCTTAGGTTCAATCCGTATTTGAGGACTCAAGCACCTGGCAGGCATGGCAAGGCCTGTGGTGTAGCAATGTTGGGGCGAGCGGCACCTAAAAATGGTCGGTGGCTGGAAGCTCACTAGGCGGAGATGTATGATAAGGTGCCCCGTCGAAGCCGGCTGCATTAATGCCGCAATCCACTAGCGAGCCGCCGCGCTAGCAGGGGAAGGCTGCCGCCATGACAGGGTATGGCCGCCGACGCCAACACCAAGATGAGCAGCGCGCGGCCCACCCCACATGACCCGTCGTAGAGGATGCCACTGGGAACTGTAACCACGCCAAGCTCAGCCGGAATCCGCTGTTCCTCTCGACGTCGGGACGGAGATGGGAGATCAGAAGTGGGGGAGGCGGCGGCTGGAGGGCCGGGCGGCCGCTGATGGGAGAGATGCGTTGGGGAGAGATTTGTGGGCATATGTGGACTTTCCCCCTTTTCAGTATGGAATACTTATCTTCCTTCTTATTCGTCGTTTAAGTAGATAAGGATGTGGAATTGCCCTCTAAACATAACAAAACAACGACCACCATACCTAGCAAGGGTTCACGGGGCTAATTTGGAGGTGGGACTCAATCATTGTACCAATAACAACCAAGAGTTTTTAATAGTTGGTCGTTATTGACCTAATTTCTAGTAGTGGGGGCTCGATATGGTTGGAACCTTTAAGAGATCCAAGGACAAAAAGACCCACCTATTGGTGACGATTGACAAGTTTACCAAGTGGGTAGAGGCAGAGCCAGTCAGTAAGTGTGATGCAGCCATGGCAGTTCAATTCATTAAAAAGGTGATATTCCGGTTTGGTTTTCCACATAGCATTATAACTGATAATGGTCCTAATCCGTCCAAAGGAGATGTGGAGGAATTTTGTCAACGTGAGCACATCCGGCTTGATGTAGCATCAGTGGCTCACCCCCAGTCTAATGGTCAAGCAGAGAGGGCAAATCAAGAAATTTTGAGAGGTATTAAACCCCGGCTTATGGTTCCTTTAAAGTGGACGCCGGGATGTTGGGTGGAAGAGTTACTTTCCGTTTTATGGAGTATGAACACCACACCAAACAGATCTACGGGTTACACGCCTTTCTTCATGGTTTACGGAGCAGAGGCGGTTCTCCCTAGTGACATCAGTCATGACTCACCCCATGTGGCGGCTTACATTGAAGCTGAGAATGAGAAAGCACGTCAGGACTCACTGGACCTGTTAGATGAGGAGCGTGATTTAGCAGCAGCACGTTCGGCGATTTATCAACAAGATATCCGACATTATCACAGCCGCCGAGATAAGACCAGAACTTTTCAAGAAGGAGATCTGGTGCTCCGGCTCATCCAGGATTAGACTGATATGCACAAGTTATCCCCACCTTTGGAAGGACCTTTTGTGGTCAGAAAAAACCTACACAACGGGTCATACTACCTCATCTATATTCGAGAGCACAAAGACTCACGCAAATCGGAGGAGGAGACCCAGCGCTCATGGAATATAGCTCTTCTTTGGCCTTACTATACTTGAGCCACAGGCTCTTCTTATGTACATACTTATGACAATGTATATATTATATAATAAACCTAAGCCTTAGCTAAAGCGGGGTCTCTGTTCTTTTTTACATCATGTGTGGTTCCATGGGGGCTTCTACTTATAAAGCGGAGTTCTATTAACCCGGCCTACAAAGTCACACAGATATAAAGGACATCACTAGGGGGCTTGGTCGTATTCAAACCATCGCTACACCTCTTGATCGGCTTAAAGCCAAAAAGGGAAATCACTAGGGGGCTTGGTTGTATTTACACCATAGCTACACCTTTTGATAGGCTTAAAGCCTAAAGGAACTTATGTGGAACCAAAGGGAGTCTGTTGCATAAAGCACAACTCAAACATAGGTAACCACTGGGCATAGCTCAAATATTACTTGGGGGCTCCTTGGTTCTCAAAGAACAAAGAGCTTCCACCCTTGTATTAGGCTATCAAGCCAGGCTTGGAAGCCAGGTGTATGCACCTAAAACCCCGGGTTATCCTGCCTCTTTTAGTAATCCACTCCGTCAGGTAAACCTGGTATGACCCATCGAACGTTTGACAAGTCAATCTCATAGACCCTCAACTTGTCAAAGTTAAAACGGTGATTGGTTAAAGATTGAGGTCCATTTTAAAAGGCTTTGAAAAATGGTTTAACTCAGCGGCCTGGCAGCCCATGAAAAGCCTTGCATATCTCTTTTGGATTTACTGTTTTTTACATAAATCTTGATAAGGGATTTATGAATATTTTTTGATAAACCGGTGTTTATTACAACCCGGCATGGCTTTCAACGCTCAGTTTTCAGTACACGATCAGTTCTAAACCGGTAGTAAGTTGCTCCGGTCTGGTTTTGACTCAAGGTCACCAGCATTATTCGAACAAACTGGTGGTTATCATAACGCGGTATGGTTTTTCTATGAACTGCCAAGAGGAAAAGGAGTCATCAATACTCCATATTGGTGTTTTCACCCTCACTATACCAACAGTTGGTCAGCCAACGAAGGTATATCATAGGTATCATCTATTTTATATATCTGGTTATTACAATCTTGGTTCTCAATCCAAGTTATGTATGTTTTTTGGGGATCATGACCCGTCCAGCGGTGAACCACTAGGACACTTTCAAGTTTTTATATGCAGGAACAAAAGCCATAATGGACTATGCATATAATAGCTCCCACAGGCATGGCAAAGTTCTCAGTACCAAGCAAAACAAACATGCTCGATGGCATGACAGATAAAGTGTTCACGCTATCCTATTACAAGGTGCTTTAAACAAGCCCAAATTGAATAATTGTTTTCATAGGAGTGGCAGACTGCAACTGGAAAACCGGCTACAGTTTATGATTCCTCATCCGGACGTCTTGAAGATTCACGGTTATCTTGAGCGGTCACATTCTCCTCATCCCTACCCAGTCGTTGACCAGTCGATTCCTGTTAAGGCTTGAAAAACGGCTTCTTCATCAATAAGGTTGGAAGGGTCAATGTCAGGAGCGTAAGTCTGCTTACGGATTGGCCGAACAAGCTCTTCTACATTATGAATCAGTGTGGGCTGTCTTTTCCCTTCAGCATCATAAACTGGTTGAAAATGGGATAGATCTGTGTCATCTGCCAATTTGCTTGCTATAGGCCGCATCTCCTTTGTCAGCCTTCGGAGATCGTCATTATTGAAATCTAAACTGTCCTCCTTCACGCCAGGATAGCCTTTGATGATATCTGCCGGTTCCAAATCTAGAATCCACGCCTTGGCTCGAATTAGCGCGGTCAATGCTCCTGATCTTGCGGTTGATCTCTTCAATTCATCTAACCGGGCAGGCAGCATGGCTAGCTTTTCGAGGGTTTCTTTTATCAGCATTGGAGGAGGCTTGTTATAAGCTGCCATGCAAATCGCCCGCTGGGATCCAGAATATAGCTCTTCTATTAAAGTATAGGCCGCTTTAAGCTTCATCCACATGTCGGAGCCCAGATGCGTTAGACAAACTTCATGAGAGGGTACTCACGAAACACAGCAGAAGTCATATCATTAATTTGTCACTTTAAGCCGGTAAGTTCTTCAACCAACAGCTTCAGGGCTGCTTCTGCGTCTTCGGCCTTCTTTATTAAATCGGCCTTTTCGGTCTCCCAGTATGCACACTCTTTGTTAAAGGTTTCTTTCAGCTTCTCCATGGATGATAAGGCATTTTTCAGCTCTTCCTTGGCCTTGGAAGCATCTGCTTGCTGAGATTTAACATTCTCCTGCAGGTCAGCGGTTTGAGCATCCTTCTTACTCAGCTCGGACTACGAAGGCAAGATATATCGTCAATGGGCTATGAAGTACCAAGTGTATAACAAGTTATGCACTTTGTACTTGGGGGCTAATGTCTATTTGCTCTGTCATCAACATATTTTTTGCAAGTCTCAAGTACAATGCAAGCATTATCTTTGACACTTGGGGGCTAATGTACATCTATTCAAAGTTGAAGCATTGATTCAAGACCCGGTTTACCTTGGAAAGAAAAACCAGCCCTTGGGGGCTACACTGATGAAAACTACAGGAATACAATGATAAAGTACCGGTTTGTTTCCAAGGATCACCTGACATATGGAGGATAGGCATGCAAGGATTGAGATATTACAAAGTCCTGATTTATGATTGCCATAATAAACCGGCCCTTGGGGGCTACTTGAGTTCATATTTACCAATTGGATTTATGAAAGGAAAAGTGATGAAAATACCTCATAGCACTCCTTCATAAGATTTACCAGACCGGCTTCATAATCACGGTTTGAGTGCAGATGGTTTAGGAAACTAGAGTGGAGTTCTTGAGCACTAAGATGGGCATAGCTGGATAAATTAGTGCTCCATTTGCATTTCTCCCTAGCAGCACGCTCTTCCTTGGCACTATGTTTTGCCAAAATAATAGGATGGCCAGAAGAGGTGTTACCAATACCAGTAATGATAACCTTGCCTTCTTTGTCTCCAGCAGCCTTTTCTGGAGTTGATGGAGTGTCAGTAGTTCTCACTGGACTAGAAGGTTTGTCATCAGTCCGGATTGGATTGGCCGGTTCATCATCTGGCACAGAAGTATCAACATCTGATTTTTCATCAGTGTTATGATCTTGAGGGGGTGGTTCATCAAATGTGGCTTCTGTATTTGGACCCTCCGGTTCAACAGTTTGCTCCGGTTCAATAACCACCTGGTCTTCGGGTGGATTATTCACCCGAGCCTTTTTACTGGGCCTGGCTTTGGCTCTAAATAGAAAAAGATGCAAAGGTTAGCATAGCGTATAAAGTATGAAACATCAAAGGAAGGGGGTGAAGTACTTACCCAGCTACGGTTTTGAGAGGAGGGAGTTGGGTCGCTGTTGACTCGCCAGAGGATGAAGGAGGTGTCACCTGATAATTCGAATCGAACGGATTAAGACGTTGTCGGAAATAGCCTGCCTTGGGATAAGAAGTGTCAGAAGTGGGTGAGACCATAGATCGGCATTTTCGAACCGTGGTGTCCGGTAAACCGGTCGAAGTGACCTTTTGACCGCTATGCCGGGTTGTGCGGCGAGCCTCGTGCTGATGTTTCTTCCAAATAAATGTTGGATCCAAGTGAGCAAGAGGATGAGAAAAGCTTACTTTCCGTACCGCTTGACGGATTTTTTGTGTTGGCAGAGAGTCTGAACAGGAGGAAAGGATAATTACCTCTGCATGGTCAGCTTGGCTGCCCTCAATGTCCTCCTGATAAGTATCATTGTCAATAAGATGCATGAAAAGTGAACCAAGTGAATCAAGTTCTACCACAACTTCCGGTTCATCCGGGTCGTCATCCAGTTCCATACTGATGCATTCGGGTGCCTTCCACTTTGTGGTTTTCTTGACGGCTTTTGTTTTAGGATAGGAAGGCTATGCCACTTTCTCTTGAGGTTTCTTCTTCCAGAATGGATCATCACCCTGTTTAAAAATAAGCAAAAGGGTATTCAAAGATTGTCCAGTCTAAAGATATCAAGTAAAGTGGAAGAACAATACTTACAGTGGGCAGTTTGTTTTGCGTGTAAAAGGGGTTTAATCCGGTTTGACGACAGACAGCTTTCGATTTGCTCAAAATTTTCTTGACAGCCTCAGTGACTTCTTCATCTGTTAGCTGAATATTGATATGATGTTGGGAGTCTTCTACTTCACCAGTATACTCACACATTAAGCCGGAGCGGCGACTTAACCGCAAGATACTATAGGATATCCATCAACGGATGAAGTCTACACCCGTTAAACTGTTGGCCAAGAAAGGCTCTCAGCTTGGCAAGTTGAGGTGCGTACGGGGCCCGTTCCTGGGCACTTAGTCGTTGTGGAAGTGGATGAGTATTGGCAAGTCGGTGGGCACGGTAACCCGGCAGAGGGTTCTCATCTTCAGGGGAGGTGTCTCTACAATAGAACCAAGTTTGATTCCATTCATTAGGGTGACTGTGCAGCTTGGTATGAGGAAATTCAACCTCTTTTCTTTTCTGAATAGAGAATCCACCAAGTTCAGTATTGGGTCCATCTACAAACTAAGTGCGGCGGTTCAGATGGAAGAAATCTCGGAACAACTCAATAGTTGGCTCTTCTTGTAGGTACACTTCACAGAAAACTTGAAAGTTGCATATATTGGATACCAAGTTGGGTCCAATATCTTGAGGGTTGAGTTGAAAGCTGGCAAGCACATCCTGGAAAAACTTTGATCCAGGCGGTTTGAAACCACGGCCTATGTGATCAACAAACACCACTACCTCACCCTGCTTAGGGGTGGGAGGATTTTCCGGTGCAGGAACTTGCCACCGGATCTCACTCTTCTTTGGTAAAGTGCCGATCTTGACCATTCCATTCAGTTGCTCCTCTGTAACCCGAGAGGGAACCCAGTTGCAGGAATAAAACTGCTTGTCCATTGCAAGTGAAAAGATGGGAAGAAATGTCGGTTTACAATTCATTCATAGTGATGCATAAGGTGCAGCAGGACAATGGAATCCAAGTATGTGAAATTGGTAAACCGGAGGATGATACAATTATGAATGATAAGGCGATAAGTGAAAAAAAGAGATATACACATATTATTAAACCAAAGTATGATAACGGAGATAAAGGCATTGATGGTTTACAAGGGGACTAATGGTATGTGATAGATTGCTTTCTATAAAGGTAAACCGCCTATGTGATAAAGAAGGTACAGATCTAAGGCAAGAACAACTAAGTAAGGTAAAACAGGTTTCACGAGATCACAGTGAAATTTTGGATCTACCAAAGTCAGGAAAGGGAAAAATATTGAGACTTAAAATTTTGGTCCCGAAACAGTTCACAAAAGGTCCAGATCAAGTTACTTTGTATTTAAGGTTTGGATCAAATGGCTGAGATAAGGAGTTTTGTAGCTGCCATGCGGAACACATCAAGATCAAGCTCGGCTATTTATGAGTTGACGAAGAACACGAGGAAAGCAACATGAACCTGCATGAACCCTAACGGATCAACATAGGAAAGAGGAGAAGCTTACAGCGGTGGTTGAGGTCGCGGAGATGCACCGCGTCTTTCTGATGCAACCAAGTTGATGCAGCGGCCAATGGAGATGCAGAGGCGAAGCTCGACGACGGCGGCGACGCTCGGGTGCAGGGGCGTCACAAGGATGAAGAAGAAGTGAGGAGATGAGTGGGGGGAAAAGAAAATGACCCTTGGTTCTATTTATAAGGTAAAGGGACAGGTGACAAGCGCGAGAATCGAGGAGCCGGAATATTGGATACCTAACAGGAGCGGTCGCCTCGATTGTCGGAGGCTCATTAACTGAAAGGGAGATGTATCATTTTAAAATAACAAGGTGACATCATGGCGATTTATCATGATCCTAGAGTATGACGTCATGGCGGTTTACAAGATTAAGGTGAAGATGCAAAGAAGGAATTTTTCTAAATGTTGAAGATTGACATTAACAAATTCAAATCAATATGGGGCCTAATGCTGGGGATATTACTACTGGATGTAAACCGGCTCGGAATAACCGGATTAACTCTATGAAGATTAGAAACTCATGAAGACGTAAGGATGATGGCGCTTTACAAAGGCCCAAGGCCCAAAGGAGGGCTAAGGTCTATAGATGTAAACCGACTTTCTCATGTAACTTGCATTATAAGATAGGAAGGATAGAGACCGAGCAAGACAAGTTTATGATCCGGCCTCAGGACTATTTGAACTGGTGGGCATCAACCTGTGTATATAAAGGGACGACTCGACAGTGGTTTAGGGACAACACACAACAACTCGAGAGCCAGGCAAAGCGGATTCGCTCCCAGGTCATCGAAGCCCTAGCAATACCAACACAACTAGATGTAGGCTTTTACCTTCATTGACGGGGCCGAACTAGCATAAAAACCCTCGTGTCCCTTGTCCTGTTTAACCCCTTTAAGCTAACCCGTAGCGATGGCTCCACGACTAAGTCCTTTCACGAGGACATCTGCCGTGACAAAACCACAACATGTCTGAAATTAAAGATACTTTGCATACTATCATGGAGCGGCATCAACATGTCGTGGTACAAATTTTGTCCCATTTGGGGCAGGTTTGAGTATATGCTTCTCACAAACGGGAGCTTCTCATAACAAGCATCATGGTTTTCGGTAGGGAACGTCCCACCTTTGGGGGCGAAATGATATCCATTGCCTCTTATTGCTTTCAAGTTTTTTCTCGTGTGAACATAGTACAACAGGAGTGTTGTGTGCATTTTTGTGATTTTTCGGGGTTCGTTTGGACATTTTTTTATGCATTAAGTGAGTTTTCAATGCATTTATGTGCATAATTCAAATTTGAACTACATGCGCATGCTCTGGTGCATATAAATTGGTTGAAAAATCAAATCTTTGTCCTTGGGTGCATGCTTAGGTCCCATGCAATAAATGGGAATGAATTTCAAACACCCAAGCACCATTGATTGCCGGCCAAACATTGAGATGCCTGGTTTTTAAATTCTGGTAAATCCAAAACTCGTCTGAAATTCATGAAACTTAGCATGCTATCATGGAGTGGCATCAACATGCCGTGGTACAAATGTTTTTCCCATTTGGGGCAGGTTTGAGTATACACTTCTCCCAAACCGGAACTTCTCACAACAAGCATGATGGTTTTCGGTAGGGAAAGTCCCACCTTTGGGGACGAAACGATATCCATTGCCTCTTATTGCTTTCAACTTTTTTTCTTGTGTCAACATAGAACAACAGGAGTGTTGTGTGATTTTTTGTGATTTTCGGGGTTCGTTTGGACATTTTTATGCATTGAGTAAGTTTTCAATGCATTTATGTGTATAATTGAAATTTGAACAACATGCGCATGCTACAGTGCATATAAATTGGTTGAAAATCAAATATGTGTCCTTGGGTGCATGCTTAGGTCCCATGCAAGAAATGGAAATGAATTTCAAACAATAGGGCACCGTTGATTGCCGGCAAAACATTGAGATGCCTGGTTTTTAAATTCTAGTAATTCCAAAACACGTCGGAAATTCATGAAACTTGGCATGCTATCATGGAGCGGCATCAACATGACGTGGTACAAATTTTGTCCCATTTGGGGCCGGTTAGGGTATATGCTTCTCACAAACCGGCGCTTCTCACAACAAGCATGATGGTTTTCGGTAGGGAACGTCCCACCTTTGGGGACGAAACGATATCCATTGTCTCTTATTTCTTTCAAGTTTTTTTCTCGTGTCAAAAAAGAACAACGGGAGTGTTGTGTTAATTTTTGTCATTTTTCGGGGTTTGTTTGGACATTATTAACATTAACAGAGTTTTCAATGCATTTATGTGCATAGTTCAAATTTGAACTTCATGCGCATGCTCCAGTGCATATAAATTGGTTGAAAAATCAAATCTTTGTCCTTGGGGGCATACTTAGGTCCCATGCAAGAAATGGGAATGAATTTCAAACGCCATGGCACCGTTGATTGCCCACAAAACATTGAGATGTCTGGTTTTTAAATTTTAGTAAATCCAAAACTTGTCTGAAATTCATGAAACTTGGCATGCTATCATGGAGCGGCATCAACATACCATGGTACAAATTTTGTCCCACTTGGGGCACGTTTGGTTATATGCTTCTCACAAACCGAAGCTTCTCATAGCAACCATGATGGTTTTGGGGACGAAACGATATCCAGTGCCTCTTATTGCTTTCAAGTTGTTTTCCATGTCAGCATAGAATAATAGGAGTGTTGTGTGAATTTTTGTGTTTTTTCGGGGTTCGTTTGGACATTTTTATGCATAAACTGAGTTTCCAATGCATTTATGTGCATAATTCAAATTTGAACTACATGCGCATGCTCCAGTGCATATAAATTGCTTGAAAAATCAAATTTGTGTCCTTGGGTGCATGCTTAGGTCCCATGCAAGAAATGGGAATGAATTTCAAACACCAGGGCACCGTTAATTGCCGGCAAAACATTGAGATGTCTGGTTTTTAAATTCTAGTAAATCCAAAACTCGTCTGACATTCATGGAATTTGGCATGCTATCATGGAGGGGCATCAACATGTTGTGGTACAATTTTTGTCCATTTGGGGCAGGTTTTTCTCGCAAACCGGAGCTTCTCACAACATGCATGATGGTTTTCGGTAGGGAAAGTCCCACCTTTGGGGACGCAATGTTATCCATTGCCTATTATTGCTTTCAAGTTTTTTTCTCATGTCAACATAGAACAACATGAGTGTTGTGTGTATTTTTGTGATTTTTCGGGGTTCGTTTGGACATTTTTATGCATTAAGTAAGTTTTCAATGCATTTATGTGTATAATTAAAATTTGAACAACATGTGCATCCTCTAGTGCATATAAATTGGTTGAAAAATCAAATATGTGTCCTTGGGTGCATGCTTAGGTCCCATGCTAGAAATGGGAATGAATTTCAAACATCAGGGCACCGTTGATTGCCGGGAAAACATTGAGATGCCTGGTTTTTAAATTCTAGGAAATCCAAAACTCGTCTGAAATTCATGAAACTTGGCATGCTATCATGGAGCGGCATCAACATGTCATGGTACAAAATTTGTCCCATTTGGGGCAGGTTTGGGTATATGCTTCTCACAAACCGGAGCTTCTCACAACAAGCATGATGGTTTTCGGTAGGGAACGTCCCACCTTTGGGGACGAAACGATATCCATTGTTTCTTATATCTTTCATATTTTTTTCTCGGGTCAACATAGAACAACAGGAGTGTTGTGAGAATATTTTGTGATTTTTCAGCGTTCATTTGGACATTATTATGCATTAACAGAGTTTTCAATGCATTTATGTGCATAATTCAAATTTGAACTACATGCACATGCTCTAGTGCATATAAATTGGTTGAAAAATCAAATCTTTGTCCTTGGGGCATACTTAGGTCCCATGCAAGATGTAGGAATGAATTTCAAACACCATGGCACCGTTGATTGCCGGCAAAACATTGAGATGCCTGGTTTTTAAATTGTATTAAATCGAAAACTCGTCTGAAATTCATGAAACTTGGCATGCTGTCATGGAGCGGCATCAACAAGCCATGGTACAAATTTTGTCCCACTTGGGGCAGGTTTGGGTATATGCTTCTCACAAACCAGAGCTTCTCATAGCAAGCATGATGGTTTTGTAGGGAACGTCCCACCTTTGGGGATGAAACGATATCCATTGTCTCTTATTGCTTTCAAGTTTTTTTCCCATGTCAGCATAGAATAACAGGAGTGTTGTGTGAATTTTTGTGATTTTTCAGGGTTCGTTTGGACATTTTTATGCATAAACTGAGTTTCCAATGGATTTATGTGCATAATTCAAATTTGAACTACATGTGCATGCTCCAGTGCATATAAATTGGTTGAAAAAAAATCAAATATGTGTCCTTGGGTGCATGCTTAGGTCCCATGCAAGAAATGGGAATGAATTTCAAACACCAAGGCACCGTTGATTGCCGGCAAAACATTGAGATGCCTGGTTTTTAAATTCTAGTAAATCCATAACTCGTCTGAAATTCATGGAACTTGACATGCTATCATGGAGCGGCATCAACAAGCCGTGGTACAACTTTTGTCCCATTTGGGCCAGGTTTGGGTATATGCTTCTCCCAAACTGGAGCTTCTCATAACAAGCGTGATGTTTTTCGATAGGGAACGTCCCACCTTTGGGGATGAAACGATATCCATTCCATCTTATTGCTTTCAAGTTTCTTTCTCGTGTCAACATAGAACAACAGGAGTGTTGTGTGCATTTTTGTGATTTTTTGTGGTTTGTTTGGACATTTTTATCCATTGACTAAGTTTTCAATGCATTTATGTGCATAATTCAAATTTGAACTACATGCGCATGCTCCAGTGCATATAAATTGTTTGAAAAATCAAATCTTTGTCCTTGGGTGCATGCTTAGGTCCCATACAAGAAATGGGAATGAATTTCAAACACCAGGGCACCGTTGATTGCCGGCAAAACATTGAGATGCCTCGTTTTTAAATTCTAGTAAATCCAAAACTCGTCTGAAATTCATGAAACTTGCATGCTATCATGGAGCGGCATCAACATGTCGTGGTACAACTTTTGTCCCATTTGGGCCAGGTTTGGGTATATGCTTCTCCCAGGCTGGAGCTTCTCATAACAAGCATGATGGTTTTCAGTAGGGAACATCCCACCTTTGGGGACGAAACGATATCCATTGCCTCTTATTGCTTTCAAGTTTTTTTCTCGTGTCAACATAGAACAACAGGAGTGTTGTGTGATTTTTCGTGATTTTTTGGGGTTTGTTTGGACATTTTTATCCATTATTTGAGTTTTCAATGCATTTATGTGCATAATTTTAAAACTGAACTACATGCGCATGCTCCAGTGGATACAAATTGGTTGAAAAATCAAATATTTGTCCTTGGGTTCATGCTTAGGTCCCATGCAAGAAATGGAAATGAATTTTAAACACCATGGCACCGTTGATTGCCGGCAAAACATTAAGATGCCTGGTTTTTAAATTCTAGTAAATCCAAAACTCGTGTGAAATTCATGAAACTTGGCATGCTATCATGGAGCGGCATCAACATGCCATGGTACAACTTTTGTCCCATTTGGGCCAGGTTTGGGTATATGCTTCTCCCAAAACGGAGCTTCTCATAACAAGCATGATGGTTTTCAGTAGGGAACGTCCCACCTTTGGGGACGAAACGATATCCATTGCCTCTTATTGCTTTCAAGTTTTTTTCTCGTGTCAACATAGAACAACAGGAGTGTTGTGTGATTTTTTGGGGTTTGTTTGGACATTTTTATGCATTAAGTGAGTTTTCAATGCATTTATGTGCACAGTTCAAATTTGAAATACATGCGGATGCTCCAGTGCATATAAATTTTTTGAAAAAAATCAAATATGTGTCCTTGGGTGCATGCTTAAATCCCAGGCAAGAAATGGGAATGAATTTCAAACACCAGGGCACCGTTGTTTGCTGGCAAAACATTGAGATGTCTGGTTTTTAAATTCTAGTAAATCCAAAACTCGTATGAAATTCATGAAACTTGGCATGCTATCATGGAGCGGCATCAGCATGTCATGGTACAACTTTTGTCCCATTTGGGCCAGGTTTAGGTATATGTTTCTCACAAGCCGGAGCTTCTCACAACAAGGATGATGGTTTTCGGTAGGGAACGTCCCACCTTTGGGGACGAAACGATATCCATTGCCTCTTATCGCTTTCATGTTTTTTTTGCCGTGTCAAGATAGAACAACAGGAGTGTTGTGTGAATTTTTGTGATTTTTGGGGTTCGTTAGGACATTTTTATGTGTTAACTGAGTTTTCAATGCATTTATGTGCATAATTGAAATTTGACCTACATGTGCATGCTCCAGTGCATATAAATTGGTTGAAAAATCAAATCTTTGTCCCTGGGTGCATGCTTAGGTCCCATGCAAGAAATGGGAATGAATTTCAAACACCATGGCACCTTTGATTGCCGGCAAAACATTGAGATGCCTGGTTTTTAAATTCTAGTAAATCCAAAACCTGTCTAAAATTTATGAAACTTGGCATGCTATCATGGAGCGGCATCGACATGTCGTGGTACAAATTTTGCCCCATTTGGGGCTGGTTTGGGTATCTGCTTCTCATCATAAACATGATGGTTTTCAGTTGGGAACGTCCCACCTTTGGGGCCGAAACGATATCCATTGCCACTTATTGCTTTCAAGTTTTTATCTCGTGTCAACATAGAACAACAGGAGTGGAACGTCCCACCTTTGGGAACGAAACGATATCCATTGCCTCTTATTGCTTTCAAGTTTTTTTTCGTGTCAACATAGAACAACAGGAGTGTTGTGTGATTTTTTGTGATTTTTCGGGGTTCGTTTGGACATTTTTATGCATTAAGTAGGTTTTCAATGCATTTATGTGCATAATTAAAATTTGAACTGCATGCGCATGCTCCAGTGCATATAAATTGGTTGAAAAATCAAATATGTGTCCTTGGGTGCATGCTTAGGTCCCATGCAAGAAATGGGAATGAATTTCAAACACCAGTGCACTGTTGATTGCCGGCAAAACATTGAGATGCCTAGTTTTTAAATTCTAGGAAATCCAAAACTCGTCTGGAATTCATGAAACTTGGCATGCTATCATGGAAGGGCATCCGACATGTTGTGGTACAAATTTTGTCCCATTTGGCGAAGGTTTGGGTATATGCTTCTCCAAAACCGGAGCTTCTCACAACAAGCATGATGGTTTTCGGTAGGGAACGTCCCACCTTTGGGGACAAAACTCCATTGCCTCTTATTGCTTTCAAGTTTTTTTTCTCGTGTCAACATGGAACAACAGGAGTGTTGTTTGAACTTTTGTGATTTTTCGGGGTTCGTTTGGACATTTTTATGCAGCAAGTGAGTTTTCAATGCATTTATGTGCATAATTCAAATTTGAACTACATGCGCGTGCTCTAGTTCATATAAATTGGTTGAAAAATGAAATATGTGTCCTTGGGTGCATGCTTAGGTCCCATGCAAGAAATGGGAATGAATTTCAAACACTAGGGTACCATTGATTCCTGGCAAAACATTGAGATGCCTGATTTTTAAATTCTAGTAAATCCAAAACTCGTCTGAAATTCAGGAAACTTGGCATGCTATCATGGAAGGGCACCCGAAATGTTGTGGTTTTTTTCGTGTCCATTTTGAGAGAAGGCGCACTCGAATAATGACAGCCAACAAAGGCATCTATTATTTAATTAAAACGATAGGCCAACAACCCACCACGTACGTCCACATAGATTAAATTATCTTGATCCTTAATTTTATGTATTAACGGCTGAGATTGAAAGATGCAAGTGTTACATA
Source organism: Triticum aestivum (assembly GCF_018294505.1). NCBI lineage: Eukaryota > Viridiplantae > Streptophyta > Magnoliopsida > Poales > Poaceae > Triticum > Triticum aestivum. Next base: position 594,716,091 of record NC_057812.1, on the reverse strand, counting down.
AGAATATAATACATGTACAAAATAGTAGAACATGTCACATAGAAGTAGTCCACATAGGTTCCAAAGCACGCATCTATAACTAGCCTGTACAAAAAAACTTTCCATCGATGGGTCAATGGTAAGAAAAAAATATTAGTCAATCCTAAAAAAATAAGGAACCTAATATTAACCGTATAAGGACAACTACCTCACGTGAGGAAAGTTCCAGGAATGAATACAAACAAACAAAACAAGTTTGATTAGCACACGGTGTGGGCATCTGATTTCCAACTGGCCCGGCCACCACAAACCGAGACACCTAAACCCATATATAAATAAGTACACACGCCTGCACAAGTATCCACCAAACAATTATAAGCCAACGACCACGGCGACTTAAACATGCCACACGCAACTCAACGTCCAGACGAAAAGCCACGTCCAGCCGCTTCACTCGATGCCCCACAAAGTCACGTGTGAGCACGCTCGACGCCCGACGAAGTGACATCGGAAGAATTGACGCCAAAGCACTTCTGACCTGATTCATCAGATTTGGTAATTGTTATTTCACAAGCTTACTTTTTATGTGCAGAATCTTCATAAATACTATATCAATTGATAAATTGTTCCCTGTTAATTTTGAAGACATAAGAATATGGCATACAAGAAGTTGAGCGACTTAACTACAAGAGGACATAATTGGAATATTCAAGTGAAAGTAATGAGAATGTGGGATTCAGTGAATCCTACCACCGATGAGCTTATTAGCATAGATATGATACTGATGGATGAGCAGGTTTGTTTTCTAATATATTAAATTAGAATTTTTCTGTCATATGAAGCAAATTGCTAACCATATTTGATTCTTTTAACAGGGTGAAACAATCCATGCTACTATCTGGAAGAATCTTATAGACACTTTTAGATCAAAGATCAATGAAAAATCTATTTATGCATTCAGCAATTTTAAGGTCGTGGAATCCACAAAATATAGGCCAGTGAGCAATGAAATTAAAATATTTTTTGCATACAATACAAAGGTAAAGGAAATAAAAGGATCTTTGAAAGTTCTCCCAAATTATTGCTTCGAGTTTGCTACCATGGACACACTAGAAGAAAGGGCCGAAAAAGATACACAATGCTCAGGTATGCTTATAGTTGTAATTATGACTTCCCAATAATTGATATTTCTAATTTTTATATCACTAATATCCAAATATGCAGATGTCATTGGACTACTAACTCAAATGAATCCAGTGGAGACAAGAATAACAAAAAGGAACCCACAACCTTCATATATCCGTGAGATTGAAATCCTAATGCCAGAGTAAGTGCATATGCATATGCATGTCTCAAATTTAACTAAACTTCCCCCATGTGGTTAGCACTAACTTCTTAGATTAAATTCTTCAGGGGTGATAAAATCAGAATCACGCTGTGGAGAAAGTTTGCTTATTTTCTGACCGAGGATGTAATCGGCAGACAAATTGTCCTTATTATCGCATCAACATTGGTGCAGAGATTCAATGGTAAGTGGATAGATCTTACATGCTATTCTTATTATTTAGAATTCTAATTGATTGATTAAATAGGTTTGTGCCTAAAGTCAACGAGTGCCACAATATATATTGATCTAGATATACCGGAAACACAAGAACTTCTTGATAGGTATGAAACACCTCCAGTTTATTTTTTCACTCATAATTAGTGAATCGGGTTGATTCAAGATTTTATATTCTTATTTACTTCATACATGTGCAGGGACTCAACAGAAAAAACCTTACCAAGGATGATCAGTATAGATAAAAGTAATCAAGGAACACTAGAAGAATAGATGTTTTATAAGAGGATAACATTACAAGAACTTACTACAATGAGGCACAGAAACCAGTCAAACCAGGTAATGCATCAGAATTCTAATAAATGATACTATCAATCTTTGTGATATGAGATAAGACCTGCATGGACAATTCATTTAATATTAGTTACAATGGAACCACATTGTGCTTATTTATGCCTCTTAATCCCACGCACCACTCAAATGCTAACACTATTTTTTCTAGGATTTTGTATTCACAACAATAGCTACAGTAGATCATTTGCAAGAAAATATTCAATGGTGGTACATGTCATGTGACAAGTGCCACAAATTGGCTACCAAGGAAACCAAAAATTATTATTGCAAGAGTTGTGGTATATACCCAGAAAATGTCACACCTCGGTAAGCATATTATATTACTAAAATATGAACAAGAACTGTTATATTATATTTACTCCCTGTCGGTGTCAAAACCGGCGGATCTCGGGTAGGGGGTCCCAAACTGTGCGTCTAGGCCGGATGGTAACAGGAGGCAGGGAACACATTGTTTTACCCAGGTTCGGGCCCTCTCGATGGAGGTAATACCCTACTCCTGCTTGATTAATATTGATGATATGGGTAGTACAAGAGTGGATCTACCACGAGATCAAGGAGGCTAAACCCTAGAAGCTAGCCCATGGTATGATTGTTGTGTATGGAGTTGATTGCCTACGGACTACAACCCTCCGATTTATATAGACACTGGATAGGGTTAGGGTTACACAGAGTCGGTTACAATGGTAGGAGATCTTGAATATCTGCATCGCCAAGCTTGCCTTTGACGCCAAGGAAAGTCCCATCCGGACACGGGACGAAGTCTTCAATCTTGTATCTTCATAGTCCAGGAGTCCTGCTGAAGGTATAGTCCGGCTACCCGAACACCCCCTAATCCAGGACTCCCTCAGTAGCCCCCGAACCAGGCTTCAATGATGACGAGTCCGGCGCGCAGATTGTTCGGCATTGCAAGGCGGGTTCTTCTCCAAATCTTGTGTACCTATAGGAATAATGTCCGATTTTTGTAATGTAGTGCTCCTCGGCTTCCATGCCCAATAATGGCCGTCTTCCACATGTTAAAACAAATGCGAAAAGTCGGGGCATTTTTACATCCACACCCCTAGCCGTATAAACGAGCCGCCTATTTAATGGGATGGGGATTTAGGTCCAAACCACATCTTCTCCTCTCCGCGAGTTATCATCAGAGCGCTTCCAGCAAAGGTCCATTCCAACATGACCAGCCGTCGCAGCTCCTCCCCTCGCCCCTCTGGTTCAAAACCCGGGGACTGGGAGAGTTGCACCATCCCGCATAGCAAGTTAGCGTCACTTCAGGCCAAGGGATTCCTCCCTCAGGCATACATGGTCCCGGTCCGAGCCGGTCTCGCCACTTATAATGGCGGAAAACAAGCGGAGAGCACCCCCAATCCTTCTAAAGGAGAGCGGGTGTGCCTCGTCCCCTATCTAATAAGGGGACTGGGATTTCCAATTCACCCATTTCTCCGCGGGCTTCTGGAGTTCTACGGCCTCCAGCTGCACAATCTCACGCCCACCTCCGTATTGCACATTACGGGTTTCGTCGCCCTTTGTGAGCTATTTTTAGGAGTTGAGGCTCATTTCGCGCTGTGGAAGAGGATATTCTGCCTAGTGCCCCATTCTAAAAAGGGGTCTATATATCAAGTGGGCGGAGCCGAAGTATGGCGCATCGCCGGGACCGGATACCTATCCGGAACCCCAAAGAAGGCGTCCGAGGACTGGCCCTCGGAATGGTTTTACATAGATGACGTCCCGCTTCCGGACCCTATCCGGATCGGTCTCCCTGAGTTCAATAGTGCTCCATTGAAGAAACGCTTGAGCTGGCGTCCGCGGAGCTCTCAGAGAGAAAGTGACAGAGACGTCCTTTACCTGATGGGCCGGATAAGACTGTTGGCTCACTCCGGACTAACCATGATTGGAGTCATGGCCGCATGCATTATGCGGGGGGTGCAGCCGCTTCAATATAGAGGCCATCCCATGTGGGATTTCAACGGGGAGGATGACGCCACACGTCACGGTCGTAAGGGGCCGGACTCAGCCGCCGCCTTAGTAAAGATCCTATCCTCTTTGTATAAGGGAGAAAAGGAGGAATTCCTCCGCGTCAATCCGCAGGCCAGATTCAGTATGTACGATCCTCCAAGTTGGGTAAGTGAACAATTGCACTTGCCCATTTGTTTTATACTCCCATGGTTAGATAGGTAGTCTAACGACTTCAATGCAGGAACTGCGACAGGAGGTAAAGGACATAAGCAGCCGCCCTCCACAGCCCGAGGACCTAGAACGGTCCCTCAATCCGGACTCCAAAGAGGATCCGGACATATCGATGGAGCTTATCGACGGGGTATTCCATCAGCTAAGCAAGGACAATACCTTGGTAGCCATCATTGTTGATTACCCAGGGTTAATTCCAGCCTCCCAGGTGACAGAAACCGGAGTCTCATTCCCCTAAGAGAGATTGCACTCTCGCATATTCTGGTGTTTCTGATGACAACCGTGTTTTGCAGGGGAGTTTTCCGAGGCAGGAGGCCGAACCTGCGGCGGCTAGCCAACGAGGGGCCGCAGGGCCCCGTGGGGCAAAAGGGAATGAAGTCCGGATTGAGATGTCGGCGCAAAGGTATAGTGCACCCTCTGTTTCCCTGGAGTTATTCTATCAGGGCATATTAACGTTCGTGCTATCTTTAGAACGAAGAGATCTCGCCGGACTACATCCGGAGAGGTTGCCAATCGCGCTTCCACCAACCAGGCTCCAACGTCTGGCTAGGAAGCGGAGGCGAGCACAAGGCGCGCACCGGACGCTCCTCCGACAGAGGATGCGGACAGGCTGTCTGCCACAAATTCTGAAGTGGAGAGTGCCATGAACCACAGGCGTCGCCGGACAGTTCTACGCGACGCTTGTTTCTCCCAAGAGGCTTTAGATGCCTTTAATTCGGGAGATGCGTACCTTCATGCTGCTCAAAATGGTTTAGCCAGAGCCACGGAGTAGTATGTAAAAGACATACGGGTAAGAAAATTTTGGTCAAATATATATATACCAGTAGCCCCCGAGACTTGAAACAGTTAGAGCAACTGATTTAAGGATCATTTAATATGCAGGTTCTTATAGAGAAGAATATTGTACTGTCCCAGGAGCTGGAAAAGTGCAAGACTCAACTAGAAGCCGCAGCAGGGGAGTCCAAAGAGACCCCCTCACGTAAGATACACTTCGAAAGATTAGTATTGTGCGGTGTGGGTGTAAATCTGACAAATCATATTGCAGATGGCGCCGGACTCGATCCGGACAAACAACAACTCTTACACCAGCTAAAGGCCGGTGAGAGTATGTTGACAAGGGTGAGGCGAGAGAAGAATGATCTTCAGGATGCCAACACCAAGCTGGACATCGAACTTAAAGATGTTCGTGGCTAGCTGTCGGACTCCAGGAAGGAGAATCAGCGGCTTCGACTCGGCATTTTTAGTAAGTGCTTGAACGAACTTTGAAAAAAGAGTTCGGCGAGGAAGTCGACTAACAGAGTAATGTCTGTAGGTATGCTCATAGGTCGTCCTGTAGAGGAGATGCCCGGTTCTAGGGTGACCTTCTTCCCGAACTCATGCAACTGCACGAGCGAATTCGGCAGGCGATGCGAGGTGTTGCCCAAGCCTTATGGCCTGCCCACTCCATGCCCGAGGGCCTTGGAGAGCTTGCGGAGAAGCTGAAGGGAGCTCGGCGGCGCTTCCGGATGTGGAAGATATCGGCCTGCCGACAAGGCGCTAGGGAAGCCTGGGCCATGGTGAAGACACGTTTTACGAAGTCTGACCCAAACCACATGGCCGAGGTCGGACCAGTGGGGCCTGACGGGAAGGAGATCCCTGTGAGCTTAGTATACGACCAAGTAGAGTTGGCCGCGAAGTATTCCCAGCAGGACTGTAAATTAGACAGCCTGTTAGATGGTATAGAAGAGGAATACAATCAGTCAGAATGACTATGTAATTTTGAATTGACATGTGTAATGCCTTCTAGCCGGATTGTAGATCGTTTGTCGTTGCCGACCTTTTCGCTTCAACCTCGGGACCTGACGGTCCAGAGTGTGTCCGAATACCATAACGGTTATATAAGAACCGTGGTATGCGTGGAGACCGGGCGTAGGGGTCATTAGTGCTTTATCAGACAAGTGCCCAATTAGTTATGTTATATTACATGGTTAGTAAGAAACATCTTCCAGAGAGAATAGTTCCATTAGGGGTTCCTTTCGCTGGGAGGCATGCCCTAAAGTGCATGTCCGGACTGCGTAAAAACACGCAGAAAAAAGCATCTGGGGGCGCATAAAATGAGTAAAAAGATCATCTTTTATCTCACTGACCGAATATTGCCTTAAGAACGCTAGCTTTCGGCTTCACCCAGTCTGAGGTACACATCTGGCTGACCCGGCAGTAACAATTGCAAAGGTGCTCCCTTTACCGCCTAGCCGAACAATCGGGAACGTAGGGGTAAGCACAGGAGCCAGGCAACCTAGCTTGGCCAAAACTTATGTCATATCAATGCATATAATGGTGAAGAAAAAGGTACATGCGGAAGTTTGACGCATGTGTTGGGCATGAAGCCCGTATAAATAAGCTTCTATTAAAGAAGCCCCTAGGTTTAATGAGCGCGAGTGGCGCGTCACTAGATAAGCCTTTAAGGGCTATAAAAGGAAAGAGGGGAAGGAGAGAAATGCAAGACAGAAAAATGCAAAAAATGGATAGAGGAAGGAGACGAACACAGAGTCCGGCGCTAGGCATAGAATTTTTAGAGACGGGTGGCGTTCCATGGGTTCGGCTCGAGTCGGTTATCTGACGCATCTCGCAGGCGGTACGCCCCGCCAGTCAGGACTTGGTCGATTATGAATGGACCTTCCCACTTGGGCTTGAGTTTGTCCTTTTTCTTATCCGGCAGGCGTAGAACTAGTTCGCCAACATTGTAATTTTTGGTCCGTACTTCTCTACTTTGATATCTTCGGGCCTGCTGTTGATAAAATGCGGAACGGGCTTTTGCCACGTCACGCTCCTCCTCCAGGGCGTCCAAGTTGTCCTGCCGATTGAGCTCAGCTTCTCTTTCTTCGTACATGCGCACTCTAGGTGAGTCATGGATTATGTCATAGGGCAGAACTGCCTCTGCGCCGTACACCATAAAAAATGGTGTGTATCCGGTGGTGCGATTTTGCGTGGTCCACAGCCCCCATAGCACGGAGTCGAGCTCCTCTACCCAGTGCGTGTTAGATTCCTTCAGGGACCGCACCAGTCTGGGTTTAATGCCGCTCATGATAAGACCATTTGCACGTTCGACCTGGCCGTTGGTTTGTGGGTGATAGATGGAAGCATAATCGAGCTTGATGCCCATGTTTTTGCACCAGAGTTTTACCTCGTCGGCGGTAAAGTTCGTACCGTTATCGGTTATGATGCTATGGGGGATGCCATAACGGTGTACAACCCCGGATATGAAGTCTATCACAGGTCCGGATTCGGCCGTTTTAACAGGCTTGGCCTCTATCCATTTGGTGAATTTATCCACCATGACCTTTAAGGGGTCCAACCATGTCAAGGCCCCAGACTGCAAAAGGCCAGGTGATGGGTATAGTTTGGAGTGTGGTGGGTGGCATATGGCTTTGGTTGGCAAAAAGTTGGCAACCAGCGCATCGTTGGACTAAGTCCTGAGCGTCTGCCCGGGCTGTCGGCCAATAAAAACCTGTACGGAAAGCCTTGCTAACAAGGGACCGAGCAGTGGCATGGTGACCACCGAGTCCGGCATGAATTTCAGCCAGAAGGTTCCGCCCTTCCTCTTCGGAGATGCACCTTTGAAGGACTCCGGTAGTGCTTTTCTTATAAAGCTCTCCCTCATGGACTCTATAGGCTTTAGATCGCCACACTATGCAGCGGGCCTCGTTTTGGTCCTCTGGGAGTTCCTGCCTAGTGAGGTAGGCTAGGAATGGTTCTGTCCACGGGGCGATGACCGCCATTATTACATGGGCTAAAGGTGTAATTTCATTGGTAGAGCCTCCAATTGTGTCAGATTGTTCGGTGTCGAGTGGGTGGCTGGGTCCGGGCTGTTATTTACGGGTTCCCCCTCCCATGTTAGGGATGGCTTGAACAATCTTTCCAAAAAGATGTTGGGGGGGACTGCATCGCGTTTTGCTCCGATGTGTGCCAGGACGTCCACTGCTTGATTGTTTTCTTGGGCTATATGGTGAAACTCCAGCCCTTCGAACCGAGCTGACATTTTTAGGACGGCGTTGCGGTAAGCTACCATTTTTGGGTCCTTGGCATCGAAGTCTCCATTTATTTGGGATATCGCGAGGTTTGAATCCCCGCGTACCTCTAGGCGCTGGATACCCATGGATACTGCTATCCGGAGACCATGTAGGAGGGCCTCATATTCGGCTGCATTGTTGGAATCCATGTACATGATCTGGAGCACATATTGGACTGCGTCTCCTGTGGGGGACGTCAGGGACGACGCCAGCCCCCAGTCCGGCCAACATTTTGGAGCTGTCGAAATGCATAATCCAATTTGAATATGTGCCGTACTCATTAGGGAGCTCGGCCTCCGTCCAATCTGCGACGAAGTCGGCCAAAACTTGTGATTTAATAGCTCGCCGTGGCTTATAGGTTATATCAAGTGGGAGAAGCTCGATGGCTCATTTTGCAATCCGGCCCGTTGCGTCGCGGTTGTTGATAATATCGTTGAGTGGTACTTCCGAGGCTACTGTTATGGAACACTCTTGAAAGTAGTGTCATAGCTTCCGGGATGCCATGAATACCGCGTATGCAATCTTTTGATAATGCGGGTACCGTGATTTGCATGGAGTGAGGACAGTGGATACGTAGTAGACCGGCCTTTGAAGGGGGAATTTGTGTCCGTCTGTTTCCCGCTCGACAACGAGCACTGCGCTGACAACTTGATGTGTTGCTGCAATGTACAATAACATTGGTTCGCCGGTGTTCGGCGCGGCCAGGACTGGGTTTGTTGCCAATATGGCTTTTATTTCATCAAGTCCGGCCATGGCGGCCTCCGTCCACTCGAAGTGTTCGGTACGCCGAAGGAGGCGATAGAGGGGTAGTGCCTTTTCTCCCAAGCGGGAGATGAAGCGGCTTAGAGCCGCCACACACCCAGTTAATTTTTGTATTTGTTTAAGGTCCTTTGGGACATCCAATTGTGACAAAGCTCGGATCTTGGCTGGGTTTGCTTCAATTCCTCTATCGGATACAATGAAGCCCAAGAGCTTTCCGGCTGGAACGCCGAAGATGCATTTTTCTGGGTTGAGCTTGATGTCATATTGTCGGAGGTTATCGAATGTAAGCCTCATGTCGTCTATTAGAGATTCGACATGTCTTGATTTGACGACCACATCATCCACATACGCCTCCACTATTTTGCCGATCTGGTTTGCCAGACATGTCTGGATCATGCGCTGATATGTTGCGCCGGCGTTTTTCAACCCGAAGGGCATTGTGTTGAAGCAGAATGGGTTGTATGGTGTGATGAATGCTGTTGCAGCTTGGTCTGATTCTGCCATCTTCATTTGATGGTAACCGGAGTATGCGTCGAGGAAACACAATGAGTCATGTCCTGCAGTGGCATCGATAATTTGATCGATACGGGGGAGGGGGGAAGGGATCCTTCGGGCAAGCTTTGCTAAGGTCTTTAAAATCGACGCACAGGCGCCAGGATTTGTCCTTCTTTGGTACCATCACCAAGTTTGCTAGCCAGTCCGGATGTTTTATGTCTCTAATGAATCCGACCTCCAATAGCTTGGCTAGCTCCTCTCCCATAGCCTGTCTCTTGGGTTCGGAAAAACGCCGAAGGGCTTGTTTGACAGGTTTGAATCCTTTTAGGATATTTAAGCTGTGTTCAGCTAGCTTGCATGGGATCCCTGGCATGTCTGAAGGGTGCCAGGAGAAAATGTCTGAGTTCTCTCATAGGAACTCTGGCAGTGCGGCGTCTACGTCAGGGTTCAGTCGTGCCTCGATGGAAGCTGTTTTATTAGGGTCCGTTGGATGGACCTGGAATTTGACTATTTCGTCAGCTGGCTTGAAGGATGTGGATTTGGATCTCTTATCGAGTATCACATCATCCCTGTTAACCATGGAGCGCAGCGCAGTCAGTTCCTCGGCCGCTAGGGCTTCGGATAGTGCCTCAAGGACTAATGTGGCCGTCTTGTTTTCGGCGCGGAGTGCAACGTCCGGATCACTAGGTAGAGTGATAATTCCGTTCGGCCCGGGCATCTTAAGCTTCATGTACCCGTAATGGAGTAGTGCTTGGAAGATTGTGAATGCTTCCTGTCCCAGCAAAGCCTGATGTCCGCTCTTAAACGGGGCCACTTGAAACGTGACTTCTTCGGACCTGTAATTATCCGGCGTGCCGAACACCACATCTAGTGTGATTTTTCCTGTGCAGCGCGCTTCCCGACTGGGGATTATTCCTCTGAAGGTTGTGCTGCTTCGCTCAACGCGGCTCCAGTCTATTTCCATTTTTTGAAGGGTTTCCTCATAAATGAGGTTCAGTCCACTGCCTCCATCCATGAGCACCTTGGTGAGGCGAAAGCCGTCCACTATGGGACTGAGGACCAATGCGGCTGGTGCTCGGGCTATTCGGAATCTAGGTTCATCACTTGCGTTGAAGGTAATGGCAGTGTCGCTCCATGGATTTATTATTGCAACTTGATAGACTTCGGCAAGGCTGCGGAGTGTTCTTTTTCGCATATTGTTTGATGCGAAAGTCTCGAACACTGTGAGAACGGTACTGGTGTCCTCGGGCTGGCTTTCTGTGGCCTCCAGGGTTAAGAGGTCCTCGCCAATTTTGGCCACCTGCCGGAGTATCCAACATGCTCTAAGGCTGTGAGTTGGCGTGGCATCCTCTGTACTGTGAATTCTAGAGGGTCTGTCGAGCCACCTTTCCAGTATGGTTCCATGCCCTGTAGAGGGTTTTGGCTTTTTGGTGTTTGTCCTGGGTGCCCTATGATGATGCACCCTCTTAGTTCGGACAGGATTACTATTCAAGGCCGGATTATCCAAAAAATTTATTTCGGTTTTCCAGGCGCTTTCCATCGCACAGTATTTTTGTACTATGGACGCCAAGTCAGCGAAGCGTGTAATATCACGACGACTTACGGCATTAAGGATTCCCTCGTCCGTGCAATTACTACAGAAAATTGAGATTGCGTCTTCCTCGCGGCAATCCTTTATCATGTTCATAACCAGGAGGAATCTGGCCCAGTAATGATGTACTGTTTCCTCTGGCCTCTGCCTGATTTGGGGGAGATCGCTTATGTTCGGGTGGACGGGTGTCGTTGAATCTGAAACCTCACCCGATCCAAGATTCGGAGGCCGAAGTGTTTCCGAACTCTGAAGTTCGGATTCTTGGATGTTGTCCAACGAATCTAGCCTGTTGCCTGATCCTAAGCTCAGGTCTTGAGTTACATCCTCCCCTCCGCGGGTATTCAACTTGGAGGGGTCGGGAATTCGGACGTAGCTAGTCCTTAAAATAGATGAAGGGTCACCACACTTCGCCTCTACCATGGCAGCGTGGTGTGTGACTTGGGGAGAGTTAATTTCTCTTAGATCAGGTTTAAGCCCAACCTGGTCGTAATCCGTCGCGACCCCCAGGGCGGCGATGCGATCCAAGAGCTTGTTTATGGAAGAGAGCTCCATTGGATCTAGCTGCTCGATGAGCTCCGAGCTGACGTGTAGGTTGCTTTTGATGACCCGAGAGGTCACCGTCAGTGCAACAGCTGAACAGGCGGTCATGAGGAAACCACCTAGCCGGAGGGTCTGGCTAACAGCCAAGGCTCCCTTAGCAACGGCGCCGTCTTTAAAGACGGGAAGAGGCATCCTTCCTAATTGTGACGGCACAGAGGAACTCTCAATGAAAGCACCAATGTCGGTGTCAAAACCGGCGGATCTCGGGTAGGGGGTCCCGAACTGTGCGTCTAGGCCGGATGGTAACAGGAGGCAGGGAACACTTTGTTTTACCCAGGTTCGGGCCCTCTCGATGGAGGTAATACCCTACTCCTGCTTGATTAATATTGATGATATGGGTAGTACAAGAGTAGATCTACCACGAGATCAAGGAGGCTAAACCCTAGAAGCTAGCCCATGGTATGATTGTTGTGTATGGAGTTGATTGCCTACGGACTACAACCCTCCGGTTTATATAGACACCGGATGGGGTTAGGGTCTCACAGAGTCGGTTACAATGGTAGGAGATCATGAATATCCGCATCGCCAAGCTTGCCTTCCACGCCAAGGAAAGTCCCATCCGGACACGGGACGATGTCTTCAATCTTGTATCTTCATAGTCTAGGAGTCCGGCTGAAGGTATAGTCCGGCTACTCAAACACCCCCTAATCCAGGACTCCCTCACTCCCTACTAACATGAATTGTATGTTAGGTATCGTGTTCGACTCCAAATTAGTGACCATACATCTACTACAAGTTGCACTTTATTTGATGAGGAGGCTGCAAGATTGCTTAATACATCTGCATCTAAGTTGGTGGACACACAAGACGGGAAATCAGAAGAAGTGCCAAAGATTATTCAACAATTATGTGGAAGAAGACTTATATTTAGATTCAAGCTCAATGATAACAATCTCACATTTGGCACACAAAACTATGCAGTAAAAAGGACATTTATGCCCGATGATAGGCTTGAGATGCTCTATTTGGACAATAAAGCCGAGGAGGTAAAGCTACATTAACTTTTTACCATCTTGAAACTTCCTTAACTAATCCATCTTATATATGCTTCGCAGGAATTGATGGATGATGAGGTGGACATCGTGTTAATGAAGAAGCAAAACATGCCAGATACAAAGGTGATTGATTTTTTTAACTATATACACACACTTTAGATTTGAGAGGTGTGTCTAATTTTCAAAATGTATATGTTTGCAGTCATAGAATAATAAAGTTTCATCTGGCAAACTTTCATGTGAACAGGTGCCTGTGAAAGAGGAGCCACATGACAGCACTAGGACTACATTTAACAAAGATAAGCGTCAAGACAAAATATCATCGTCATCACGTGAGCTCCGCAGTGGCACTAAAAGGAGACTGTGATCTGTTGTAATATCAGACGAGTCAGAGGATGAATGCATTGAGACGAATATGCCTCAACAAAAGGGAAAAGGTGTTTGCGGGAACAAGAAACATGTTAAAGCAGAAGCCAAAAATACAATGGTTGAAAATGAAGATGAAGTACCGAAATAGAAGGCCTGGAGAAAAAGGATGTTATCAAGATAATTAGTGGATCAGTAGCTTATGAAATAAATAGTGCGACTGTCTAGTTTTGAAAAAAATAGCTGCCACTTTAATATCTCAAATGTTTGTATAATTCAAACTGCGTGCGTTCGGCTAACCATTCACGTGATGCCACGTGTCTTGGTTTTAATGGATATAGGAGGTGCCGTGTCGACAGCTGCTTGACTGAACGGGAGGCGTGGAGCACAGTCCAGTGCGTAGGCTCACCGGGAAGCGTACAAGCTATTCAATGCAGGATCTGTGCATCTCTTCAACACAAATAGTTCAGATTACGATATGCAAATTAAAGCTAGACTTCGGTGCTAAGCCAAGAAACACTGCGATTTGTCAAAATATGCAGCTAAAAATCAATATCACCATCGATTTTTTGCAACTAAAATTCTGTAATTAAGCATAGATGTCATTCATACTAGAGATTAAGTAGTCGTTCTTGTCGGGAAGCCAGACAGCCAACCGCCTCGCTTCCACTGGTCTATATTAATGGTGCTGCTGAGCGGCCGGACCCCCATCCTCGCCACACACACAATTCCTCTCTCTCCGCCTGCATCCTCGACGCCGCTCTGAGTCCTCAAAGTCGTAAGTGTGCGAGGATGCCGCCGAAGGGCCCCATCGGAGGGAGTGGCGACGCCGGGGTTGCTGAAGCACCGGAGCATGGCGTGAATATGGAGACAGAGGTTCCCGTCCCCGCCAACGAGGTGGAGAACAAGGCTGCCAACAAGCAGAGGCGGGTCGAGAAAGAACCGCAAGCGACTCCAGCAGGCCCAGACTTCATCAACAACCTCCCTGATGATATCTTGATAGTCATCATATCCCTCCTCCCAATCAGAAATCGGGCGAGGACAGCCGTCGTTTCCCGGCGGTGGCGCACCCTATGGCTCAGTACCCCTGTCGACCTCCTCCACGCCCACAAGCTGTGCCATGGCTATCGCCAAAGCTTGGATGCGTTCTCCTAGATCCTCTGCAGTAACCATGGCCCTATCAAAGGCCTTATCACGGGCAAGTTCCATTCCAGTGGCAAGGAGTGAGCCAAGATTGATGAGTGGTTCCAATCCCACGCCATAGATCACCTCTAGAAGCTAAGTTATAATGATGGCATATGAGCTTGCTGCCAACGTCTGCGCTCTGCTTCACGCCCACGCTGCGCCTCGCCAAGTTCATGAACTGCCATCCCCCCATAATGACGTGCCCGCTCTTTTTCTACCACGACTATAGCACCTCGAGCTCATTGTCGTCCGCATCCCAAAGGATGACATGGAGTGTCTGCTCCGTGGTTGTACTGCCCTCGAGTTCCTTCGTCTTCAGGCGATGAATTGGTCGAGTACCTTGCACATCACCTCCAGGACTCTCTGCATTATTTATGTGTGTTGCTGGTGCTGCAACGAGAGATCACAAAAGGTGGACCACAATATGGTCATCTAGGACACACATTCACTTGAGAGATTACTTGTAGTTTATCAACAAGCTCCAACAAGAATCAATGTCATTCCTGTGCCGAAATTGAAAGTGGTGGGCTACTCGTCTGTCAAATAATACAACTTTCAGGTACAATAGTCACCTTATATACCTCTCCTTCTTGATATCAATGTAATAACTAGTTTTGAAGATGTATGTTCATATGTCATCCCGCGAAGCTTCACCCAGACTCTGGGCACAGTGAAGGTCTTCGCACTAGAATCTGTCGTCCCCAACCTGGACCACGTTTTCAGTTGCCTCAGATGCTTTCCGTGCCTGAAGAAGCTATATATCAAGGTGATGTTCCTTTCCTGTTAAATGTTAACCATAAGCGAGTTCAATTTTTTGCACCTTTTCCCAAGTTAACAATCACTGGTGCGCGTGGTCCTAAACAAACGGTTTTTTACCACTTTCCGCGACGGCATTTGGAACCGTCGCCAAGTGAGTGTGTGCGATAGAGTGTGCTTCCCACACGACCCAGATATCGTCGGGGATAGGCCCTCATGGGACCCAGGCTGGGGATGTGTGCGATCGGGCGAGGCATTGAAACCCAATCATTTCCGCAGGTATGTACATCCCCGCGGTGAATCCCAGAAATCATTTCCGTAGGTATGTACATCCCACACTGTAATTCGACAAAATCATTTCCGTAGGTATGTACATCCCACACGTTGAATCCCAGTAAAGCATTTCCGTTCGTATGTATATCACACACAGTCAATCCAAGGAATATGTTTCCATTCTTATGTACATCCCACACAGTCAATCCAGGGAAAACATTTCTGTTCGGACATAAATCCCACACAGTTTTATGTGTAGGATCGTGTGTGAAAGGTGTAACTATCATACACGGTCTTCCTTGGTTAACTGTTTGCTTTTATCAACTATATCACACATGATATGATGAAGAAAACTGTGTGGCATTGGGCTATCCATCGCAACTGCTTTTACTGCTAGAACCATTTGCAAAGGTCCATGACACATTTAGCAGGTTTATTAGTTTACAATTAATAATTCCAGTATTATCCAAATTCATATTTCATATCAAACAACTATCTGCCAATTTCATATCAGGCACATAAATATATTATAACATCACCGTACAGTAGCTACATGAAAACAACACAGTCCAAAATATAGCTAGTTCAACTTCATAAGAACAATATATTCATTTCCCTAATCAAGATCATCCAGGCTCGTCTTATCCACCTCTGCTTTCAGTTCAGTAAGAACCCGTTTTGCATGGGCCAACCGGGAAAGTGCCTCCTCCTTCGCCAACACCATCTTAGCAAAGTCTTTTAAAAAAAATTGAGCTCATTCTCCACATTCAACTTTTTATCCCGCATCTTGAAATATGCTTCAGTGTTGACAAGACTTTCTATAAGCCTAGCCGTGTTCACTTGCTCATACATGCTCCAGAGCTTCGTTAGGCACATCTTCAAAGACTGTGGCCACTCTTGATCAACCCACTCCAAGTAAGAACACTTCCGTTCATCCTATAATATTTAAAACTAGATCAGTAACAATTGAAGGGGAAATGGGTTTATAGCAACATAGAAAATCACGAATGCTTATTTTGAAAAACTGAAGAAACATGTTAATTATGACATATCTTCTCAAAAAGATCAATGTGCAAATGAAATAATTGGTACTGAGACAACAACCAAATTCTGGAACATCAGAAGCTATAATTAACTACAACGATGCTACAAGTTCTTACTCATGTACAATAAATAAAAAATTGAACATTTTATGAGGAAGGTAAATATAACTGCAACAACATAGCGACAGTGTTTGGATGACAGCAAATTGGTACTAACAGGTGTGTACATGCACTAATTTAGTAACATAGAACTAATAGAACTAAGGCCGTCCACTATGTATACCAAAAATGGTGTAAAGACAACTGTTTCTACATCTCGCACCGGTGCCCTGAACTAGCGAGCCGATGCAGCGGAAAAAATTAGGGACCCGGACTGCGGAGCACGTAGTTGCTCCGATGCCCAGTTCCTTCATGCCATAAATATTTAGTATTTTACTGCTTGGCTGCTCGGATGTGTGGACCAAAGTTGGCTACACAAACTGCTAAAGCGGTGCCAAATAATTTTCTAATGGCACCGATGATGAGATGGCAACAATTTAAGATACTAGGTACAAACTGTGAACTGTCTTAGGATGCGTTTGGTTGAAGGTGTGGTATGAATGGGTTGGGACCATGACAGTGTTTGAATCACATCTAACAAATGATTTGTAACAACGGAAGATGGTCTAACCTTCTCTGCACATGCCAGAAACTTCCTCCCAGTGTCCACAGAATCAAACGCAAGTAGCTTCACGCATGGAGAATGATGGTGACAACGAGTAGATAGATCTTCATCCACCCCACTCCATTCATTGCTACTGATGGTCTTAGGGAGCTACAAGAGGAAGAAACGACTCAAATCGACCTCCGGGTAAAAATCCTTCATTCCAAGTCATAGCCCGAGAGAGAGAAGAGAGGCATATCTGGGTGGTGAAGGAGTAGTCGCTGGAGGAGGAACCGCTGGAGATGTCTTTGAAGAAGACCATGGCAACCCCGGCGGTAGGATGCGAGACGGCGAAAGCGAGGAAGCGGCTATATCTTAGCAAGCAAGCAAGGAAGGAAGGAAGGAGGAAACAGGGGAAATGTGACTTGTGGTCAGGGACAAAAGGAGGTGGGAAAGGGGGGCGGGGGTAGATAGTTTGGCGGTAGGCCAAAATTTTGGAAATGTGGAGGGAAACTTTGCGGGCGGTGCCGCCGGACCATTCACTTTGAACGATTGTGTGTATCGCAAACGATTCTTCTGCTTTACGTGCATGGGATGAGTTTGATAATTCAAATTTTGGTCTCAAGGCATGGGAACATTCACTTTGAATGCGCAGGGTGCCGCCGGACCATTCACTTTGAATGATTGTGTGCATCGCAAACGATTATTCTGCTTTACGCGCATGTGATTAGTTTGATAATTCAAATTTTGGTGGAAATTTCCCCGGGTATGTCATTGCATAATTTAACATCGCTTGCTAATTTGGGCACACAAAAGAGCGTACAGCAGACATACCACACTTACTGAATCGAGCAGTTTCAGTAATTACACAAAGCCAGTTGACCTAAATATTGCTCTAACAAAAGACCAGCATTAAAAACAAAGCCTAAGTATGCATAATTAAAAATCCGCCGCCACGCCAGCCTATGCATCGCCAGTGTGAGATGAGACGTCGATGACTTGTCCTAGCAACAGGTCGCCGTTGGTGGACTTCGTGTCCCCCTGCTGAAGTCGACCGCGTCCTCGTCCTTGTCCTCGTCCTTGTCCTCGGTGCCGCCCTCAAGGTTGTAGTACTCTTAGTATTGGTTGCGCCAGAGCTCGCGTTGGTACTCCATGGCCGATTCCTCAACGGACAGACTCTTCTTTACCTCAACCTCGGCCACGCGCAACTCCTCCTCCAGACTCTCCTCAATCTCCGCCGCCTCCTGCATCTCTCGCTCCCGCTCGGCGACCTCATGAGGAAGCAGGTGCTGCATGGCCACCACTGCATTTTTAGAGGTGGGTTGCATGCTGGAGTCTGAGGTGGCCTGGAATATCTTGGCGTGTGCATCCTCGATCTTGGCATGGATGGCCTCGACCAGGCCAGGGCGACATCAGTGGCACGGACGACAGCTTGAGCGCTCTCGGTGTTTGCAGGCGCTGTCGCAGCAGCTGCAGCAGCCGTCTCGGCTGCTGCAACTAGCCTCTCGGCTGCCGCAGACGCCCTCTTGGCGGAAGCGGCCACTCTCAATGCGGATGCGGCGACACTCTCGGCGTAGGCGGCCGCGCTCTCAGCACAGGCGGCGGTGCTCGGGGGGAGGACGCGGCCATCATACGGGCCTTCACGAAGCGTTTCCACGGCGTCATCTTTGCAAGAAGGGGGTGCAGGAATGGGGATCGGGATTCATGGATTCGGGGGTTGCCGGCACTAGAGCAGATGAGCCGGTGAAGCTTAAGGAGGGAGACTTAAGTAGACCCAGATATTTTCATCGCAAACGATTCCTAGAAAACAACTGTGTGTGATGTTGTAGATATTTTTTATTAGTTGTGAAAGACGAATTTGGAATAAAGTGCCAACGGATGGTGTTTTAAATGAACGAGAAATTTTGTAGTACTAATGCAACTGTCATGTCAAATTTTGGAAAATTTCAGGGGTCATTTGACCTTCTAAGACATTTAAGTGATTTTCAAGCCATTTAATGGACGTAATTGAAATTTGAACTACATGTACATGCAACAGCTAACCATAACGGTTTGAAAACTCATATTTCATGTAATTATGTGCGATTTAATTCCATGTGCAGTAAATTGGAAGGAATTTTCAAACATATTGGTCTACCGGCTATGACACAATTAAGCATGGTATGACATGGCATTTTAATTCCAAACAATTAAAAAAAATCAGAAACACATGAAACATTGGTTGATGTAATGTCATGCCACCAAGATGATGTGGTAAAAAAATCGGCATGTTTGACCAAATTTTGGACACACACCCCACACAAATCGCAGCAACTCACTAGCAGGCTCGAGGTTCCGAGAGGGAATAATGCATGTTTGATGACCAACGGGAGATAGCTTCCTCTTACGGCCTTCAATTTTTTTCTACGTCTAACATGCACTACTACAACTGTAATGTGAAATTTTTGAAAATTCTAGGGGTCATTTGACCTTTTAAAGACATTTAAGTGATTTTCTAGCCATTTAATGACCGTAATTCAAATTTGACCTACATCTACATGCAACTCTTAACAGAAACGGTTTGAAAAATCATATTTATGTACTTGTGTGTGAGTTAATTCCATGTGCAGTAAACTAGAAGGAATTTTCAAACATATTTGTATGACGACATGGAAACATATGCATTAATATGTATGCATGGAGTGGCACGGCATTTTAATTCCAAAAAAATCAGAAACACATGAAACCTTGGTTGATGTAATGTCATGCCACCAAGATGACGCTGTAACTAAATTAGCATGTTTGACAAAATGTTGGACATACACCCCTCACAAACCAGAGCAACTCGCTAGAAGGTTCGTGGTTCCGAGAGGAACAATGCATGTTTGACGACGAACGGGAGATAGCTTCCTCTTACGGCCTTCAAATTTTTTCTACGTCTAACATGCACTACTACAACTGTAATGTGAAATTTTGGAAAATTCTAGGGGTCATTTGACCTTTTAAAGACATTTAAGTGATTTTCTAACCATTTAATGACCGTAATTCAAATTTGAACTACATCTACATGCAATGCCTAACCAAAATGTTTTGAAAAATCATATCTGTGTACTTGTGTGCGAGTTAATTCCATGTGCGGTAAATTAGAAGGAATTTTCAAACATATTGGTCTCACGACATGGACACATGCATACGTATGCATGGAGTGACATGGCATTTTAATTAAAAAATAGAAAAATGATGAGAAACACATGAAACCTTGGTTGATGTAATGTCATGCCACCAAGATGATGTGGTAAAGAAATTGGCATGTTTGACGAACGTTTGGATACTCACCCCTCACAAACTGGAGCAACTCGCTAGAAGGTTCATGGTTCCGAGAGGGAACAATGCATATTTGATGACGAACGGGAGATAGCTTCCTCTTACGGCCTTCAAATTTTTTCCTACGTTTAACATGCACTAATACAACTGTCATATGAAAATTTGGTAAATTTCAGGGATCATTTGACCTTTTAAATACATTTAAGTGATTTCCTAATTATTCAATGACCGTAATTCAAATTTGAACTACATCTACATGCAACGCCTAACCAAAATGGTTTGAAAAATCATATTTTTGGTGTCAAGGCATGGGCACATGCATGGAGTGCATGCGATGACATTTTAATTCCAAAAAATTAAAAAATGATCAAAAAAACATGAAACCATGCTTTATTTAATGGCATGCCACCAAGATGACGTGGTAAAAATTTGGCCTGTTTGACAAAAGTTTGGACACACACCCCTCACAAACCGGAGCAACTCACTAGAAGGTTCGTGGTTCTGAGAGGGAACAATGCATGTTTCTTGACGGACGGGAGATAGCTTCCTCTTACGGCCTTCAAATTTTTTCCTATGTTTAACGTGCACTTATGCAACTGTCATGTGAAAATTTGGAAATTTTTATGGGTGATTTCACCTTATAAGGACATTTAAGTGATTTTCTAACCATTTAATGACCGTAATTGAAATTTGAACTACATCTACATTTTTGTGTACTTGTGTGCGAGTTAAAAAATCATCAGATGATGTAAATATCTGGTGTTCAAAAAAGAAAATGTAAAGATCTGGCAAGACAACCGCCCCCCACACGATTGGCACTCTATCTCGCGGCTCGAGGTTTGGCAGGTGATTAGCGGGGTTCATTAATCAGACACGGTTCTATATTGGAAACCGTCAGCTACTATGTTCACACACGGATTTGCTGCGGGAATTGTGTGTAATTCAAAGTACAATACTCATAAATTCCGGCGACCGGCGTGTGTACTGTCCCCGTCGATCTAGATTTCGGCCGCCAATAAGTACTAACTTGCTCACGTCGTCCCGCCTGCATTCTCATCTACATCCTCCCCTCGCTCTCTCTCTCTCTCTCAAATCTCTGCCATGGCGTCGCCGGCTGCCCACATGCTGACGAGGAGTCGCCGCCCCCCAAGGATGCTCACTTGATTAGCAGCGACGAGGACCTCTACGCGCCGCTTGACGAGGTTGCGCTGGACCCCACAACTTTGGAGTGGTTTTGGGGCCAGTACAATCTTTGTCTGTGGAAGTCACTACCGCCAGCTGAGAAAGCCAGACATGTGGCGTTCAAGAAGGAGATGGCAGAGGAGGAAGCCAGGTACCAGGTGCCCTATGAAGCCCGTGATGCCGCCTGGAAAAAGGAGGCAGCGGAGCTTTGGGGGCGGGCGCGTCATCGTGCCGAGGAGGTGTACGAAGACAGGTACTTCACGAGGAAGGCCATAGGCACTAGGCGCCTCGTCACTGCGTGGAGGTGGGCCGATAAGCTCGAGCGTGCCACCGATGAGGAGCTTCGGTGGGCGCCCAACAAAATGGCAAGATCGGCCGCGCGCTTCCACCAGCAAGAGGCAGATCGGTACGTTAAGCGATGCGAGGCGGAGGAGTCGGAGTAATGCCTCCGCACTGGGAAGACGACGCGCACCAGGAAGCTGCTGGCGAGGCGCTGTCGGAATACTGGCCCCGGGAGGGATTATTAGTTCTAGTATTGTTTGTTTTCAATTTTATGCATTGTACCTAGTAGTTAAGTATAATCACGTATATGTGATGATATTATGAACAACTAATGAACAATACTATGATGATCTAATGAACAATTAATATATATATATATTATCAATTCCATTTTCTATCTGTTTTTGTATACTAATTTGAACCTAGTTGTTATCATCCATATATACAGAATGGAAAGCGTATATACACACATTGAAGCAGAACATATAAGAATGGAAAATAGAGTACACACATTGAAACAGAGCAATAAACAGAGCAATACTATGATTGCTGTGAATACAAAGCTATCCACATCGAAACAACTTTTCAAAATAAAACGCGTCCATGAGACCATGACCAGCAGCCCTTGCCTAGGGTAGCTCTTGGCTCTTCCTAAACCCGTGCATGCATTCGTCCAAGTGGTCGACATGCTTGCGGTACATCTGGAGCATGATCTCAAGCTCCAAGTTGGCTATTTCATCAGAGATCACCAGCTCAAGGATGCGACGGCCATGTTCCTCTACTGCGCCCAGGTGGATAGCTGGGCAAGGAGGCGGTCGAGCCTACGGACCAGCGCGTTGGCATCCAGCGGGCTGCGGACAAGGCGAACGGTGGCACCCATGCGAACGACACGGTGGGCGTCCGGTGCAAGTACGATGTGGCCGACATCTGGTGCAAGTTCGGCGTTGAGGGCCTCTGCCCACTCCTGGCGAGTAATGGGGGTACTGATAGGACGTGTACCCAGCGGCGACGCCGTGTCGACAGCAGGCAAGCGTTGATGGATCCGCTCTTACTGTGCGGCACGCCGCGCCTCTCACTCTGCGGAGCTCCAACGGTCTTGCCGTGCGGCGAGCCGCAACCTATCGGCACGAACGCGCCTAGCTTGCTCTGCGGTGCGCCATCGATCATGTTGTGCGGCGAGCTGCATCCTGTCGGTGCTGTCATGCATATCTTGATCTGCGGCGCTCAAGCGCCATGCACCAAAGGTCTGCTCAACCCTGGCGATGACGCGCATCACAACGTCATCCATCGCATTGCCGGGGAGTGCCTCGGCCTTGACGGTCCTTAGGACCTGCTCGTTTTCCCCGTCGACGAGGTTGATGGCAGAGGCGGCGCTTTGGTGGGTTGGCATGCCTGCAAAAGGTGGATGTGCTACATGCTGCGCTTGTTGCCTCCGTGCGTCGCGCGGCCCTTATGCGCAATATAGCAGGGTGGCGGGAAACAAGTGAGGAAATGGCGGGAAACGGAGCCGTGTTCATAAAATGCCATCAATTAATGGAATCTTAGCATCGAGCTAGCACAAGAAGTAGATGATGATCAGATGAACAGGGACCACACTAGGGATCCCATCGGTGATGAATTCATCAATCCCAAACGGTTGAATACTAGCAAGCGTTTGCCCACAACACACACGGCCTATTCCATCACAAATAGGTCGGATGGATCAACTGTAAGCCACGTATCGCACATTGTCAAAAAGTAATGCGGTAGACCTTCTTTAACATGTGTTAAAAATAAAAAAACAAGGTCGTCGAGGTTAAATTAGCTGAGGGAATGGGGCACTTCGGTCATTTGACCGAAATGACCCATCCCATCACCAAATTTAACATTGACACTACTTCCCATCCAGTCACCCATCCGATGGCTGCTCCAGCCTGAGCACACTTAACTTGATAGTTTTCTTACATGAGCTACTGGTGGCACAGCTAGTCCTTGCTGATAGGAATGCCTCTTTGCATCCTTATGGCATATCCGGATATCCGCCCGTCCCACAATGGCCAATAGATGTTTTGTAGACATAGCATATCACATACGTCTCATTAGAAGCAATCGTCTGCGTTATTATCGGTCTTCGCACACATTTGTAATTACAGACCTGTTTCCCACGTATCACACACATCCTGTTATATTGAACTGTTTCTCTTATCTTGCCTAATCACAAACAGTTCATCCGAGTGAACCGTATGTTGTACATCACACACACCTTGATCGGTCTGTCCGTTTCTTTTGTGTTTCCTAATCACAAACAGTTCATCCGAGTGAACAATATGCTGTACATCACACACACCTTCATCTGGCTGGCCGTTTCTTTTGTTCCTCCTCACCGCAAACAGTTAATTGAACCGAACCGTATGCCCTTCATCGCTCACACAACTAAAACTTGTACCATGTTTGATGCATCCGTCGTCGCAAACGTTTTATACATTTCTGACGGTTTGCCTACACCACCGTTTGCGATCATTGCATCACACATAGTTTCTCGAAGGGTCTCTGATCATAGTGTCACATTAGTAGCATCCTGGAGTAGTGAATGACTATGTACTACGATTTTTGAAGGAATTCTGGAGGATTTTAGGACATACACCCCCATCCCATGTTGGTTGCTTCGGTCGTATGGTTACAATCGTCCATAAGCATTTCTCCTTTGGATTCATCTGTACTAGTTTTATTAGGGAAATTTTCATCCAATCCAACCTCTTGTGAAGAAGGCTACATGTTTCTAGATTGTAATCAAATTAATGCCCATGTTAATCATGACAGATCAAAGATGGCACGTTGGTGCATTTTACAAATCCTGCAAACCAAATTGGCGTGTAGCACTGTTCAAAACTGCATGGAGGCACTAACACATTCTCTTCTTTTGCGGTGCATATTAGGTTCGGTGGAATATGTTGATAACGACAATCACATCGAATGCCTAGATCTGCATCTCTCAAATATTACCTTGAACTCCTACCGAGGGACCCCGCCGGAGATTACACTCACCATGTTCTTTCTTTCCAGAGCAAATGTGCTGAGGGTACTGAGGTTGAACACACATTTAATTAGGAAAGATCAATGGTATGATTATCAGAGACGGCTGGTACTGCGGAATGGAAATGCCTCCAAAAATGCCAAACTTCATATTGGAAGAGCATATGGCAAAGCAATTGGAAGTTATTGTGTCAAACCCATACATGACTTGTCAGCGGCTGATCCCTTTTCAGAAATGATGCAACATGCAATGTTTGAATTTGGGCGTTGTAATCTTTGAACTTGAACTTTGCAATATTTATGGTATTTGTTATATTGAACCATTTCTTTTCTCTTGTCTCAACGCAAACTGTTCATCTAGGTGAACCGCATGTCGTACATCACACACACCTTGATCTGGCTGACCGTTTCTTTTGTGTTGCCTAATCACAAACAGTTCATCCGAGTGAACCGTATGCTGTACATCGCACACGCCTTCATCAGGCTACCTATTTCTTTTGTTCCGCCTCATCCTAAATGGTTCATCCGAGTGAACTGTATGTTGTACATCGCATACACCTTGATCTGGCTGACCGTTTCTTTTGTGTTGCCTAATCACAAAGAGTTCATCCAAGTGAACCATATGCTGTACATCGCACACGCCTTCATCAGGCTGCCCGTTTCTTTTGTTCCGCCTCATTGCAAACGGTTCATTGGACTGAATCGTATGCCCTGGATTGCACATGCAACTAAAATCTGAACCACGTTTGATGCATCCTCCATTGCAAACGTTTTGCACATTTTTTGACGGTTTTTTACATCCCCGTTTGTGATTAATGCATCACACACAGTTCAATGAAAGGTTCTCTCATTATAGTGTCGCGTTAGCGGCATCCTGCAGTAGTGGAGGTTTATCGGTCTAGAGCCATCAAGATAAATAATTCTGAAGGTACTAACCCGAAGGTTGTTAATGGGCAACGAATAAAACATTATATCTGGGGTACGCCCATTAATGTTGAAAGTAATATTATCCAAACTTTGACACCGGAAAAACAAATAGAAGAGTCCTTCCGAAGCACTCCAGAATCGTGAAAATAAGGAGACTATGGGGACCTATCTCCTTATGGTCAATCTACTGATGACGAGGAGGATGCTCACTTGATGATGATCGATGAATCAAGCTCGAAGGAGGAGGATGTCCCCCTACCTCAACATGCGAATATGCATGTGGAGTTCAAGAAGTCAAGTCTCCCTAAGAGAGCTAACCGGTCTAAAAACCAATCTATTCCTCTTCGTTTTCGGCAGAAAAGCAAACAGGATTTATGTGACAAGATCTTGAAGCTGGAGTTGGAGGTTGATAATTTAAAGGTGGAAGTTTCTCTCGTCAAATACAATATGAAAAAGTTGAAGGCACAATTGTCACCACCACCATCATCATCTCCACCACCAAAGGAGAACTGAGTATTGGGTATGGGCACTCCCCTTGTCTTCCGCCAAGCTTGGGGGAGGTGCCCCAATATCGTATCATCCAACTACCTTTTTGCCTTTACTTATTTTAGTTCGATCCTTTGCTTTAGATGAATAAATGTTTAGTTTGATCCTTTCTTCTTTGAGGGTTTTCTTAGTGATCTATCCTTGTAATCTTGTGCAAGTTATATAATAAAGTTTAGTTTGAGTTTTTCCTTTCTTTAATTTCATGTCGCAAATTAAAGAAAAGAAATAAGAAATAAAAGGAGAAAGGAAATAAATAAAAGAAAAGATCATATACTAATCCTATGGTAGGAGGTGACACCACATAAGGAAAAGTATAAGTAGAAAATTTTATTAGAGATTGACAAACATAGCATTAGTCAGTGATGCAACTCATGAAAGAATTAAATAGGGAAGAGAAGATTCACATATATATATACTATCCTAGAAATCTTTTGTGATTGTGAGCCCTCATCAAAATATCATATGCCAAAATTGTTGACGTTGGACAAGGAAGACAACTTAATTGTTTATGTTTGTTTATATTCACATAGAAGTCTTATTGTCATAGATCCTTCAACATGTGGTGCTTGCCCCTATCCTTGCTAGCCAAAAATTCCGCACTAAGTAGAGATAGTACCTGTGCATCAAAAAACCCTTAAACCCAAATCTTATTTTCAAGTGTCCACCATACCTACCTAGCGATTGAGCAAGATCCCTCAAGTAAGTTGTCATCGGTGCAAAAAGGCAATAAAAATTGCTTCTAAAAGTGTGAGATCATTTAGTGTAAGAGAAAATTGAGCGTTGCACGAACTTGTGATGGTGAAGAATAAAAGCGACAGACTGCATAATAAAGGTTGCTATCACAAGGGGCAATGTAATGTGACATTCTTTTGCATTAAGGGATTGAGCATACAAACAAATAAGTGCATGGCAACCTATGCTTCCCTCTGCGAAGGGCCTATCTTTTACTTCTATGTATTTACTTTTATGCAAAGAGTCAAAGTTTTCCTTCTATTCATTTTTATTTTTCTCCTTTGGCAAGCATCATGTGGTGAGGAAAGATCTAGGCACATATGTCCAGTTGAATTAGATAGCATGAGTTATTATTGTTGACATCACCCTTGAGGTGAATACATTGGGAGGCGAAACTATAAGCCCCTATCTTTCTATGTGTCCGGTTGAAACGTTTTGCTCATGTGTACGCGGTGAGGGTTAGCAATCATAAAAGACTATATGATGATTGAGTATGTGGAACTGCTGCACTAAGCTGAAATAGTTGTTCGGCTTCGGCTTTTCCGGCCACAGATGATCTATGACAGACCTCATGGCATGTCCGGACAATCTATTGAGTTCGGACCATTCGGCAAGCTGATCAGTTAGTGGAAGCGGACGCTCTAGAACGTTAAACTGCGACCAGAATAGCTTGTCCACTTCACGATCTGTTTGATCTCGAAAGTATTCGGCCGCATCGACAACACTCGCCGTCAAATCCAGATATGCGTCTGCCGAACTCCACAGCCGATCCAGAGGGGCATACCGTGGATCTCCGAACTTCCTCCGCAGCAAAAAGGGCTTCCCAGCCACAATATCACTAGCTTCACGCAGCTCTTCCTTCTTTGCCCTCATGGCAGAGCGGGTGTCTTTGGCCGCCATCGTGGCCTTTTCGAGGTCCGTCGCCTTCGCTCGGTTCTGTTCTTCAAGGAACTGGCAACGGTCGGCAGTGTCTTTTAACTTTACAGCCATCTTGGCCATTTTGTCTTTGCTCTCGCAATGTGCAGCCTTTTTGGCTCTTAACTCTTTGGCCGCCTTTAAAGCGGCCGCATTACTAATTCTTGCTTGTTCCTTGGCTCGGGCAAGTTGCGCCTGTAGGGTCTCCATGGTGGCAGCTCCATCTGCAGTCAACACATATTAGAGATACTGGCATCACGATGTTCTTACTATGTGACATTCACCAGAAAACATCACTTACCCTGTGCCTCTTCAAGCCGCGTGTTAACAAGCTCGATGTAGGCATCCGCCGCTTTAGTTCAGCAAACTCATTAGTCCGGCTAGCCACCGGAGCTTCCACCACCTGCACATAAAAGCGGTATGGTTATTACCTGGGACTACGATCCTCTGTTTGCCACCGTTCTCAGCGACAACCAGAGTCTCAGGGGCTACTATCTACACAGGGCACACCTAAAATGTGCGGTACTGTCACATCCCTGCTTTTAGTCATGCATTAGGATTGGATGAACTTGTGAATCAAGTTTAAATTTAT